>NC_084764.1:11963181-12289545 GCF_028858725.1 Colius striatus | reverse complement strand
TATTTATAAATGTTAATAAGATCTCCCCTCAATCTCCTCTTCTCCAGACTAAACAGCCCCAGTTCCTGCAGTCTTTCCTCGTATGAAAGAATATAACTAGTTATAATATAATAGTTATAACTATTAGGAGAAGCTGATTTTATTTTTTAAGGCTTTGAAAGGATTCTTCTTTACTTTCCAAATACATCCATTTAGAAGCAATGTATTTCAATATGACACTGTAGGTGAGCTTCCCGAGTAGGATAGTAGAAAGCTGAGAGTGGAGAATTCCCCTAGAAGAAAGGTCAGAGGAATGGAGTTTGTTCAGCCTGGAGAGGAGAAGGCTTGGGAAGATTCAGTTGCAATTTTCAGTACCTGGAAAGATACCTAAGGAAGAGAAAGAGATGCTCACTTTTTAGGCTTGCATAGTGATAGGATAACAGGCATGAGTTGCTTCAGGGAAAATTCCCTCTGGACATAGGAAAGATTTTCTTCACCATGAAAACAACTAAATTAAGGTTGATCAGAGGAGTGGTGGAATGTCCCTCATAGTTATCACCCTAGACTTGACTTGGCAAGAGCCCTGGATAACATAATCTGAATCCCTGCTTTCAGGAGATTAGACCAGATGATCTCGAGACCCACTTTTCAACATGGATTATTCTATGATTGTGTGGTTCTTCTTGGTACCTAACTTGTAAATTCAAAGGTCTGAATAATCTGTATTTAAGCAGAAAAATCAAATATTACTTTCAGCGTGCTTCAGATATTACTTTTAGTGTGGTGGTGAATTATTCTGATGAGGACCCAAAGCATAGTGGTACACAATGTATAGGCAGAGACATGTAATGAAAAACATGCGACATAAAACCATAATATATAAAAAGTCATCCAATCAGGCAAAGTCCTTCACAGGCTCCTTCTCCTGTTTTGTGACAGCATCAGTTGCAGTGAATGTCTTAGTTGCTGAGACTGTGGTAGGATGGAAATAAGCTTCTCCGACACTTTCTGGACTTTAGAAAGCCAGAGTAACTACCATTTTTATTGATATTGGAGAATGTGTCAGAGTGCATGGATCATCTTTTCTGTGGAGCGAGCTGTGTCTTCCGACCTAATCTTATAATTGAAATATTATTTAATAGTCAATAAAGAGGAATGCTTACATTGCCTTTCTTTGGTGTAGAGAAGGATCTACAAAGCATGATGTATAAAACTGTAAGCTAAAGGGAAATGGATACATTTAAGAAATTACATCACAGCAAATTGCCAAGGACAATAAAAAACTTGGAAGTCATAAAAAGCAGGTGTCACTATGCCGTTACATACCAGTCTAGACCAGCTGGCATTCTAGATCCTACTGGGATAGGCTGAGTAGGAGCTAAAGCTCTGTTAACTATTTCCACATTCCCCCAGTGTTTGCCCTGCCTGCATCTAGATATTAAAATAATAGAGCATCCTACACTATTGTATTTAGAAACATTACTCCAAGGCATGCCTATAATAACTGCTGATTCAGAGCTTTGTTTTGCCCTGAAATTGGTAGATATAAAGTTAGTGCACTTAACTGAATGAAGCTGAAACCCACTTTACTGCTTTCCTGGAAACTGTCTTATCCACCAGATTATTTGCTATGCTGGTTGAAGGGCACATTCTTGCTCCTCCAAATCTCCGAAATGCAAGGCTTTGTTGCAGAATGAGAAAACTCAGAAGGAAGTATGATTATTTATGATGATTATTTGCAAGGTATCAGTCCCAGTTTACACCAGTTTTTCTGCTTTTGCTATTAAGCATGCATAAACTTTTAAAATGAAATAAAAATATTAGGGAGCAAAGCACAGAATCCCCCACCCTAACTGAACTCCCACTTTCCTGATAGTTTTCTCACCCTTCTAGTCTCTTACAGTCCTTCCTGTGTGGAATCAAGCCACAGCTCCAGCAGGAAGGGAGGACACGGTAGTGTGTAACAGAGGAGGCAGAACTCTGAGTCAAAGCTTGTAATTGCTCTTATTAAACTTGAAAATAATTTTATTAGAATAAAGCATAAATTCACTTAACATATGAGACAACAACTGTTAAAAGAGGGAAAGTGTACTCTCTTCAAGACTTTGTTGTGACGCAAAACTAGCTCCTGCTGCTTCTAAAGAAAGAAGAAACCAACAGTCATGCAAGATTCTTCCCTGTGCTTCCTCCTTTCCAGGTACTTTTGGGATAAACTTACAGCAAATAAAATAGTAGTTTTGTCCATCAAGATCCTAAATCCCACTGGAACCTTGACTAAAACACCGTCCAAAGTGAAATATATGACAACTCATTCTCTGCTATTTTTCAATAGTAGGTTAGGGTCTTATGCTTGATGTATTTCCTATTATGTTTTTGAAGTTTGGTCATTAGTTGGTGCAAAAGTCTATGTACAAACATCTCTTGTTCCTCTTGATTTGTAAATTTAGGTATTCTATGTCAATGTAAAGCCCCCTTAAATTCTTACATATAATTTATCATTTTTTCTTCTCTTATCGCTTCTTTATCACTTGAGCAGACTTTTGTTCCAACTGCTTCAAGTAATGTTATATTACAACAAATAATGTTACAATATTATTTAAATGAAAAAAAAGATTTGAGGTAGAGACTCCCTTTTTCTCAATGGTTTTGAAAATTTCCAGGTCAAGCTCAGTAACATAGCAATAAGGTTGAAAGGGTATGAGCCATTAATGGGTGCCACTCATTCATAGCCATTATGTTGAAGTTAAAACATGTTTGCAGATGCTTGCAGAACAACCATTCCATTACTCCAGTCTCTGAAACAAGTTTATTCTTAAAAAGCTCTACTTTAGCAATATTACAAATAAAAAGAAAATAAATTCCAAATTTGTTAAATAAGTAAAGTAAGTAAATGACTAATGAGTAATGATTTAATTGCTGTAGTGGTCAGTTTTCACAAAAGACAACTTCTTGCAAAGCACAGTGAAAATAGTGCCCATTTTGATACAGCCCTTGATAAAAAAAATAACTTTCATTCAATGAGATTAAAACATATATTTCACATTATTCAAATTCTGCTTTTCAGAGAAAGTGATTTACCACCCCCATCCACCTTTGTATTGCATCCATCAATAATGTCTCAGAATTATACAGATATTACTAATTTTCACTGCAACTCCGCAAAAGAAGTGGACATTATTAACCTTTTTTGAAGAAGGGAAAACAAAGATTTGAAGGGCCATGTTCACAGTATCTGCTGTGATCTCAATTCAAGATAACAATTAGTGGTTTAAGCCAGTCATGCTTTAGGGATATTTCATCCTGGCTGCTAGTTTTGCCAGCAAAAGGAAGACTGTTTATTTGGTATTATGAATTGCACAGCAGTCTGGTTAACTTATAGTGTTTGAAGAAGTTTGAACACTGTTCGAAAAAGTGTAAAAAACCCGATACATTTTGAGTATCTATACTGATTGAATCATATGTATAATAATACCATTTAATCTTTACTAACTGTAAATCTTCTTTGTCTTCTTTAATGATGCTAGCATTTCTGCATTTATGACTTTTACAAAACTTGTATATTGCTGTTTATATTTTCTCTATACTGATGTATCTATGACCCTGAATGCCAGTTTATTAGAATGCCAATGTAAATCTACAACCAAAGGAAAGTGGAATTTTGTATGCTCAACAACATCTCCAGTAATAGAAACATGAGAGAGATCATTCCATTTACAGTACCTCTGTCTCTAATTTAGCTTTCCGCTAGCTTTAAGCAAACACAGCATTCTGGTGAAGATCTCTCTTTGGGGAGGAATAAACATTCCTAATGATTATTAGAGATGAAAGGTTGTTCAAACAATATAAAAAAGGCAACAACCTCTTGTGTCTGCTGCTTTTTCCTTTTCTGTTTTTTTTGATTTATTGGTTGGAAAAGTCCCAAGACTCCTGAAATGCTTGTGGTCAGTTTGGCATTTCCTTAGAATCTGTTGTTTATAGATTAAAATGCATATGATAGGTACCTCTTTGAATGACAACAGACATCTGTAATACTGTATTGTGAGCTGTCAATTGGGACCTAAAAATATGAAGTATGTTATACTGATTTATATTGTTCTACAAGTAAACTCATCTTCTCAATAGTTTTTTATACACCTTAGCACAAAACTTTGAAGTGGACCTAACCTCCTGTGCTCTGAAAGAATCAGCAAAGAAATTTTCATACAGATGTCAAGAAAGTAATATTTATGAGTCTCCTGTGTACTTAAGTCCTTGCCTTTCTTCTCTGTTTCCCAATAGATATGTTCAAGAAACAGTATGGTTCACAGAATAGAGATATGGGGTTTTGTTATGTAATTTTTTATATTTTTGATGTTGTAAAATAGTTTGAATTTACAAAGAAGATACTGTGGTTTCAGCCTGTACTGATCTTTTACATGGTTGACTCTTTGGAATAAAGCTTTAATTACTATTTAATTACTGTTTTCCTTTCATAAATAGATATTGAGATTACCACCAATCGATTTATTTGAATGCCTAGTTAGGAATGAATCTATCAGAGGTGGATTTTATGTATTATATGCATCCAATCAACTTCCTGAGAGAAGAATTTCACAATTAATGTAAAGATTTCTAATTCCTCCCTTTCTCTCCTCTATCCACCTTTCCCTATTGTTTCTTTTGTGCTGACTTGCTCTAACTTGTCTTAAACAAACAGAAATTCCAGGGTGGCTTATTGGGATGTTCGGCATTTTAATTTAAGGAAAAAAAAAAAGTGGCTTTTCTCATCTTAAAGTTTACAAAATCCTTAAGGAATTTTTCTGTGTGAAACAGAAATCAAAGCAATGATAAGGGTTTTTTAAAATGACATTTACTTTGGAAATTAAGTCATAAACACTGTTATCAGACTTGGCTGTTTTAATACATCAGTTCACATGGGATTTCATTTGGATTGCATGTGGCCAAAATAGTTTTGTTTTAATAACAATGCAAGTTGATTATAGGTTTGTTTTGTCTATCAAGTAGCTGACTGTTTTCAGTGATGTTTTACCATTCAAATAAACTCTAGTGACTATCTTCATAAATTTCAAATACCTCTTTTAAGGCTAAAATTGTAGCAAACCCCCTGAAACAGTCTTTGATGTAAGCAATTTTTCAAGCAGTGACAGGTCAAAGTGACAAAAGGAGACTTTCTTTCAAGAAGTTAACAAGTCTTTTCCCATTCTGTTTTCACTTACACTCTCTGCCTGACATTCTAAGAATCTTACCTGCCCAGCTGCTGCTTTTTCTGTAAGAAATCCCCCATGGCTATAATCAGCATGGGTTTTCTAAATCCTTTTCATAACGAGGTATGTTGTGAAGTAACAAAAATTTCTATTTGGAACTTAAGTGAACTTCTCTGCCAAACCCATAGAGAAAAGACAACAAGCACAGGGAAAGAACCAACCCTTCTGACCCCATTCAATTATTGAAAATTGTTATTCTGCACAAATTTTATAGGGATGTTTGCATTTCTTCTCATTAAATAAATCTTAGTGAAAATAGGAGGCTGTGATAACTGTCCATTTAGACATTCCACTATGATTTTCACTGCCCTAATTTGTACCTACATGTAGGTCTGTATACAGTGAGGAAAAAAGGTACTATTTCACAGCTCCTGAGTAACACTGAATTTTGATTTTTACAAATGTAAAGACTGTTTCCTTCCCTGTATATTTACCTGTTGTTTTGTGAAACAGAACCAGTACTCTTCTGAGTAGCCGAGAGGGCTAGATTTCTTTCCTTTCTAATAGCTTGCTTTATGGAGAATACTTAACAGGAAGGAACATGTCTTCTTTATATTTTATTTTCATTTCTGAAGCAAAGATTTTAGACTCTCTATCTACTTCACTGCATGTTTAGACAAGTAGAATGGTTAATTCTGTGTCTAACGTCCCGTACCTCAGGTTTTTCAGCTGAAGACAGTGTATGTTACAGCACTGAGCCTGAAGAATATATTAAATCCTTCATGTTGTATATAAATCTTTTGTGATACACATTGAAATTTGTGTATATGTTTTGTATGCATTATTCTCCTACTTATTTGGTAACTTACTTAAATATATGGCCATCTTTAAAAAGAAGAGGAAAGCAAAACTTTTTTATTAAACTGAGAAAAGATGTCATTTTTATATAGGTATTATAACAGCTGCCAAAACATAATTTGAGCAGAATTACACTTTAAAAATAATTTTTTGAGTAATTTTCAGGCCTTATGCTACTGCTTTTGAAAGCATTGCTAAACTGACATAAACATGGTTAATACAGGAAAGTTATTAAAATTTTATCTTTACAGTTTATGTTTTAATATAGGAGCCATCCTTAAGGAGAAAATTCTGGTGAAATGAGTTAATAACATTTTCTGAAATGCTACATATAATTTTTATAACTCTGGAAAATGTTCTATTCTAGAAATTCCTGAGGGACAAGTATTGCAGTGGTCTTAATTTAGTTTTATAACACCTGTCCTTTGAACAGTTATTAAGTAAATCAGATCTTGTCCCCTAGCTTATCAGCATGAAATAAAATTCTAAGAAATTGTATATCTTTTCACATTCTTGTAGGCACTGTGGTTTTCAAATTTATATTCAATGAAATTGCATATATCATTCTGACATTCTACTTCACTGAAACTTTCATAGTACCAAAACATCTTTTGTGAGCATGCAGTTTTGGTTTTGTTCTGAAGGATGAGTCATTTCAGCCTACTGCAATTGTAAACAAGAAGAAATTGTTCTGAAAGCACACATGCCTTCTTGCCACCATTCATTTTAAGATTTACGTAGGGCAGGGTGGAGTGGCCACAGAATTTTCAGTGTCTAATATTTTCAATTGCATAATTCTATCTTATTTTACATGTTTTAATAAAAATTCTACACCTGTAGGGTAAACTAAGTTTTACAGAAATATTATCCAGTTTGTTTCAAATTTTTTTCGTCTTGTATCTTCTTTAGAGAAATCAAGACTGGCCTTAGGAGTCAGTATATCTGAGTCTGCACTATCAGACTTCAGTAATAATACAGCTTTATTTCTATGTTGGCAATATTTTGATAGTTTTCTTTTATGTTTTTGTTTGGTAATTAGAAAAAGAAGAAATTAAAGGCCAGGTACAATAAAGTTTGACTCCATATCAGTTTTTTAGGTATTTTACCCCTGGAATACACTTCAGAACTCAGTGAGTTTGAATTAACTCCCTCAAGAGTGGGTTTGAAGTGAAAAATGTGTAAAGGTCAACTGCTAAGAAGGAACGTAGGATAATCTAGGAATCTAGGAATCTAGACCAATAGCTAGGTCAGAGGCATTCTCACATCCTCAGGCTATTTCCTTCAGACCACAGGGATATAGCCACTTACACAGGGTCTGCAGTGACCTTGTGGAGCTGATGTCCTTTTTTTCCTCAAAGCGCAAGTTTGGCTTATTCTTTCTTCTGTGAATAGAGAGTGGTAGCTGGAGCATATTCTGAATTTAGTTCTCAACTTTTATGGAAGATATTCACTCCCACATCCAACAGAATTTCCTTTTCAGTAGGCGAGAGATTTCTGCCCGGGCACATCCTACCTTTCCTGAAGATGAACAAAAAATTATCTGCAGCCAAGGCCAGCAGAATGAGACTAGTGATTGATGAATTCCTGATTCAAAGCATGCTTTCTGTTGTAGTTTGAAAGAGAATCCAGAAACAGTCAAGACTGAGGAACTTACTGCAATTTATTCCTGTTTGGAGTAATGACCCAGCATTGGTCATACAACATATTACCACTTTGAAAGAACACAAGTGTCACCATTTTACTATAAAAATTCAGAATAAAATTACGAGGCAGAGTTCCTCCTGAAATTTAGGACAACAGCAATCTTTGCTTATGCTTGTCTGGATTCAGTGCATTAGATTGTAAGATTTTTCTATGGTATAGACACCATTCTAGCAGAAGAGTCAGAACCATAAAAGGCCAAGGGTATATAGAGCTTGAAGGCATATTCTTCTTATTCTCTTCTAAAGAATCTCCCCAAAATATGTCATGATTGCAATTGACATTGTTTTTTCTCAGAGAAAGTAATTCTGAGAATTATTAGATAAATGTTGCCCAAGAAAGAGTCCTGCTGCAAAGTCAGTGCTTGCTGACAGGAGCCAGAGCTATTGTGATGATTCAGTGTCTGCTCAGATGTAGTGTGAGGGAGGGAATAATCTCATTTAGGTGATCTATAGATGCTTCTTGCTAGGGCCTCCTCTTGGAATTTTCACAGGTGCTGATGTACTCCTGTTCTCTGACTTCAAGGATGGTTGGATTTTCTCTACTGTTACTAAGAACGACTTTTGGGCTTGTGATTGTAACTATAGTTACTTATTGAGTAAGGTCAAAAGTTATGGTGAGAATAACAACACAATGTTAGTCAAGCCTTTGATTTGCAATAAACCTGAGGTTGTTTTTAAACTTGAGGTAAATCAAGTTCAGAATATGGCCATTCTCCACTTTAAGACAAAAGCAAGATTCCCATTGTCTTCATATGTGCAGATTCCAACCTTAGGGTAATAGCTAGTAACAGATAGCTCAAGGAAATCTAGCATAATGTATAAATAACTTAGGACAATGCCTGGAAAATGGTAAATAATTGAATATACATATTTCTTACTAAACTTAGTTTTCACTGCAGTTGATTTAGTCAGGACCTATTACACATATATTCCAGTATCTGTCCTCCTAAAAGTGCAGACAAGTGATCAGTCATTTCAGGAGCAGTTGTTTTTCAACATACTTGTTTTTCAAGTGTAAGAACTTGTTGTTCTTAGTCATGGGATGTTTCTTTCCTTCTCATTGATTTAAGAACAGAAGGCTGTTTTTGTAACTGCCTGATTTTCCATAGCTTCCTATCTGCTTCTGGAATAAATGTTAGATTATCTAATTTACAGCCAAAAGCACTCAGCTTCATATTCAAATGAGCTTCACTTATGTGACAAGTTGTTTTAGTTCCTTCTTAAAAATGTTTTTGTTTTGATATTTCCCACTGTAATAATGAAATGCACAAACTTAGATCTTTTTAAGTATTTTGCTTTACAAAGTCTGGGAGTTGTGTACAACTCAAAGAAAATATTTGTGAGTTTGAGAAGCACTACATATATGTTAGATAATTGATTGGTTTTTTTCTTCAAAGAATATGGACTAAATCTCACCACTTGGAAAAGTTATAAAATATTACTTGTTTTAATAAAGACTAAAACTACTACCAAGCCAAATATTGATAAATGTGAAGGTCTAAGTTGTTGTATTGGATTTTTAATTATCATTATGATTACTTCTGGAGTACAAGCAGCAATACTAAAGAAGTACCACTCTTTTAGAACATGTTGTATTTTACAGTATCATGTGAGTTGGAAAAGACTTCTAGAGGTCATTTAGTCCAGTATCCTGCTAAAAGCCTCTCCAGGATCCTTGGATTTACCTTTCTTACTGCTTGTGGTACGAAAAGTGATGGAGTTTCTTGTATTCAAAGTATTACTTGTTAGCCACAGTCAGGACACCACTGGCTTTGTAGTGAGAAGAGCATGGTTATTCTTTAATTATTCTTTGCTTCTCTAGCTTCAATGGTCCTTTGAATCTCTGTTGAATAACTTATGCATATCTATGATCTTGACTAAAGTCATGTAGAAAACAAACAGTTGAGCTGCAAATAAAATTCTGAAAGCTCCTTCTAAATCCTTTGCACAAACTGTGCTTTCTCCAGACTTTGGAATTCTTATCTGAGAATATCTGTATGAAATTCTACCTGTGACTTAGGCTGAGGTATAAAATAGCAAAAACTGCATGTATCATATAAATAATTACTGCATGATGACACTGCACCATATGCAGCAACATGCTCAGCTTTGAATTTACCCATAACATTCATAAAAAGTGAAGAAGGGGTATTGTCTATTGTTCTGCCATTGCTGATGATCTGGAGAAAATTATTTCAAAGAAAAAATAGATGATCACATTTGGATGCTTAAAAAAAGGAAAAAGTTCCCAGCACAGGCCTCACAGTATTAATAAATGTTAATCTGAACAAATTTTTACATTGGCAGGTGGTCAAAATGGAGGATTAACACTGCTTGCTCAACAGATCTTAATTAGAATTAGTTTTATCGTGTGATAATTGGATAAAATATAATTTTCTGATAGACTGAGGAAAGTTAACTTTTAGCACTTATGTAAAAAAAATCTAGTGCGTTTAATTATTTGCTAGGTAATGGTTAGTTCAGTAGTTTTATTGCCAGTTGCAGTGTTTAGTCTCAAAGTCCTAAATAAAGGACATTCAGATGTTTTCCACTCTGCAGAATATGAGAGATGAGATGTGGGTAGAGATTAAGGGAGCAGCAGCTTTCTGCCAAGGTTTTTGGTGGGGTTGTGGGACCTCCAGCTTACAAGATCCTGTTCCTGCTCCTACATCTTAATGGAACAGCTGGCATCCAGAGTGGGTTATTTACTCCTCAGCAACAATGCATACCATCACACTGCTGTATTTCAAGTACTGTCCTTACTGACTGTTTTGTGAGAGGTTATTTCATAGCAAAATCAAAACAAAGCTAAGATTCTAATGTACAAATTACTACTTTTATACAATCTTTATGCAGCACAAAATCATAGAATCCTTTCAGTTGGAAATGAACTGTAATATCATCAGTTCCAACTGCTAACCTTACACTTCCAAGCCCATCACTAGATCATGTCCCTCAGTACCTCAGCTACACATCTTTTAAATATCTCCAGGAATGAGGACTCCACCACCTCCCTGGGCAACCCATTCCAATGCTTAACAACCCTCTCAGTGAAAAAGTTCTTCTAAATCTCCAAACTAAGCCTCCCTGGTGCAACTTCAGGCCATTTCCTCAAGTGATAGCACTTGTTACTTGAGAGAAGAGACCTCACCTCACCTCACTAAAACTTCCTTTCAGGAAGTTGTAGAGAGTGATCATGTCTCCCCCAGCCGTGTCTTCACACTAGACAACCCCAGGTCCCTCAGCTGCTTATCAGACTTCTTCTCCAGACCCGTTACCAGCTTCATTGCCTGTCTCTGGACACACTCCAGCACCTCAATGTCTTGTAGTGAAGTGACCAAAACTGAACACAGTACTTGAGGTGTGGCCTCACCAGCACCAGGTACAGTGTTTATAAAGTGTTTATTGTACATTTTATAAACAACATATAAACATTTTTGCAGGGTTTATAAACAGAGATGACAGCACAAGCTCCTTGCAAGCAAAAGCTGGATTTAATGTGTTCCTTACCTGACCATTGGGTACATAGTAGCAGGAGTAAGGATAAAAGAGAGATGGCATTGTGACTGCAACCTCCTTTTGATGTGAATGGCATCCCAGTAATAGAGAAAAGTGGTATATTGCTATTCCAGTTAGGAGGAGAAACTAATAGTGCAGTCAATACTGTTACAAGAAGATTGAAACACAGTAAGAGCTTTTCTTTCCCTTAGTCAGTAATAGATAAGAGGAAGACATGATGAGTAAGAGTTGCCCAAAGCTCTATAACCTTTTCAACCATTCTGAGCCACAAAAGCTCTTCCCATCTTTTTTCTTGGCATCTTGTTAAAAGTGCTTATTCTTGGGCTACCTTGCTGTTTCTACTTTCAAGGCTGACAGCTTTGCTTTGCTAGATGCTTAAGCCTTCACAGTATAGTTTCCATCTGTTTAAATGCAGTTATGTTTGCATTGAAGGCTTTACTTCCTTTGGCTCTCTGGCTCCTTTCATAAAGGGATTTTGCTTTCTCTATGGTTATTTCCAAGGATATGTGCCAGATATGATGCCATCCCCAGTTCTGCTTATGTTTCACAATGATATGAAAGAGAGGAGCTGGTGAACAGCTGAGTTTATAATAGTTAAAAACGAAGTGCATGGAATTAATTTTTTGTTTGTTTGCATCACAAGTAATAATGCAAGTTGTCTTTAATAGAGTAGGAAGAGGAAGTAAGTCTGCTTGTATAAGTAAATGTGTACAGAGTTCAGTGAAACATATAGGATGTTCAACTAGACACTGTAAAGCCATCCCAAACCAAATTTCCTTCACCATGTGAACCAGTGGAGAGTGAGAAAAATGCAAGCAGTCCCATTCCTTTCTGAATATATGCATCTCCTAATCCTTACCAGGAAGGGTCTGTTTTTCTATTAGATTGTTTTCCCAAAATATCTTTTCAAGGTTGTTCACCTTTATTATAACACATTCTTGCCCTTTTTTTTTTTTTAAACCTCATTTGGGGAAGTGGGAAAAAATATTCAATATTAGGATTCTTTGCAGAATAGATCTAGACAACTGATATTAAATAAGCATTTCTTAACTATTCTGTTTCCTTTGAGGAGATTCTCAAGTGAGGTATTGCACCGAAGAGAATTGTGAGGGCTCTACTTGATACAGAGATCATAGTGAGCCCTTTACATTTCCACACTTCATATTTGTAGAGTCTTTCATCTTTAGCCAAAGTCTGGCAGTTCTACTGACATCTCTCTTAAAAATCCTGGGAGGAGAGGTGGGCACAATTCCAACATCCCTTCTAATCATACCTCAATGTAATCTCTAGTAAAATCAAAGTGGTTGGAGGATGATGACAGGAAAAAAAAAGAGTCAGCTAAAGTTCAGTCTCTGAATAGATTGTGTTTGCTTTTAAATTTGTGTGTAAAGAGTGAAGAGGTGGTGGTATCAAACAACTCACATTGAAAAGTTAGCTTTTCATTAAATTAAGTCTGTATATGTCTGGATAATGAACTTTCCAATAACTATTAACCTCCATTAATATGAGGAGAAACAGTTCACGTAGGAATTCAGGCTAGTATTATATATATATATATATATATATATATATATATGTATGTGTGTGTGTGTGTGTGTGTGTAATCAGACACCTGAGTTTCATTTCTCAAATCAATGTCTCGCTTTGTGATAGGTTTAGAAAGATTTGCAGTTGGTAAATCACTTGAATTTCCTTGCTTCTAAATAGACCCAAGTATAGGTTGTATATATTTAATTGTTTTGCAGAACTGGAAAGAAACTGATGTTTCACGTCATTTGCACTAATGTTTTGAAGAATAGTCACAGACTATTTACTATGTCCAGTTAGGGCAGGCAGGAGAGTACATTATCTCTTGCATAAAACCAGTAAACTTTAGTAGAGATGCCTTTCAAGAATGAGCCAATGATTGCTGAGACCATAAGAATATAGTCTTCTCCCCACATCCATTCTATTCACCTTAACTCCTGGTGAATTATTTATACAAATTCTATTTGTTTATGCGGAAGACTTGTCAACAAGGTTAAGACTTAAAACTCTTCAGCTCCTTCAAAATATTTTCTGCTTATCGTTACTTGGAGTTTTGCTGCTTTGTTAGAAGAAACATACCTATTAAAACACCATCAGTGATTGCTTTGTGGATCATACTCCAACAAAGAGCTTTTTAGCTTAAACTTTTCTCTTGTCAACTATCTCTTATTACGTCAGATGGTCTTCCTCCACTGAGTTGTCCTGGTTAGTGTTCCCACACATCTGGTTACTTAAAGAAATGTTATTTATCACAGGAACGGGCTAAGGTTCAAAAGAAAGATATGTGAGGTGTCTTAGTGTTGTATTTTCTTCCCACTGTAATACTTGCCAAGTTCTGATCCTCCTGATGATAGTTAAACTTATGAAAACTTTTGCCCTTTTCTGTGTACAAATCTCAGTGGAAAATATCAGGAACATATGAGTAAGAATTAGTTTGGATACACTAAGAATGACATATTTTGCTCAGTATTACACTAGCAATTCACAGAGAGATACAGATTTCCACTACATCAATATAATAAAAATTTATTAAAAAAATGTGTTGGAACAGCACCAACTTTTTATTTTCTCTCTTGAATGTAGTAGCTGTGACTGAGAAAAAGCTAATAATTCCCTAATTATCATCTGAAGATTCATTTGCCTGTACCCAAGTAACAGCTATGTAGGAATAAGTGTCTTAATCAAACTTAGTCATGATCTGAACACAGTATGTTTTCTTTCCTCTCTAATTGCTTCTTATGGTTTCCCTAAAAGTGCAGTGTCAATTAAAAAAAGCTATGAAGAATTAACACAAAATAGAATTTAACTTTAGGCCAAATGAAAGGTCTTTGAACTTTGAGCTATTAAATAGAATTGTATTTTGTCTGATATATTTGTAATTTTATAGATCTTGTAACTCAGTGTATGGCTCCCTTTGTCTTTCTTCATCCTCCTATACAAATCAGATAACTCATTGAACTTGAGTATGCACAAGTGTGAGGTGCCTTCAAGTGCATTGTAAGATTTTCACAAGGTATAAGTAGAGTGCTGTAAGGATGTGGGTAGTGAAAAATTGTCAAACATTTTCAGAGCACAAATTTTTTCTTATGTAGAAAAATAAAGGGCCAAAAGGCAGCAAATGACCCATGTTATGCAAAGACTTCCATGTAGAGAAAAATATAAAGGATTCATATTTAAAAACAGATGATTAAGGACTGTCATAAGAATCTGAAATGAGAAATGTGAAATAATCCCATTGAACTCTCCCAATTGTATTTTTTTAATAGCAGAAAAAACCCCATGTTCATTTAAACTAAAAGTTGTCACACTCCTTTACATTTCAAGGGTGCAAAGTAGACAAAGGATAGACTCTGAGCCTACAGCTTCCATTGCTTAAAGTCAGTGCATGGTTAGAAAAGCATATTGGTACACTGCATTACAATTATACATGTTTAATAAGGCTTTGTGTACAATTATAAATGTTTGCACTTGGTGACATAGGTGTAGACAATGTTAAGAGAGACATGGCCATGTTTCTCTTGTGTACTCTGAGCAGCTAAAATCCTTAGGTGAACATTAACTAGTACTGCAATCACTAGTATTCATCCTGTCATCTGCAAGGAAAGTCTATTTCAGACTGAAAAATGTCTTTCTGAACTAAACATTTAAAAATAATAATTATCTTTGGCCATTAATGCAATTTGTGTTAGGAAAGTGGAAGTGTACAGGTCCAGGCTGTTAGAACATTTCTTAAATGTTTGGAGAGTTTTAAACTTCTTGAATATCATAGAACCATAGAATAGAAGGGGTTGGAGGTGACCTTTGGAGATCATCTGGTCCAACTCCCCTGCAGAAGCAAGTCCATCTACATCAGGTCACATAGGAATGTGTCCAGGCAGGTTTTGAAGACCTGTACAGAATGAGACTCCACACTCCCCCTGGGCAGCCTCTGACAGTGCTCCCTCATCCTCACAGTAAAATAGGTTTTTTGTATGTTTAAATGGAACATTTTGTGTTCCAGCTTCATCCCATTACCTCTTGTCCTTTTGCTAGATACAATAGAAAAAAGGGATGCCACAACCTCCTGACACCTACCAGTTAGATATTTGTAAATATTAATGAGATCCCCCTTAGTCTCCTCTTCTCCAGACTAAACAGCCCCAGTTCCTGCAGCCTTTCCTCATAAGGAAGATGTTCCATTCCCCTCATCATCTTGGTGGCCCTGTCCTGGACTCTCTCCAGCACATCCCTGTCCCTCTTGAGCTGGGGAGACCAGAACTGAACAGAGTACTCCAGTTAAGGCCTCACCAGAGAAGAGTAAAAGGAAAGCAGAAC
The DNA here is from genome assembly GCF_028858725.1 of Colius striatus. NCBI lineage: Eukaryota > Metazoa > Chordata > Aves > Coliiformes > Coliidae > Colius > Colius striatus. The sequence continues at coordinate 12,273,941 of NC_084764.1, read as the reverse complement.
CTACCACAACACGCTGGACACTTTTCTTGATGCATCCCAGAATGCCATTTGCCTTCTTGGTCACAAGGGCACATTGCTGACTTATGGTTAGTTTATTATTAATCCAGACTCCCAGGTCTCTCTCTGTAGAGCTGCTCTCCAGCAGGTCAACCCCCAGCCTGTCCTGGTGCATGGGGTTGTTCCTTCCCAGGTGCAGGACTCTGCACTTGTCCTTGTTGAACCTCGTGAGGTTCCTCTCTGCCCAACTCTCAAGCCAGTCAAGATCCCGCTGAATGACAGCACAGCCTTCTGGGGAATCAGCGAGTCCTCTCAGTTTAGTGTCATCAGTGAACTTGAACAAGACTGGCCTCAGAATCAATCCCTGTGGAACTTCACTGGCCTCAGGCCTCCAACTCGATTCTGTGCCATTGATTATCACTCTCTGGGCTCTGTCATTCAGCCAGCTCTCGATCTACCTCACTGTCCACTCATCCAAGCCACACTGCCTGAGCTTTCTAAGGAGGATGTTATGGGAGGCAGTGTCAAAAGCCTTGCTGAAGTCAAGGTAGATGACATCGGCTGCTCTCCCCACATATAACCAGACAGTTCTGCACTTATAGAAGCCTATCAGGTTGGTCAAACAGGAACTTCCCTTCGTTAATCCATGTTGACTCCCCCTGATAACCACCTTTTCCTTCATATGTTTGGTAATGACATTCAGGATGAGTTGTTCCATCACCATTCCAGGGATGGAGGTGAGGCTGATTGGCCTGTAGTTTCCTGGGTCATCCTTCCTGCTCTTTTTGAAGACCGGAGTGACATTGGCCTTTCTCCAGTCCTCAGGTACCTCGCCTGTCCTCTATGATTGTTCAAAAATGATGTAGAGTGGCTTAGCAACTACATCAGCTAGCTCCCTCAGCACTCTAGGATGCATCCCATTAGGACCCATTGACTTATGAGTGTTAAGGTTGCCTAACAAGTCTTTAACCTGTTCCTCATCCACCCAGGGCAAGTCCTCTGTTGACCATCCTACTATCCTTGTGGATTGGGCTTTCTGAGGTTCAACCTTGTCTGTAAAGACTGAAGCAAAGAAAGCATTTAGTACTTCAGCCTTCCCCCCATCTTCTGTCACCAGGGCACCCTCTGTGTTCAGCAGTGGGACCACATTCTCCCTAATTTTCTTTTTACCGCCGATGTACCTGAAAAACCCTTTCCTGTTTTGCTTATCTTTTCTGGCCAGGTTTAATTTTAGAAGGACTTTATGCATCCTGTTTGCACCCCTACATGTTCTGGCAATGTTTCTAATCTCTCCCCAAGAAATCAGCCCCTTTTTCCACCTCTCATAGATGACAGCTTTCTCCCTGAGATGTCCTAGCAGAACTTTGTTCATCCATGGAGGCCTCCTGCCTCCTTTTCCTCTTTTTCTACATGTAGGGATGCACTGATCTTGTGCTTGGAGGAATATGTATCTGTATTTCTGATTCAGTCGAATCTCTATGCTTGATTTGTCCTGAAATTGCAGATTTATTCTTAGGATAGTGGAATATTGCATTATTTAGGTAACTTTATTCAACTATTAAAAATATTTATAAATTATAAGGAACTATAATACTGACATATTTTTGTTTTGTTTTGTAAAAATTGTGTGTCTTACTCATAATTGTACTGGTTTTGCTCAGCCAGCAATGAAGTACTGCGACAGTCTCTTGCTCAGTGCCCCCCTTCAACCCCCACCCTTGTTAGGATGGTAGAGGCCCCAGCAAAATGGGAGGAAAAAGATAACCAAAATTGTGGATTGAGACAAGAGCAGGGAGAGCTTGCTGCCAATTCCAGTTCTGGGCAAAACTGACTCCACTACATGACTTAGGAATGTAAGGAAAGTTTATTCTACTACCTACAAGAAATAGAACAGAATAAAAAGCAAAAAGAGAGTAGAATGATTGAGAAAATTACAACCAGCACTTTAAGATCTCTCTTCCCTATCGCTCCTTTCTTCCTGGGCCTAGCTCACTGCTCCCAATATCTCTATCCCCTTCGCCCTCAACAGCTCAGGGGGGTAGGGAATGGGGGATGTGGTCAGTCTCTTACGGATGGTCTCTGCTGCTTCTCTCTTCTCAGAGGAGAACAACTCATTGCATTCTTCCCAACAATGATGTTTCCTATTTGAAAGGTAATAAGATCACTTGATCATAATACTCATCTTTGGGCAAGTTTGGAACCAACTGATAAAATTTCATCAAAATAGATCAATACCAAATGTATCTTTTTTTTTAAAGGTTTTTCAGAAAACATTCCTACAACTTTGTAAAAACACTGTAATGTTAAGGTGCGTTTCTAGAGAGACTAGGAGGGAGTGCAGAAACTTCAGTAACTTGGAGTAACAAAAAGTGATAGGAAATCACCATGTTGTTGCATGAAAGTGTTTTCAAGTGCTGTTGTTAAGTGTTATTCTTTGATGTCTTGTGTTTCAACAAACTAGCAGAGAATACATAGCCAAACAAAATTGGAGAAGAAGCGTCATCTTTTACCAATTTTCCTCTTTACTGAAGTTTTTATATCTATTAATGTTTCCCGTCTTCAAATATTTACAGGAAAAAATGTGAAAATAAGATACAATCAGCATCATAAAAATGAATATTTTGCTCTAAGATAATGTAACATAAGTTAGCATAACATAATATTGTGTAATGTAACATGATGTCTGTGCCACTATACATACTGGATTTTAGTACCTTTTCTTGCTGCTGTTTTAACAAAATGTTAAAAATAATTGGCTCATAGAAATAAAGTAATATACAGAGCAAGGACATTTGGTTCCAAATAAAGAATTTGTAGGATTCTTTTTCTGTATCATTTAAGAAAGCTCTGGATTTGCATAGAGTCTTTAAATAGTAGGAACTCTATCACAGCATGAGATGTATATTAAACACTGCAACAATTGGAATGGCATAACATTCCTCAGTATTATTTGCTTGCCTGCTGCATTTGTGGTAAGCCTTTTATGTCACTTTATGTCACTGGTGTTCTGAATCAAATAATTCAGTTTATGATTGAGAAACCATAATTGTTTTCAAGATCAGTATTCTTCAATGATTCATACTTTCCTAGTATTTTTTTAATAAGTGCAGAAGTATATGATTTCCTGTGAAAGATCATACAGATCAAGAATAAAGTACAAAATGTCATTCCTGAGTGAAGTGTTTAAAAATTATTTTTTGTATTCAATTTGTATGGCTATAAAAGCCTTCATAGATAATATGAAACTGCAATTTACACTTCAACTAAAGGAACAAATAGCATTTTGGAATTCTAACTTAGCTAGATAAGTTCCACAGAATTCCACGGACTAAAAAAATTGTATTTCGATCTTGTCAAAACTGGTTGGGTTTAGGGCTTATTCCACAGAATTCCACGGACTAAAAATATTGTATTTCTATCTTGTCAAAACTGGTTGGGTTTAGGGCTTATTCCATAAGAAACTGAACCTCCTGAGCCATAGTCAAATAGAATCTTTTCTTCTTAGTAATAGTTTATGGAGGGCCATATCATCCTTAAGGAAATCAACAGTGTTTCATCCACAATTTCCTAACATCCCTGAACAATATAGAGTAACAAAAACTTTGGAATTAAATGGCCAAAGAGAGATTCATATGAGATTATGGAGATTTTTCACACTGTAGAGAGAGAAAAAACCTAATTTCCCATATTCTCAGGCTTGTAACAAGCAGAGCTGAAAATCAAGGCTAGATAGGCACTTATTACCTTGGTTGTAGGTAATATCTGTATTTGCTTAGAATATATACCAAGTAGACAAATTCAAAAAAGAGGCATAATGGCAACACTATTCATTCAAATGGATGAGTAATAATGGAAACATTACATTTTGTAATTTTCCTTATATAACAACATTTGATTTCTTTTAGTAGTGTGAATATATGAATATTTTAATATCAGCTCATGTGAACTGTATTTGAGGTAAACCTTGAAACTGAAGAAACCCAGGAAGAAGACTCACAGAATCTCAAGGGCTGGAAGAGACCTTGAAAGGTCTTCCAGTCCAATCCCCCTGCCAGAACAGGGCCACTTAGAGTAGGTTACACAGGAACTCACCCAGGTGGGTTTTGAATGTCTCCAGAGAAGGAGACTCCACAACCCATCTGGGCAGCCTGTTCCAGTGCTCTGTCACCCTCACAGTGAAGAAATTCTTCCTTGTATTTCTTTGGAAACTCTTATGTTGCAGCTTGTATACATTGCCCCTTGTCTCATCATTGGACATTGTTGAGAACAGCCTGGCTCAAACTAAGACTGTACATAGGAAAGTATTTATAAACATGTAGCAGATTTTCATAGCCTTCACTCAATTGAGAGAGGAAGAAATAGGAAAAGATTTACAAGGAAAAGGTGAATAAATTTTGTTCACTCTGACTTGCTGTAAAAATTCAAGTTACTTTTGAAGCTTTGACACCATTTCTGAATGTGAAATCACTTGACTGTCCCAAAATTATCTTTTGCAGGTGGAAATTGTTATGAAGTAATCTGTTAGTTTTCACAGCTTGTATATACTTTAGAGGTTCACTTGGGCTTGAAAGACTTTGGTGAACTGGATGCCATTGCTGGCTGTTCAAATTCAGAAAAGGAAAGTGGAATATTAGGTTAAGATGATGCTTTGGGCAGTAATGATCTTGAGTATAAATGCACTCTTTTTTGTTAAATTTTAAGAAGTATCAGAGTTGCAGGCTTGCAATCCAAATTTCAAGATTTCAAGGTTTGAAAATGAATAGAAGCTTGGGGAATAGAAAAATATTATTTGTTTACTGCTTTATATTTATCATGGTGGGAATGGGATTAATGTCTAATAATATGGATTTGTTTCTGTGTAAGAATTAAACACTGTAAAATAAGCCTGACATTCCAGAGCTGTTTGATTTCAGAACTAAATTGTGTCCTTCTTGTTGTTAAAATTTAAATGGACCTTTCCCAAACAAAGTGGCATTTGCCAACTTTTATTTCAGTACTTTTTTTAGCAAAACTGCACTTAATCAAAAAATCCTGTCCTGACACAAGGAGGTGGTGTGAAAGTCTGGAAATTCCTTAATAGAATTCTCATAACTAGTTTAAAAGTATAAAATATTTTTTTCCCACTAATTCTATTTAAATCAATGACAAAAAGAAAATTAACTCCTGGTAAGCTGAATTTATGCCTCAACAGATGCAATTCATACACTACGATTTCTTATTTTCTTTCCTACATATAAAACTAGATGATCATACCAACTTGTTCCAGTGTTCATATGAACTTATTGACCTGGACTTTCTAGGACATAGCAAAATGTTATTCATCCTCATGTTTAAAAACATAATGTTTGATAAGGCAGCATACTTGAAGATACAGATCTATAAGACAGGAATTTTTTTTATGTTAGACAGTTTAAGTGAAACAAACTTTGAGCCAATCTGGACAGTTTTCAAGCCCAATCAACATGACTTCACATTATCTTCAAAATCAGTATCAAGAAAAGTGGCTCTGTGGCTTGGACAACAGTATATTTTAATGCTGTGTTGCTTTCACTCTATAGGCATAGCTATTGGGCACCTGGCCAGCCATTTATTTCGTAAAGTGGCCTTCCCTCTGCTTCAGGTGAGGAGCTCTAATACCTTGGTTGGCACAGAATGCATGTAGTCCCAACCAGAAAATTCCAGTTGCCTGAGACTTGACTTTTTACCTTTGAATAGCAGTTGAAACATATCTCCTATTAAACAATCTTCTGTTCTTTTCTCTTACCACAGTGGTATGTTATTGAATAAACTAGACTGATGACATCACTTGATGAGTTAAAGGTACTCAGCAGCAAACCATTCAGGAAATACTCTAACTATTGCGGAATCAGACCTCTAATTACAACCTCATGTGCAATGTTCTGTTTCTTTTCTGCTACCAATCTCTCATTTCAGTGACAAATACTTTTTTTCTCAGTAGTCTAATCTATGACTCTAAATACATTCCAAGGATGAATAAGGCTTCTGCAGAAGATGGGCCAAGGATTTATAGTTTAATTTGAGGCACAACTTATATTATGAGGGTGTGACAGAAGCAATGTCTTGTAAAATCCTATTGTTGTCTCTATCAGTTAGGATCCATAGAATAAAACCTCATTTTTTCCGCTGGCCTGCAGATTAATGTCCAGTTATCAGTCTAGATATCAGCAAACAGCCTCTTGTGAATTATTACATGGACAACAAACTTTCCGACAGTTAGACACAATATTCTTTTCATGACTAAAATTCTAGAAAAAATATTTGGCAAATTGTTGGGACTGTTGCAAGATAGTTTTTAAGAAGCATATAAGACTGCCACAAACTGATTTGCAGCTGAATATCTACCTGGAAGATAGAAATACTGTGTAAATAAATCATATTAATTATAAAATAGATGTCTAAAGCATTATAATTTTGATGTAGGAAGAGTGAATATTGGTTAGCTATTACTATACTATTTTCAACTTCAAAAATGTATTTTCTGTCTCAGCTAGCAACAGGATTGTAACTTTTCTTTTGGCTTCTTTCAGAACTGTACTGACCCTATCTTTTACAGACTATGATTTCTGGCATATTTGCTAGTCTATGTACCAAGGAGAGGAATAAGCAAAGGCTCTGTTCATTCTCCACACAATCCTACTCCTGTTTACTGACCATACAGAGTTCTGTCTAGAAGTGGGTGAACTATGGCCTGGAGTAATGTCTGCAGAAGTGAAGAAGAAAGAGGCTTGTCTTGGAATGCTACAGAGCTGGCATCTACACACCTTTTAAGGCTTAATTAAGCAGCTGAAATTTCTAGAAAAACTAGAAAAACATTGTAGAAAACTACAATCAGGTAGTCCATACATCTGTGATTGTGCTCTGATACCTTTTAAACACTGCTAAATGATTTGTTACATCTTTTAAGAGTTGTCTGGGTTTATTTATTTATGTATTTTTTATTTATTAATTTTTCAAGGCTTGATTCATGTTGAGGTTGCATTGGGTTCTGTTAATGCAAATAATATAACACAGAATGTTTTTAACTGAGCATTCTGCCAGTTAAAAGTAGTACTGAAAAACTACATATCCTTCTCTGTTATCCTTCTAACTCTTCTGTAAACACATATTTCAAAGCAGAACTCCTAATAATAGAAATATATATTGCTGATCTCTCCTTCCTACTTACAGTGAGAAGCCAGGAAGTAGAAACTTCAGCTAAGATGGTGCAAATATTAATAGTTCAGTTCCCAATAGATTATATTGGATTACTGATGGGTCTACATATATATCAAATATAGATGGCTCTGCTACTTGTTTTACAGCCTCTGAAGAACAACATGGCTTCAGGAGTGCTTTAGCTGTATTGCCCCTAGCATGTCCTCTGACATAATTCTTGAATGATGTACATGGAAAGTTTTTGAAAGCCCACAAGATACAAAATTTTGTCATTAGTATTTTCCTTGTCACTGTGTCTTCAAACTCCTGTTAGAAGCTGTTAGAAGGTCCAAAGTGTTGTGTTCTTTATTCTGAGATGACATGTTATATTGATACATTTCTATACTCAAAATGCCCTTCCTCTGATTCAGTATGTCCCATGCTGCCTGTTTTGGGGATTGTGATATATTTTTATCACGTTATTGTTTTATTTTTTTTTAGGGATCTCTTAAGCCTAATCGTGTTCCTAAATCCAAGGAATTATATGCAAATAGGAAAATAAGTGGCAGAAACAAAAATTGTTTTCATGAAGCAGTCATCCTATTTTAATTCCAAAGTTTAGAGGACTGAAATTGTCTAGGAATAAAAATGTGGAGAATATGTGATATATAAAAATTGCTTCTGAGCAGAATGCTTTTTAGGAGAGTTCATCTGGGTTCTCCACACTAGACAACCCCAGGTCCCTCAGCTGCTCCTCACTTATCAGACTTCTCCAGACCCGTCACCAGCTTCATTGCCTGTCTCTGGACACACTCCAGCACCTCAATGTCTTGTAGTGAAGTGACCAAAACTGAACACAGTACTTGAGGTGTGGCCTCACCAGCACCAGGTACAGTGTTTATAAAGTGTTTATTGTACATTTTATAAACAGCATATAAACATTTTTGCAGGGTTTATAAACAGAGATGACAGCACAAGCTCCTTGCAAGCAAAAGCTGGATTTTGAAACACAGTAAGAGCTTTTCTTTCCCTTAGTCAGTAATAGATAAGAGGAAGACATGATGAGTAAGAGTTGCCCAAAGCTCTATAACCTTTTCAACCATTCTGAGCCAAAAAACTCTTCCCGGTCTCTTTTCAACAAGTGTAAAGTAGTGAAAGGCCTGTGGGAGCATCACGACTATATCTCAACACCCCTATCCAATCCAAAAATGCATTTCAGATATGTAAGAGTTCCAGGAAGATACCTAGGTGCAGAATTTGGCATGTATAACAATCACAAATGGTCCTGACATGAAGTCTTGACACTTGTTGAATCACCAGTCCAGGACATTACCACAAATATAGAAGACAAGCTCAGACCATGGAGTACAGTTTGAATCAGTGATTTTTTGTATTCATACAACCCCTCCTTTTTTCCTGGTAGCATATTATTAGCAAAAATAGGGCATTTTTTTCTTTTTAGTACCTATGTCCAAAGTCAGTGAACTTAGAAATATGAAATTCTATGACTTGAAAACAATCTTTGAATATTATGGAATGAAAAAGAGCTATCAAAACTCCTGGGGTTTTCATTTGGCTTGATGAAAAGCATTCAACAAACATATATTTATAGAAAACATTGTGTCTTTCTCAGTAATGTATTTTCTTCTAAAGTATAATATTATGAAACATATGACAATAAATAGTCAAGCACAAGGGCAATTTAAATGAGACTTTATGACTGAGAAAAAGGTGGCACTTCCTATCCAAAACATACAGTTGAAGAAACACTGCATGAGCTCTCAACTACTTTAAAAATTACTGTGCAGGGCTTTTAATATTTTAATTATCTCAATTTCAATAAAATGTGTAATATGTACTTAGAAGTATATCAAATTCATTTTCTTGAAATCCATTATTTTATTAAAGGAATTAGCTCAAAACTGGTAAAATTTACTGCTCATTTAATGGATATGAAGGTAAGAAGTCCTTCAGAATACAACAGAACTTTGACAAGTTATGCCAGAACTTTCTGCAAAGAGGTGATGGGATGGAATATGGACATATCACAACTTTTTTCTTATTTCCTGTATTTCTGATGTTCAAAATGATACTTTTAAAGTAGATGTATACATGAAACCAGCATAGGCAGCTTTGTGATTTCAGACTCCATTCAGTTTACGTGAGGTGCTCTCCTAGTAGACTTCTGCCATATTTAATTAAAAAAATGCGTTACTAATACTATCTTTAAAAGCATAAGCAAAACTAGGAGCCTTTTAAGGTTCTGTTGCTTTGTGCTCCTTGTCGGATTTTTGTGGTTAGAGAACCACATTCTTGTTTCAAATCCAACAACTCTGTTATGAGAAAAAATTAATGATGAGTGAAAAGCTTACTCAGTGATGATTCCTAGTGTGTATCAAATGGAAGAAACATTGCTTATGATGAAAAATGTCTTCCCAGATGCCGGGCTTACATGCGAAGCAAAATTGAGGATTTGTAATCTGGAAGATGCTAAATTGTACTAGCATTAAGGATTTTAACTCTGCATCATGGGAGAAATACAGAATTTGAAGTGGTTTAACTCCGTGTAGAGGGTCCATGCTCATAAATTGTCAATTTTAAACTTAATGTAGCTGTCCAAGATGTATTGTTGATCCCTGAATAGTGATAAAGCTGGAGACTAAGACTGCAGTCAACCTAGTGAAAGGGGGAGGCAGGCAGTGAAGCAGACCAACATATTAGCTACAGAGCCTTGGCACCTGGTGTTTTTCTGTACATTGGTGCTGGTCTGTGTTTAGGATTGAAAACATAGATCTTTTGTAAGAGTAATTACTTTTAAACTAACCAGTTGCTAATCGTTAAAAACTGTGATACTGAACCAGAGATGACTCAGTGCCTCTCAGAAATATAGAAAAATGTTAATTTTGCTGTCTCAGGGAGTTTGCCGTAGGAAAAAGGTGGGGACAGACAATCAGAAAGTTAGATATAGGGAAGGACTTTGAAGAACAAGGATTGCTGCTCCCACTGCCATGGGAAGAGTGGTCTGATGGCTGCTGTTTGGAGGGACTTCTCCATACCATAGAACAAGCTTATATCAAACACACACTGGTTTGGAAGCAGCCTGACTAGTTTTCCAGACCTTGGATGTGGGCAAAGGGTGCAGCCAGGCCAAGGTTATTGCTAACTACCCTATTTTTTCCTGCACTAGAAAACCTTCTTCTTTACCTGGCCTACAGCAAGCCTGTATTGACCTGATATAGTCAATTATCAAGTGGATGAAATCTGCAATATTTCTTTAATAGCTCCTCAGTTCTTCACTTGATGATTATACTGTACTTCCTGTAGCGAGCTTACTTTCTTATCAGATTCTCCTTGAATATATCTCTGTGTCAGAATTTTACCTGTTTTTAAAAATGGCTACATTCCTGCAGGCCAAAAATGAACAAAGAGTAGATGATTCTCTGTCAGGTGATATACATTCTTAGGCTTGCTCCTGCAGATACAGAATTTCATCTGCATGGAGAGTAGACTGAATTTTTGCCAACAACAAAAATCACCCTGTGAAAAATGGAAACGTATGGATCCCCAATGCATTGGATACATTAATAATAGCACACATTTTATAATGTTTACATTTTCCTGTTTATTCTGATAGTATGTGTGCATGGAGAATCTGTGGCTGAGATCCAGGCATTTCTGCTTCTTATTTTAAGCTTGAACACTGTCTGTCGCTGTGGTCTGGATAAGTAATTTTTAAATTTTTCTGCACCTTTTTCTAGTTTCACAATATGTCAATCACTCATTTGCCAATTTTGGTAAAAGGTTTTAAAAATAACGCCTAATAGAATTGCTGAATTTTAGTGTCACAGAGCATACCAATTAGAGGTTGGTTTTGTATCTTGTGCTGGATGGAACAGTTTATATTCATGGGTGATTACTTCTTCTCTCATAATACCATTTTTGCCAGATTATTCACTGAACAGCAACTTTTCTGAGACAGAAAAAGCCTCCCAGCTCATCTGAAATGGTTGTATTGGAACCACTGTAAAGAATGTCAGGCAATGGAAAATCCTTAAAGGAGGATTTCTCACTAAGGTCTGCAAAGCATTATACTGAACAATAGGACCTTCAGGCCAGAAGATGTATGTTGTACAGGGACAGGCTATGGTCAGTCATTGGATTGACACATAAGGCATCTCTAAGGCAAATGCTCAACATTCAGCTAGGACCAGCAAGCTGTCTGTGCTGTTCCTACAATGTGCTGTGTGGCTATGCCTAATTGTATGCGACCTGATCTAGGTAAATCTGCTTCTGCAGGGGGATTGGACTAGATGATCTCTAAAGGTCCCTTCCAACCCCTACCATTCTATGATTCTATGAAACTGCAATTTCACTTAGTAATTATTAGGGTCTGTGGGTCTAGTATTTTGGATAACACACTAGTAAAGCCTATTCGGAAAAAGGTGATAAGAAGAATGACAAGAATGTCTAGAAGAGTAACTGGTTATGTAAAAGGATTAAGTATTCTGGTTTGAATAGTCATAACTCTGTGCTGAAAAGTAAGAGAGTAAGATATATAGAACTTTCTTCACAAGTTCCTTCCTCGCGTGTACTTGTTTAGCAGATTGCATTATCAGAATTGCAAATTACTTGGAGAGAGTGGAGTACTTGGTAGAAGTTTATCTTTCAAATATACATTGAAATATATGCTTTTCAAGTGCTAAGAAACTTCCAAAAACTACTGTACTTTATTGATTACAAATTTGAAAAACAGAGATTTCAAAATTCTATTTTTAACTAATAGAGATTTCCAGGTGAATAAAAGAGAGCTCAGCTGCATCTTAAAAGATGTTTAGGATTCTTAACTGTCATAAGTGCTAATTGAAAATACTCTCTTGATTATACTTCTGGGGATTTTTGTGTCTTGTCTAGAATGTTAACTCTGAAAAATATCTGGCTTATTTTTAGACCTTTATCCTGAGAAAGTTAGATGATTTAACTGTAATATTTCATCTCAGCACATGTTTGAGAAGTCTTGATTTCCCTTCCATCTCCTATGTTTCCTCCAGTTATGAAAGTACAAAAGGAAGTAGTATCAGATGATCTATGCACATTCTTTGAATCCTAGCAGTTTGTGTTGGCAGTCATCAGAGAGTATGTGGCTTGCACCAAAGCATTTACCAAATGTAAAGCTTTCAAGCAGGTAAACTGAATCAGTTTTACTGAGCAGAGAATTGTGCCATTCAAACCCATTTCGAATTACAGATTTTCATATGTTAGACACTTGTCTTCCAGCACTTTAGAGATAAGCTTGATTGGCTATACAGTCTATTAGCCTTAATGGTCCTTAGGATAATTTTCTACACACAAATTTAGAGTGTGCACAGTGCCCGAAAAGGGATCCTTAACATTTACCAAGTTTTTAAACATTAGGACTCAGAAAAGAACCCCAGGAAAAAAAGAGTCCCTCTGTATTCAAGGAGAGATGGATATCATTTGGAAGTCATATGCTTGCTGTAGAGATAGGAGGGAGAAAACATCTGTTGATTGCTGGGAGGCTTGCCAAACAAAACAGGAGTTGTGGTTGATAGTTAGGACATGCTAACAAATCCAAGGAAAGTAATAATTGTGTATAGAAGCATACAAGCCACATACTACACATAGTTTTCAAAGGATGACCTTCAAAGTAACGCGGCTGGAATTTGTCTGTGATCCCGATTAAACCTGAAAGCTGGTTATCTACCTTCACTTTGCATGAAGAAAGAAAACTGAGGCTAAAGCAGTTTTTCTTAAATATTCTATACATGTACACTTTGCCAGAAGCTGCTTACCCTTGCAGGTAATTTGTAAGACATATTTGTACTGGAACTAGGAGAGGAAAATCTGAGAGACAGAAAAAAAATACACTTTTATTTTATATATTAAAATATGGCTTTATGACAATCTGTGACCAAGACTAAAGTCTCTCCCTAACCCAGCAGTTTTCTTTTGCTGAAATTTGAGAGCAAACATCCTGGTATATACTAATTAAGAAATTTTATCCTGAGATTCTCTTGTGCCTTCCCTGTCATAAGTGACACTCTAATTCTGGTTCCATCATGTAGATTTTGATGGCTATATTCTGTGGATGCATAATTGTTAACTCTTTTGGTCCTATTGGAAATTGCTATTGTTGCAGATACAAGATTTTAGTAATAACCTAACACCACAATAACTTGTTAAGCAGTTGTTAATGTTTTATGTGAAGCACTCATTAAGCATTTACTAATAGTCTAATCTACTAATAGCCAAGCACTTGCAAATACTTTAGTCACATAACAATTAAGTAAGTACTAATTTAAATTGCAAAAGGCCCAAACTGCAAAAGATGTGAAAAGTTCTGCGCTTGCCTCAGGAGGGAGGCTGGATGTACTAGGAAAAGGGACCAGGAGAGGCCCGTATATCTGTCAGGGAAATGAAACAAGGTCCTCTCCGATTACATATATGCCAAGTATATAGATTAATATATTTTCATTAGCCTAATGGCAACATCTAACCAATCACTATGATATTGAGAAATTTTACAATAGTTAGGAACCAATTGCAGTAAGGGGCAAATTAAAAGATGGACATTTTATGCATGCTTTTGTTGGCAAATGTAGTTCTTTGTTTGAAATGTATAAAAACCTTGAAAATGGTAGCTGTGTTCCCCAGCACTGCATAATAAAGAAGTGCCTGCTTATCTGCATCTCTGCGTAGATAAGTTCTTTTGCTATTGGGATCTGTCAACAGTTTTGGAGACCCGGATGGGACCTTAAGAGTGAGATTATCTTTTGTGTTATCTTAGATTATCTATTGAACTCCAGCAGGCACCGAGGGATTTTCAGGGAGGACCATCACCTGTGACCCTTACAGCTGCTCACAACGTTCCCTGGAGTAGTAAGGCACTTCTAATAGGCTGAGGGGCAAACCTGGTGAACTAGCCTGTAAGTTGTAGTGTCGGAGACCCCAGGGGAAGCCCAAGGAGCCTGCCAGCAAGATGAAGCAAAAGTTCTTCTTGATTGGGCTAGAGGATCCTCAGGTATTGGGAGCCTAAGCGCCACCTGTAAGGCGAACTCAAAAGCGATTGCAGGGTTGGTATTGGTATAAGTGGGCCCACACATAAGTATATGGTAAGTTGCCTATTGGTTTGTGTAAATGTACACATTATTGTATATTGTGTTGTGATCTGTCTGTGTGTGAGAGATTGAGATGCGAGTGTGGAGCTCTGATCCTTGCTTGGTTCTGTGAGGGGTGCAACCAGAGATAAGCAGAGCAAAAGAATGAAACAACTGTTAAGAAAGTATTTGTGGTTAAAAGGATTTTGATATGGCAAACAAAATACCTGGGAATTCACCCCTTGGGTGTCTGTTAGCACACTGGAAGGAATTTAAGGGTGATTTTCATACAGATCAACTTACAGAGTACTGTAATCATGTGTGGTTGTTATATGATCTGGATAGTGGGGAAACGTGACCCTTAAATGGGACTTTGAATTATAATACAATCTTGCAATTAATGTTATTCTGTAAAGGGGAAAGAAAATGGGATGAGGTCCCATACATAGATCTTTTGTCTTCGAGAAAGAACAGATTGGCAAAAAGAATGTGAATTGGATAAACAGGCATGTAACCAAATGTCATTAACAGTAAAAAAGATGGAGGCTCAAGGGGATTGCTCTGCCAGTACCTCTACTAAAATTTGTTGTAAACATGTGGCTATAAAACAAAAGGAAAAGGAGTTTGATAATACGAGACCGGAACTGGACATAGCTCCATCTGCCCCCATAGCTCCTATTCCAGTATATCCCCCTCTTCCATCGTCATCTGATATTAGACCTGATTCAGAGGCTGACTACCTGGCAGGACGACCAGCACTATGACCCAATAGTTTCAGTCCTTGCCCATATAGTGGATTGAGAGAAGAGGAGGAATCAGATTCGGATTTGCCTACACCCATATCCAGGAGAACGAGATGGTGTACTCATTTGATAAATCCTCTAAAATTATAGGATAGGAAATGATTAATAGCCCCTTTAAGACAGGGAGCTGAACAACAAGGACTGGTGTATGTAAAAGTAGCCTTCCCTCTCAGATTTAGTAATATGGGAATAATCAGCTGATACCTATAGAGAGGATCCTGGCAAAGTGGGGAGAGTAATGGGAATGATAATTAAATCTCAAAGTCCTGACTGGGAGGATATACAGGTGATTTTAGGTACTCTTATGCATTCCATTGAAAAACGGTTTTGCGAACTGCCCGAATGTGGGCAGAAGATGTCTGTACGGGGACAGTAGATGGCACCATAGACCAGAATTTCCCTACGGCGGACCCACAATGGGATCCGAATAGGGATGTTCATATGCAGAGACTGAAAAGGTACCAACAGTGGATTTTAAATGGGGTCCAAAATGCCAACTATAAATTGATTCAAATTATATGATATTAGACAAGAGAAGAAAGAATCTCCAACAGCATTTTTAGAAAGGCTAGAGGAAGTGGCTTGTAAATATGCAGACTTGAAGCTGAAGAAATATTTTTGAGGTAATCACAGGAGAATATCAGAAAGAAACTCCCAAAATTGGAAGGAACAGATATACAAAATTTGGACAAATTAGTGGAATTAGCCTGGAAAGTTTATAACAACCGAGATAAAGAAAATGAGGTAAGAAAACAGTTACTTGCAGGAGTGAATAGGACCCCAGGATTTTCAAACCAAGGACAAGGACGGGGACAAAGCCCTGTGAGAGGAGGCATGAGAGGAAGGGGAAGAGGACAAATTGGCAGAACCCCCCCCTTGGAACTAATTAATGTGCCTTTGGCAGGGAATGCCCTAAATTAGCTGGTCAACAAGCTAAATTGATGGTCTTGGGAGAATATATGGATTGACAGGGATTGGAGATGAATCCAACTGAACCTCTGGTTACAATTAAGCTGGGAGAAAAAGAGGTCACATTTTTGGTGGATACGGGTGCACATTTTCTGTATTAAATAGTCAAAAAGGAAAACTCGGAACTAAAACTGCAAATATTGTAGGAGCCACACGGAAAGAAGAAAAAGGGCCATTCTTGCAATCCTTAAATTTACATTTTGGCAACAAAATTATAACACATGAATTGTTGTATATTCCAGAGTATGTTATATGTTCCAAGGGTATGTTCCGATATCCTTGATGGAGAGGGACTTGCTGTCTAAATTAAAGGCACAAATTGTCGTTGAAAGCGGAGAATTGTTACTAAAGATACCTGAATCAAAGACAGAACTAATATTGTTGATAACAGAAAAAACAGAGGTATTAGAATTACCTCCAGAAGTGGAGAATGCAGTGATCCCAATAGTGTGGGAAACTGAAATTCCAGGAAAATCAAAAGTGGCATAACCAGTAAAAACTGAAATAAAAGAAGCAGCAAAACCAGTCAGGGTTAAACAATACCAAATAAAACCTGAGGCAAAACAAGGAATAAAAGAACTAATTGACAAATTTGTGAAATATCAAATTCTAGAAGAATGTGAGTCGGAGTATAATACACCTATTTTACCAGTATGAAAACTGAATGGAGAATATAGGTTAATTCAAGATTTAAGACCCATAAATCAGATTGTGAAAGACATACATTCAGTTGTTGCAAATCTGTATACCTTACTCATGGCTCTGAGAGAAAATTATCAGTGGTTTACAGTGCTTAATTTAAAAGATGCTTTCTTTTGTATCCCTTTGGAAATGAAAAGTTGTAAATTATTTGCTTTTGAGTGGGAAAGCCCCCAAGCAGTATGCAAGGTACAGTTAACATGGACACGCTACCCCAAGGATTCAAGAATAGCCTGACTATCTTTGGGAGACAATTAGCAAAGGAACTGGAAATTTGGACTAATGAAAAAAACAGTGACACCAAGACCAGAGCATCTACTTCTACAATATATGGATGACATCTTAATTGCCACAATGGAAAGGTCAGCCTACCTACAGGTAACCATTGAACTTTTAAACTTTTTGGTACTAAATAGGTACAAAGTATCAAAGGAGAAAGGTCAAAGAGCATGCTAAACAGTGATATATTTGGGCTTTGAAATTTCAAAAGGAGAGTGGAGGCTGGGGACAAATGGAAAGGAAGTGATTCGTTCTATTCCGGAACCACACACTGTGCATGAGTTGTGGGCATTTTTGGGAATGACGGGATGGTGCAGGCTCTGGATCATGGATTATGGTCTTATAGCCAGACCATTATATAAAGTCCAAAAATCTACCCCTTTCACGTGGGGAAAAGAACAGCAGGAAGTTTTCTGGAAGCTTAAAATAGCTCTGATGACAGTCCCAGCCTTAGACTTGCCAGATTTAACCAAAGACTTTCAGTTATTTGTTCATGAATGACAGCATTTGGCCTTAGGAGTTCTGACGCAGAAACTGGGAAGCTGGAAAAGACCAGTGGGATATTTTTCCAAACAACTGGACTCGGTGAGCAAGGGATGGCCTTCTTGCCTACAAGCAGTAGCTGCAACTGTCACACTGATCCAAGAAGCAAGAGTGCTGACTTTGGGAAGGACTATTACAGTCTATGTTCCACATTTGGTAACCACAGTCTTGGAGCAAAAGGGGGGACATTGGTTATCCCCTAGCCGAATGACGAAATACCAGCTAATTCTCACTGACCAAGATGATATGGTTTTGAAAACAACTAACCTTCTAAATCCTGCAGTGTTTTTGAGTACTTCTCAGGAAGAGCAACAACCAGAACACGATTGCATCATGACCATTGAACGTACATATTCTAGCAAAGGGGACCTGAAGGATGATCCTCTTGAGAACCCTGAATGGGAACTGTTCACAGATGGCAGCAGCTTTGTTTTGAATGGAACTTGCCACCCAGGATATGCAGTAACCACTGAAGACATGGTAATAGAAGCAAATGTATTGCCAAGTACAACTTCTGCACAGAAGACAGAACTGATTGCATTGACACGTGCTTTGGAATTAAGTAAAGGAAAATGAGTTAATATTTGGACTGATTCAAAATATGCTTTTGGAGTAGTCCATGTCCATAGTGCCTTGTGGAAAGAGAGAGCATTAAGCATCAAAAGGAAATCTTGCAACTGCTAGCAGCAGTGCAGGAACCAGTTCAAGTGGCAATCATGCACTGTAAAGCACATCAGACAAGGAACTCAAAAATAGTTGAGGGAAACAGATTAGCAGATCAAACTTCTATAGAAATAGCAAAACATACAGTTTCACAAATGGCAGTCATCCTCACTAGAACAGCAGCGCTTCCTAAGGATCCACCAAAATATTCAGGGGAGGATGAGAAATTGGCAAAGTCACTAAATGCAAATTAAAACTCAGACCGATGGTGGACTACAAGTACAGGTCAGGTAATGTTGCCTCCCTTAACCATGAGGGAGATTTTGCAAATAAAGCATAGGGAATGTCACTGGGGTGCAGAAGTCATGATACAGCTTCTGAAAAGAAGTGTAATATCTGTACAGATGTTAGAAATGGCCAAATCAATGACAGCAAAATTTGAAATTTGTTTAAAGAACAATCCAGTAGTACAAAAGAGGGTATAGATGGGCAAAATAAAAACTGGAGTAGAACCAGGAGATTATTGGCAAACTGATTTTACAGAATTACCCAAGTGTAATGGATATGTGTTGTTTGGGGTTGACACTTTTTCAGCATGGCCAGAAGCCTTTACCTGTCGTACAAATCAGGCTAAGAAAACAGTTAATTGGCTACTACAGAAAATTATCCTAAGGTTTGGAATACCCCTTGGAATATCTTCAGACAGAGGACCACATTTCGTGGCCAATGTGGTACAAGAGGCAGGCTCCAAAGTGCAGTAGTGTGGAACCGATCTTTGACTTTGGAAAAGGCAGTACACAACATACTGCCTGGAGATTATGTCTACATAAAGACTTGGAACGAGGAACCTCTGCAAGGAAGGTGGAAAGGACCATACCAGGTGTTGTTGACCACTTTCGCTGCAATCAAGATTGCTCAATCGGATGCCTGGATCCACTACACTTGAGTGAA
The DNA here is from genome assembly GCF_028858725.1 of Colius striatus. Classification (NCBI taxonomy): domain Eukaryota; kingdom Metazoa; phylum Chordata; class Aves; order Coliiformes; family Coliidae; genus Colius; species Colius striatus. The sequence continues at coordinate 12,254,767 of NC_084764.1, read as the reverse complement.
AAAGGCACCATCAAGCCCATGGAAGTGGAAGAGTTGTAGGAGATTTTGAGAAATTGAATTTAACTTTGAAACATGACTAAGTTTCTGGTTTTGTTGATTTTTCAGTCTATGGTGGTGGAAACATGGATTAAAATTGGATGATTGAATCAATTCGTAATGAATGTTTAGGCCCAGACTCCAGTCCAGACAGAAATAGACTCAGAACAGGTAATTCCAGGAAAAACTCAAGTGGAGAATTTGATGATAGGATTAATTAAGGAATTTGCACATTTCCAAAATGTTTCTCAGATCACCGCTTGCCTAGCTATACCACAGGCGGTGGGAGAATCCATTCCTTGGGGAATCTTAACCATGAATCTAACTACTGTTAAGAAAAATGAGACCACACACTGTAAACAGAAACCAGTAGTAGACTGGCAGGAAAGGGTAGATTACATTAGAAAGCAATGGACAACCCCTAGTAATAGAGTTGATTGTTCTAGATTGTTAAACTCTCAATTTACTGCCATAGGAAGATTTGGAGATGTTGGGTGGTGTAGATATGATGAACCAAAAACAAGGAGTGTGTCTCGAATGACTATGGAATGGGAATGTGAATAGGTTAACAAGACAGTCAACAGGGAGGAAGAATGGAACTGAGTTTGGGATGTTAGTGTAAACTTACAATTTAGATACGTGGTTAAGACATTCTGGTGCTTTGAATGGGATGGATCTGAATTTTCAATAACCAGGTTAGTATTAGATAGAAGTACTTCAACAACAGAAAAGAAGAAAAATGTCCCTTGGTGGGAGTGTGAACAAATATACAATTGCAGTACAGTGAGCCAAGCAATTCAGCGTGTAATTGGCAGTAGCTTTGAAGATTGTTTTTTTTTATGCAGAGAATTGAAGAATAACTTAAATACGAGCAGCCTCTGGAGAGTTAGTTGCCAAAGATATATGATTCCAAGCCCAGTACATTTGGCCTGGGCCATGACTGATGGCACATGGATATCTCATCTATCAGTAGATGGGAAAGTCAAACAAATAACTCTGGGATTGCCTACACTATGCCCAATTTGGAAAAAATCTCCCTTTAAGGGCAGTTTGGAAAATTTGCACTTGGCATGAGTGAAAAGATCAAAATTAGATGATGATGATTGGAATGAACCAGGTATGGGAGTAAAAATTGGCTTTACACTAGAATCATTCTTAAATCCTATAGCATCCTACCAAAATAGACAGTGGCTATATCGATTGACTAGACAGGTTGAACGTTTGACAAATGTGACAGGAAAAGGATTTAGATAAATGAATTTACAATTACAGACTACCTCCAGAATGGCATTGCAAAATAGAATGACTCTGGTCATGCTGCTGCTAAAAGAACATTGTGTGTGTGGCTTCCTAAAAGATAGAATAAATAATTGTTGTATATACATTCCGAATGTTACCGCAGACATAGAGCATGATTTAGATCAGCTAGATGACATAGACAAAGAAACACAGGAAATTAGGGACGACATGAACACAAGCTGAATAGACAAAGTTTTTGAGGGACTGGGCCTGAACCTGGAATTCTGGGTAAAGTCACTGATTGAAACACAGCTGCTATTGATTATAGTGTTTCAGATGACCTATCTGGCACATCATTGTATCAAAAGGGAAATAGTACAAAGGGTGTATTGGAACCATAGAGTCTTCACAGCATTGTTAAGACTAAATAATTGGCCTGAGTGTAATCCATCACCATATGACAATCATAGTTTTGTCATGGAAACAAAAGTATTGTGAAAGTTTTGGAATGTTATTATCAATACTTTCAAAGGGGGGAAATGTTACAGATACAAGATTATTTTAGTCAATAACCTAACACCACAATAATTTATAAAGCACTTGTTAATCGTTTATGTTAAGCATTGGTTAAGCACTTAATAATAGCCTAATCCTGGATATACTAGGAAAATGGTAGCTAATGCAGGAGCACAATTGGAGGACATATCCTCTGTGTTCCCCAGCTCTGCATAATAAAGAAGTGACTGCTTATCTGCATTCCTGTGTAGATAAATTCTTTGGATTGTGGATTCAGCAACACTATGAGAGGCTGCAGTTAAGGCCCTGCTTTTATTTGCCCTATTCATTTTCAGAAGATCAATTACCTGGAGGAGCAAGATGCCTCTGATAAGAAAAACATATGGTATGATTTTCTGTAGCTGGTAATATTGTTATGAAGCAATTATGCTTACAGATTTGATACTTTGTTTTGGGGTTTTTTTATAACATGTGAATAATGTACCCTAAAATATCAGAAGCTGCCTGTGATTGTGGGTTGTTGGCCTTGAGTCCATAATATTTTGCCTTCAACATTCTTAATTTTGAGCAAGATTCTTAAACATTGCCATCTATAAGGTTGGAATTTTTCTGCTTTGACTGCCAATTCAGTTTAGTAAAAAAAAGTTATTAGTCGTTAAAAGCCCTCCCTGGGATAACTTCTTCAGCAGCAGCCATAACAGAAAGGAATATTTCCAAGGACTAATGACATTGCAATCTCAAGCAATTTGTTTTCCTTCTGAATTAGGAAAGGGTAGAAGCAACAGGAACTGATAGAAAGGAAAGTCAAGGAACAGACTCTTAATCTACGGAGTGGTGAAACTGGGCAGGCTTTTCTGAGATAAGGTGAAATTAAGATTATTTTTCTATATAGTGTCCATACATATACTCTTCCTACTCATCCACTGTTATGTGTGAACTAAAGTCTGAAGAAGTAAACAAATGCTTTGAATCTCCCCAAGAACATTTTAATAATTGCCAGAAGTAATAAGATGATGTGATGAGATCCTTTGTATTTCAGAAAAAGACTTGGGACCGAGGCTAGTTTTAATATTTGAATAAATCTTTTGGTCAAAGAGGTGACCTATTCCTTCACCCTATTGTTCCACTGTCTTATGGGCAATTACCACAGAAGATCATAACATGGTTACAATTACTGTTATCTGCTTAGTTAAATGGAGGTAATTTAAAATAAGAACACTACTCAATGTCCAAAAAGTTAAAGAAAAAGGAATGTCGGTGAGGTATTGTGAAACAATTTAGAACTTGTTTCTTAGATTCTTTTGTGATTGATTTTTTTTCTTCTTTCTTCAGAGAATATTAGTCAGAGTAGCCTAAGGAATTTTCTCTCTTAAAAACATACTTAAGTCACACTATATTGAGGATAGAGAAAATAATCAGCTTGAAATATAACTATTAAAATGAATTAAACAAACAATGGAACACTTAGTGCTGGGTAATACAACAATGGAACCTCAGAGCTAGGAAATGGGCAGCTGGCACGTCTTTTTAACCATATCTGTCTAGCCATCTCAGTAGAAGATTCTTGCCTTATTTCAACACTCCACCTGTGGTCTCAGATGGTATCAGGAAATGCAGAAGCACAAGAAAAATGAAAGCAGCAGAATCTGTTAAATAGACCAATGTGTCTGTTTAAGAATTTATGATAGACCGAGTCTCCAAAAGACAGGATAAGCTTCTCATAACTCTCTGTGAACTCTTAAAGATAGTGAACAAAAGGAAATTAAGTATCATTTCTCCTGAGCTTTAAACTGTTAAGATTTATTATGAATTAGCAAGAGCTGAGAAATATGGCTTTAGTTCCTTGATGGTATTCTTTAATTCCTGTATATTTCTGGAAGAAAGAATTTTGATTAGTTCAGATGTCTTCTGATGGTCTTCACTTCTTTAAACAGAAGTTATGAATATGCTTTCAGTGGACCCATTGCTATTAAATCTCTTGTGAAGATTGTGGCCAAATGGAAAATGTAGAGAAAGTCTACATTTTACATAATTCCAGAGAGTGTGAATATTTTAATTTCAGGATTACTCTTCCATCCTGTTAAGGGGATATGTAGATGTCCTATATATCAGAGTTCACGGAGGACCTAATTATGTCCCCATCTTTATTCAGGAAGAATGCTAAAAAAAGGTGCTATGAAAGAATATTGCCCACAAAAATACATGCACAGGCTGGAAACTGCTTCAAAGAGGCTTTATGTATTAAAGATTAAAGGGACACCGTGGAGATTCAGGCCAGCAAGCATTACATGGATGAAGGTGGATCTGCTTTTCCCTGTTTCTGTAGAAAATAAGTGACTGTCCTGAAGACAAGGAGCCAAGAAAAAAAATAAATCCCAGGTTGGACAGAGACGTAAGACTGATACTGTGATCCTCGGGATTTCATGAAATGACTGTGAACTCTTTATTCCCCCTGAGAAAAGTGGGAACTTGAATCACCCCAAGTCCTTTCAGCATCTTTTAATTTCCACTTGGTATCAATTAGAAGGATCTTTTTTTTTTTGAGAAAAACTCCCATCAATTTTCATATGTCTCTTTCTAACTGGTTCATATAACTATTAGGTTTTACTGTTCTTACTGTAGTTTCTTCGGGATGAAATTCTTAGCAAATGGTTCGCTTGCAAAACGTGTCATTAAACACAGCAACAGAAATAGATATGGATAAGAGATCTTTGTGGTGTTTTGGGTTTGCAGATCCTCTAGCACTTTTTCTGCATTTCATAATCCTTTAAACTGGTGAAGTATGCCAAGTCTTTTCCCCCCTAATTTAATTTTCTTGCTCGGCCAGTGTATTTGTATCTGGGTGGAATCATGTGTTATTTAAGTAATGACTCCTGTCTGAAAGTAATTTCTGCCCTGTTTGTGGAAGGACTTTGCACACAAAACCAAAACCTGTGGCAGCTTAGGATTTCTATTTGAAATCCTGAATGGAATAAAGTGAGTGGAAATAAAGCCTCAAAATATTGTGTGTTGTAACTCCTCGTTCTGTTCTAAACATAGAGCTTTGAATTATTAAGGGGTCTAAGCTCTGGCACAAATAGTTTTTTCCTTCATTTTAATTATTGCCTGGGGTAGCCAGACATGGTAAAAACGAACTTTGATCCTTACAGTGACACTTATAATTCTACAAGTTGCATCTGGGTTGATACCAGTCAAATAATTTCAGGACCGGTTAAAATAAGTTGTTGCCTGCTGGATCTACATAGATCTATTACAAGACTATAAATATTTGAATGCATTTTGTGTTGTCTCTTATGCAGGAGATTTGAAGTCTTAGCAAACTGGAAGATTAACCTTACGATTGCCTTCATATCAACAGTACTTTACAATAGCATCAATATTGTTTTGATAATGATAACAGAATATGCCAAATAACATGCAGTTCCTAGTTCCAACATGTTTTATTTAAAAATATGCAGTACACTATTTCTTCATCATAGATTTTATATTATATACATATAATTGCAGATAAATATTTACATGCATATATCAGAATACTGTAAAATGTCATGTTTATATAGATTTTTGTAATTTTCCCTGGAATATTTTTTTATCCTGTCCATGTTTAGAACTATCTCTGAAGTATTATCAGAGTAATAAAGGAAATGAATAAAAATCTATTAAAGCAAGGTAAATATTGTTTTAAAACATTTGATTAGAGTAAATCTAATCCAGCCTGCACAGTTATGGATTCAGTGCTCTCCACAGAAGTACCTCAGTTCCCAGAAATAATTGTAAGCAGAAATACAATATTCTGCCAGGAAATCACTAGTTCCGAGTTATTAGATTCCAGCCCTGGTTGACACCGAGGCAAGGAGACGGCACAGGAAGCATTCAGAGTTCTTCATAAGAACTTCTTGACATTTTTTAGTCTACTTCTAACAGTAATGCAGATGAATGACTGCAGCAATTGAACTGCAGGTGCAGAGAAACTCTCCTGTAAACTGTGATTACTTCTTATTTTCCTATTGAAAGGATAAGCTCAGGGTGAACAAAACTATTTCATTCTGTTCTTTAATGCTTGCTCTTGACACATTTGTACCTTTTGCAGTCTGAAATAACCATATCGATTTCTGCATCAGTCCCTGTGTGTGGGATGTAAAACCTATGCTGTCTTTGCACAAAGCCCACAAAATTTCAGTCTTCACTAAAGAACTTCTGTCTCAATCAGATTCTTGGTTGAAAAACCCTCTGAGGTTACTGAAGTTGCTATTTGGTGGCACACTCTCCTGTGCTAAGGAGCTTTACAGTAACTTTTAAGAGGATCCTATTGTCTACATGGATGAAGTAGATAATTCAAACCTGCAAACAAATAGTAATCAGTGTATTGGTTGAAAATTGATGGTTTTTTATAAAGGGAATACTAGTATTTTCTTTTCTTTTTCTTTTAATTAAGGAACACCTTTTAGAAAAAGCATCTATTTAATGAAGGCCAGGAAAAATATTCTGTAATGTTGCTCTTTTCTCACATGGGACCTGTAATTCAGGTATTTCATGTTCCTCTTAACTTCTCTCGGTTGTGTTTCCCAGCCAGACAACATCTACTCTTTTTAGTTTTCAGCACAAATCCTTATTGATTATTCTTGAGACAGTTCTTCTAGTTACATTAACTGTTTTCGTTAACAGATCAAATTTGTTACTGGCCAGCCTTAACTAGAATATTAAATTCCACTGAAAAGCTGTTTACATGGATTATAATAAATTTATTTCATTCTGGTTAGAAGTGGACAGATATTGTCTAGAATAAAACCCTGTAATACATTTCCTACCACAGCAAACATTTGTATTATCAGTTTTAGCAGAGGTAAAGGACTGCATCAGCTATGGAGAAATAAGTAAGCTTCTTTCTATGCTATAGCTATATAGGAAGGAGAATAAAACTTTATTTTCTCCCTCAGTCCATTACAATGAAGTTATTGATGCAACCACTCTTTGGTGTTCAGGTAACTCCAGGTAAAACTATCAGGGAGTGGGCAGGGTCCTCTTAATTTTCACTCTTTCCCCCGAATAACTATTCCTGAAGCTAATCTAATGATTGTTATATTTATAGAAATTAGAAGGATCTTAAATAATGTTTACTTTGGCAAGTGCCCTACATTTCAGAATTGTCAAGAGATTTGCTACCTCTGATTGCAACCTCCAAGCAAGTCTGTGCCACTGTTTAGCAGATCTGATTAATATCTTAAAATGGATCATTGAGAGGTTTTGACTAAATTTGCAATTTAGTCTTTGGGTAGACCAAAACACAAAGTTTTTTGAGTGTAAATAACAACTCTGTGAATTTGCATAATATATTAATGAAGAAATTTTTAAAACACCAAGTAAACCAGAAATACACATTTCCTGAATTTCCTTTTTTCCTTAGTGTTTAGTTCATGGGATCCAATCACATTTTAGGTCATAGTAACCATCAGTAAGGAAAATGATAAAATATTCACAGAGATATAGTAGAAGTGGCATGTCTTTTTGACTGATGCCCGCTCTGCATTTTCTCGCTGGAATCTTTATCAGATTTTGTAGATTTAGTAAAGGTAAAATATTTTGTAGAAATGCTAATTTCAAAAAACAGTGAAAAAACTCCATAGCTATAATTGCCATGTTGATTTAATGAGTTTTTAGTAAGAAGAACAGCTGGATAAACATTTTTTTGAAAGTAAATAAAGTGCTGTTAGAGGTATGAGATGCATCTCCGATGTAATCATCATGAAATAATCATGCTTTTTTTCCTCAGTAATAAAATTCATGCTAACATACTTGGGCTTGCCAGACAAAGCAACAGAAAATAAAGTAAGGAGCCTACAGAAAAACACTATTTCATTTTTCTTGGATCTCATGGAATGTTATTAATTTTTAAATTGCAGTTCTGCTACCTCATCTGTCAGGTTAATTTCACCAATGTTTTTCATTTCCTTCTGTTGAAAACCATTGAAATTATGATATTTAATACGAAGCCTCATCTCAGTGCACTGTTTATTTAATACAATTGATGTCAATGAAAGAATTTGAATGTCTTTTTCAAAGGTTCCAATATTTTCACCATCCAGATATAGCCTTCCTAAGGTGACCTGTTATTTTGGTTTGTTTTGGTTGATGTCATAAATACTTTTAGAAATTTGCTTCATGACTTGTTTGTAAAACCAGTTTAAATGCTGTAGGCTGATATATTCTGTTTATTCTCATTCCACACTCATTTAATGTAGAATGCCACCTGCCTACTATCTCTGACATACTGAAGTGGATCATTTTATGAATGAGAATTTATTTCCCATATTCATTCTGCTTATCTGTTCCCTTTATCAAGATTAAGACAACAGCAACAAAAACTACCTGAATTTGAATATTGTCAATTGCCCTGAATGTTTTGCTGAACCAGTGAGAGTGTGAAAACCAGTGCCTCTGACTGCCAATGAAGTGCAGGAGTTTATTTTATTCCTATACCTGGTTGGGTTATATCTGATACATACAAAACAGTGTACCTTGTACTCCATTAGGCAGATTTGCTGGCAGGGAATGAAATGGAAAATAAAGAACATGTAGATAAAATATGGATAAATAATGTGATTTCATAAATGATGTGGGCTGGGTTCTGCCCACTTTATAAAGAGAAAATGTTTTGATTTACCCTGTCCTTGGAATTGTATTTATACTAGAAGTACCACAATATTTTAAAATGAAAATTAGATTCTACAACATAAAGTGATTTGAAAATTACTGAAAAGAGAAGTTGTAAATTTTGTTTTAGGCTAGAGGCAACTGACATGCCCCAAAACGTGGCCATCTCTTGCCTTAAGTCCACTGTCAGCTGTTCTTCAAAGTCTCTGTTAAGGCCTGGCTCTTCTCTCCACAGCAGAAGGGAGCATATTGTGTCTTCTGACAAACTTGTCTTGACAGGACATTGTACTTGCAAGTCATTTGTAATGCATTATCATCACTAAGAAGTTAAGCCAAGAAGCTATTTGAAGCTGACTATACCTAGGTCATTCCTGACACCTCTCCACAAGCTAGGAAGCTAACCATTGCTAAGTTCCAGGTTTGGACTAAAGTTTCAGGATAGGCAAACAGTTATCAAGATCTGTGTCATGGATTTAGTCTGTTCCACCTAGAATTCTTCCCCACAATTTCCAGGCATGGTTTGGTTTATTAGGTGAGTTAGATCAGTCCCTGTTTATCTGATTCAATGCTTTAGCAAGACCTAACTTTGCTGATTGTCTGTTATCCTGAGAGTGTTTTCTCTTAGTAGTGGTAGCATTAAGGCAGACCAATTTCTAATGTACTGATCTATTACAGGATGTTTCAAGTTAGAGCAAAACCTGTGAAAAAGCAAAAAGCCTTCAGAAGGATATATTCTCTAGGAAAAAGGATCATAGCTTTAGTTCATAGAAAAGAGGCATAAATAAAGTATAAAAAATGTTTTTCTTTTGTAGGGAGTTATCTCCAGAGCTGCTGGTGAGCTAGTGCACTCTGAGAAAACTTCTTCATTAGAAAAATAGAACCTGAATGGATTGATAAATAGTAATATTGTTTGGCTGAACTTTGCCTGTGTGACAGGGAATGTGCATTTATTGATAATGGATGGATAGATTGCATTCTGTTCCAGGGCTGTCCCTCTATTGGTAAGCTACCTTTTAATAAAATGAATAAGAAACATTTACAAACTTTATCAGCATTGTGTTGTCAATTCTGTGTTGCTTGAATAATATTTTGTAATAGAAAAATAATTATTAGTGCTTGATATGTGATATTTATTAAAGCTAAAAGGACTTAACTGCTGTAAAAAAAAAACAAACAGATTGGAGAAATAGTTTAGAATTTGGCAATGTAGAAAATCTTTCTTCTCATAATTTTTGTGATTGAATTAAATCTCACAGTGGCTTTGCATGTTATTCACACAAGACCTTTTTTGGCCATTTGCTATTGCCAAGTGCTGGAGGTCCACATTTCATTTTTTAGTACTGGCCTGCCAAGTTATATAAAGGAAATGTTTGCCCTCAATGTTGTTTTTCCTAAATTATTTGGAATGCTGTGTTTCAGTCTCCTTTGGGTCTATTCATTTTACAGAGGTTCTGTATTCTGTCTTTTCTGTTCGTCTTCCAATAATAGCAAATGTCTTCTATCCAGAAATCATTATTCACTTGATGCCAACAGACCTCTCAATTCCTTGATCCCCAATAACCTTCATACAATCTATGCCTGTCTTCCCTGTCAGGAAGAAACCTTCTAGAGATCTTTTATTTTTTTTTTTTTCCCCTACTGTTTACCTTCATCCTTGATTGGTTTTCCTTGTCTGACTCACTTTTTCCATGTTTCTTCTCTGTCACAGTGATATAATACTTATGTTAGCAACAAAAAAAGGTATCAGAATTTATAACAATGGAGAACCAACTGACTTAAGAAAGGAGTCTGGACTGGCATATTTATAAATACACTTTGCCTGTCAAGACAAAGCTGAGTGTTTTAGAAATGGGTAAAATCTTCTTGATAGCTAGTAAAGTGTGGTCATGAAATGTTCTGTTTTTAAATGAAGAGGCAGAAGGTCTGGCCTGACAATGATATATCATCACTTTCAGAAGTGAAATGCTAGATTGAATATACTTTGTCCAAATAATATCTTTGCTGCACACAATTACCTAATTATTTTGCTGTTTCTACATGGTTGCATGCATATACTGAATGGGATAGATCACAAGATCAAGTTACAAAGAGCCATCACACAGGGCAGCATGGGAGATATTGTTAATTTCTATTCTCTCAGAAAAAGGAATGATTCCATTTCAGTGAATTTAAGACTTGCAACAGTACAGATGTGTTTGCTTTTTCATAAGACTAACCATATACTCCTACTGTGGCTTCATCTGGCAGCTGAAAAAGAGTCAAAATACCTGAGCTATGCGTAGTGACTGAAAAAAGAATTTGAGTTTTGTGTTTAAAGCATTACTTCTTTGGGGTTTTTTTCACTTAAAGATCCCAGTTTCCAGAAGAAATGCATGTGGCACTGGGTGGGACTTCAGCACATATGAGATCTGCATCTTCGTTGCTGACTCCCACTTCTGTTTTAGAAGACAGCAAAATAAACAGACGTATGACAGGAGGGTGACTTATGTCATACTGCAAACATCCCAGAGTTAAGGTACAGTTATATCTGTGTTAAACTAAGCATCACGGCATTGCAAACAAAGGTATGTGTGACTAACAGTGGAGCATTGTTGAGGACATTTGTGCCAATTATATTATTAATGGTGGAATTTCAGGCACGTGTTTGAATTACCTATTCATTTCAGTCGTTTCCTGTTGTTGATTCTTTCTAGCAGTAATATTTTCCAATTAAAGGAATCGTTAGGGTTTTTTTCCTGGAGACACTGGGCCTTTAGTATAAGTAGGAAAAGAGTCTGTGAGATGGTTTACATAGCCATATCCTCAAAGGAGCTGCTGCATAGTGTATCGTTCAAAACTTAACAGAGTGCATACCACAGCTAAAGGATGTAGAACATCTCAGGAGTCTCCACAGCTGTTTAACTCTTTGAAACAAATTGTTCCTTCCAGCATGAGAAGGAAAAAATACACATTTACTTGCCAAATCTGTGCAAACACATTTATTCAAATAATGTTGATCAATTATGTAAAAAAAGGAGACATTTTAGGAGCAAGAGTCAGATGAAGAGAAAGAAGTACAGTTTATTTAGTGATCAGTTTTGCTTAGAGGCACTGTATACAAGGAAGGAAAGTGCAGCTGTTAAAAGAGATATTCTACTTATACAAATAAAGGACACTGAGAGAAGCAGAAGATGCAATGTCAAAAACGAGACCTATTTCCAGGAGCACACACTTTTTCCTTTTTTGGGGAAAAGGTAAAAAACAATTATTTTCTTTTTTGAAATATTTGTTGTGCTGATTGTGGAGCAAGGTAGGCATTTTCAAATGCGGTCAAAAACAGTGTTGCATTTAAAGGATGCTGTCATCAGAAGCTGCTGGAGGAGTTATCTCTTCCTATGTGTCCTGCAGACTGTTTTTGTCCAGTAAGAGAAATCCACAATGAAGATTTGTTGTGATAAGTAGGGATGAAAGCTTCTGTTTAGTGAAGTCCTAGACAGCATTGACAAGCTTCTTTGTGTGTGTGACTGTGATTTAACTACTGCTTGGTATTGCAGTTCTGAAAGAACATCTTGGGCAGCACCATCATTCCTTAAATGTACTTAAACTTTTCCTGTCTTCTACAGGTCTACACGTATCCATAGCTCATCAATACAGTACAGGAAATACTGCATACACGTGTGTTTACATAAGTTTGAAATATATTACAGCTAAGTAATCCAGAATATCCTCAAATCACTCTGGCCAGTGGATGTTGTGGAATCATGTTTTAGAAAATGGAAAGTATAGATATGGCTGAAACTGTAGACTGATCCTTCTTCCCGTCTGCATGTAGAGAGTTAATGTAAAAAAAACTCCTTTGCCATCCTCTAAGTTCAGTGGGCCAAACTCCTACACACTCTTGAAGTTCTCTTATGTTAGAATTTTGTGAGACGTGGACTACTGCTCTTCCCTCTTCTTAAAAAAAAAAAAAAAAAGGAGATTGTAAACTTTTTTTAAACAAAGCCTTAAGCATTTAATGGTTTTGGGGTCAGTGCAATGTCCTCTGATGCTGTTTCTATCTGCTGGGTTTTTTTCCATGTTTCCTTTAATGAAAAGTGGTACAGAAGTGGTCTGTAGTAGGTGGTAAATAAATTGAGGGAATAGAATGTAGGACATTGTCTGAGTGGAATGAAGGGATTTGAACTCTAACACTGTTCTCTCCACTAGTTAGTTTAGAATTACAGTAATTTACACAATTTCTATTGGCTCCATCCTGTTCCCTTAGTAATCAGCATGACATTAATTGTTAGCTTGTTTCTGTTGAAACTGTATTTCTTGTATTTTTTTTACGCTTATAATGTCCCATAATACCACAAAGAGCCATTAAAGTTTTGATTTTTGAGGAATCTCTATGAGGCATTAAATGTTATGCTGATGCAAATCGCATATTTAATCTGATCACAGTTGCTTTCAGAATGATTTAACTGACTATGAAAAGATCTGTGCCCTAAAAGATCTCTGCATCATGAATGAGAGCTTATTAAGACTAAACTGGAGTAGTAATTACTAGATAACCTAGCTTAAGCCTTCTGGATATCAAAATTGAAAAAAAATCACCCAAAGCATTGTAAGACTGGTTAGACCATTTGGCTAGAAGGGGAAATTGAAATCTGTGTAAATCAGCTAGACTGGAGTCTACTGAACATGAGATAGACATAGAGAGGCAATCTTTTAAGTAAGATGTCAATTGAATAATTCCCCTTAGGAATTATTCAATTATTTTGTCCTGGGGGAAAAAAAAAAGAATCCTTTTATCCTGGGCCTCCAGTAGCAATCTTCTATTAGGAAAAAAAAGTTTAGGACTCCTCAACACAAGATTAGCCTTCTCAGTGTTTACTTTCATCTGCAGCAGATTAAACTAGTGCTGTTACCTGGTCATCTGATAAATTATTTCCTTACCTCTACACATATTTTTGTCTTCCTCTCACTTATTTTTATAACCTATTTCTATAAACTGGCAGATTCCCTGTGTAGGCAAAAAAGTGACCATTCAATGTATACTCAAATCCAATTGAAAGAGGATTTATTTTCAGAACCTGTAGTATGAACTGAAGGTTTTGAGTTCTCCATAAATCAAGAACTAAGACATGACAAATTAGAGTCTAACCAGACTTTTAGGTTAATACATATTAATATATAGGTGGCAGTATGATTCAAAGGTGTAGTGGTTTTGCCTGGGCAAGATTTTTGGTGGGAGGCAGGGCTACAGGGGTGGCTTCTTTAAACAAACTGCTGCCAGAAGCTTCCCCTATAGCTGATAGGGCTAATGTTAGTCAGTTCTAAGATGGACCCTGTAGCTGACCCAGGCCTGCCCAATTAGTGACTGAGGTGACACCTCTGTGAATAACGTATTTGAGAAGGGGAAGAAGTTGCTGTGCAGATGCTAAACTGCAGAGAAGAAGAGGGAGGAGGTGCTTAGGCCCTGGAAGAAAGACTCTCCTGTGACCTGTGGTACAGCCCATGGTAAGGCAGCGTGCCCCTGCAGTAAGTGGAGGCCACCAGGAAGCAGAGATCCACTCACGGTCCGTGGAGGACCCCACGCTGGAGCAGGTGGATGCCTGAAGGAGGCTGTGACTCTGTGGGAAGCTCACTTTGGAGCAAGTTCCTGGCAGGACCTGGGAGCCTGTGGGGAGAGAGGATCCCACACCAGAGCAGGTTTGCTGTCAGGACTTGTGATCATGTGAGCGACTTAGGCTGGAGCAGTCAGTACCTGAAGGACTGTTCTGCCGGTGGATGACCCACGTTGGGGCAGGGTGTGAGGAGCTGCCCCTGTGGGAGGCCCCATGCTGGAGCAGTTCGTGAGGAATTGTAGCCCAGTGTGGGAAGGACCCACACTGGAGAGGTTTGTGAGGGATTGCAGCAGTGGGAAGTGTGAGGAGGAAGTGTGAGGTGTGAGTTCCCTCACCCAGGGAAGTGGCAAAGTCCATCTGTAATGAACTGACCTTAACCCCCGTCCCCTGTGCCGCTGGGGGGAAAGGAAGGAGAGTCCTGGGAAGAGGGAGGAGTCAGGGGAGATGTTTTAAGATTTGATTTTATTTCTCATCTTCCTGTTCTGATGGTACATTGGCATCCAGCCAGGGCCAAACCACCACAAAAAGCAAGGCTTTCTGAAGATTTGCAGGCATACTAACAACTAAATTGCTATCTGTATTCAACTATAGAATAGTGAAGTATAGAGCAACGATAGCTCTAAGGAAAGGGTTTTGTGACTGCCTGGTGAACAAAAAACTTCTAATTGACCAGTTGTTTAATGTTATCTAAACCTATTTGCCTGTACACTCACCTAAACTCTTAAAAATTATGAGCACTTTCTTGCTTTGCATTTATAGCATCAGTTATGAACTAACACCACTCACCCTCATATTTCCTGGGTGGAATAGAAAGCAGAAAAAGGAGTGTTCAGAGTACAACTAATAGATGGAGAAGACAAAAATAGTGCAAATGTTTGCAGATTTAATTTAAGTTTGGGATTTTTTTTTTAGTTGCAACTAGCTAAAATTTCATGAAAAGAATCCAAAGGGAACTCCTTGCGGGAATCTGTTACTGAATTGTAATTCCATCACTGAATAACTAAGAAAATGCATCCTTTGAGGTGATAAAATTAACTTGAAGCTTTTTTTTGACAAGTGGGTTATTTTTGCTATTGAATGGAGAAACCCTTATTTTTCTAAACTGAATTTTCCCCTAGGATGCTTTCCTTTAATATTCTTCCATGTGAATCTCCTCTCCAAGCACCTATCAATGCAGTTGAGGCAGGAGTGGCTCTTAGGACCATTTTCTCATCCAGTGTGCAATGTTCTTGCTCCTTAGATGGCTGAAAATACAAAGCACATGTCATACATATGGAATATATAATATGAAAAATTATTTGCTATAGAAATTTTGTGAGAGGCTGGGACTTACAGGCTTTTATAACAAGCTTTTGAAGGGTTCTTTGCAATTTAATGACTTACAGAAAGAATTCAGCTGAAAGGATATTTTTCCTTTTAAATATTAATAAAAAATAGAGATATGCTATTATAAAAGAAAACCATCTTATCTCAGCCAATTAAGAAAACATGGAAGTCTATCATCTGGTTGCTGTTTCTATGTGTGCATGGAGAACGTCATTGTCTGGGACTTTGTCTCGACAGGAGACAAATCATTTGTACTGTTACATGGGTATAATCTCCTACATGAACACTTTTATTAGAGCACCAGTGCTTGCTTACTTTAGCTTAGAGTTTTGTCCATGTGGTGTAAGTTAACCTTAAAAAAGTTTTCTGGTATTTGAATCAGAACATCTTCATATAAGATTGTATTACTTCAAATTTACAACAAAACTGTAAGAAAACAATTCTCTTGTGAGGACAAGACAGAACTCTGAAACCTCATATGCATGGTCAGCAAAAAGGCGTGATTGAAAAAGCTTCTTGCGCTCCACCAAATGAGTAGTTGGGAATGATGGATTTGAAAGAGGAATCTATGGCTAAGAAAGAAAATCACTACCTAGTGCGCAGGAGAAATAAAGGTGTAAAATGTGAGTTTTCAGCAGAAGAAGCCCTACAATTACATCTTATATTTACATGTCTGTTGAAAAAAGAAGATCCAGTTAATGATATAGACATCACTTTCATAAAGAATGAAATTATACAATTCTATGAAATCTCAATATAAATAAACAGCAAGCTGAAATTTCAATATTGCACATTGTGAAAAAATTAAAATGTAAGCTGTCTCTGCTTACAGGTCTTTTGCCTCAGGACAGTACATATGCTTCAGGATAGTACATTTTAACTGTCTCTTTGTTAATGTAATACACAGCAAATGCAAACTGTAATCACTTGCATAGATTTATAAACAAGTTAAAGTAGCAAATTCCAGAAATACTGCCACCAAAGATACTTTTCACTAATCTATGTGATATATTCCTAAAGTTTTGGGTGGAATACCTTCTAGCAAAGAGCCAGAAAATGCCATGTTCTGTCTCGGTGCCAATGTCAGCATGGAATTATGACATGCTTTCCTGAGTCCCTGTCAACTTTGACCACAAAGATGGTTCTTTTGGAACCTTGCCAACTCGTACAAATTAGAGTAGTTTTCAGGATGGTAAATTTTGTACTGAATAATTGGCTAGGCACACATTTGGCCTCAGACAGGAAGCAGAGAGGTGGCTTTATGTCTCCGTATGAGTCTTTTTGTGTAGGTTGCCGGAAGAGAATCGATCTTCAGACTTCAGTAAACTTGCACATTTCAAAAAGATAAACAATATATTTATGTTTTATATAAGCAATATCAGTGTTTATGGATAAAATCCCTTGGCTGGTTTAGTCACAAGGTTTTATGTACTGTTTCTTTTAGAGTAGATTTGTTCCTGAGACAACTTCTAAATATGTCACTTTAATTGCAAGGGTTTTTTTCTCATTTTCCCCAGAGGAATATAAGGAATGATTCTATAGTGAAATTATGTTTGAAAGCAATAGCTTTTACATGACTGCATCTCTGTTCTTTACAAATTAAAGATGTATAGACTTATCACCCCCCCCCCCGCCCCCCCTTTTGGATATTTTGATCTTTTGCTTCTGGTGACTATTGTACAAAGCCACTGAATATGCTTGTATGGCACAACATTTGAGTCATTACTGGAGGATGTAGCTGTAGTTTTAATCTAATCAGCAGACAGGAGAGAGCACTTTTTAGCTCTTCCATTTCCCTAAGGTGAGGTGTTTTGTGTTCTTAAGATATTATCTGGCTACAGGATGGGATTTCAGTTTTATTACTTTCAAATATCTGTTTTGTGGAGAAAATGCTTGAGAAAAGTGACAAAAGGGTTTTACTGAATAGTAGCAATGTGTGTAATATACTTTTATAGCTCCTGGAGTATGAAACCATCACATGCAATGTCTCAACTTCACAGTAATTAAGTTTATTTTTGTTTTAACTGAGATGCTAAGTTAGCTTGCTTCTGTATTTCTTATGACACTGACTTGAATGTGACTAAATTCACTCCTGAGCAGTCATACTGTTTATAGAAGTTTACAAATGAACAGTGCTCTTATGTAAACATAACCCTTTTTACTTGGAAAATGAAGCTGCATTTTGTGTCTTTGTGTAACATTCTTTACAGGTGGTGCCTCCTTACAATGCTTCTCTTTACAGAGAGAATGTTGGTTCAACACAGGGTTTCAGCAGGCTGCCACAGACCAGCATCACCACAGGATGCTATTTAAGTGTTTAAATAACAGTGACTCTGTCACACCATAACTAACTGCTGGTTTATTTTTCCTCAAGTTTCAGAGTTTTCAGTCATACAAAGAAACTGAAATGCCTTGTTTGCTTAAAAATACAACCATATGATGTTTTCTCTTTTGTCTTTCAAACTAAAACAAATATGACAAGGGATTTGCAAAATCTAGCATCTGACTGTGTCATCTAATTTACCAGAATGAGCATCAAGAATCTTCAGGCTGTCAATTCGGCATTGTTTATACGTTGTTTATACACTAACACACACATTGTTTATATACTTACACAAAGAAATGTATTACAAAGGTTTATATTGAACTTTCCCTTATTTATACCAGGAATTTATTTAGTGTGCATGTGTGTTTATATGCAAACTTGAGCCTTCATGTCTCTATTTTTAATACAATCTATTTCTAATACACTCTAACACATTCTAATACAAGTGTCAACACTCCAGAAATTATATCAATTAATTACAATTTTAAATTTCTAATTAATATATATATGTATGTTCATGTGTATTGTTGTTTAATATTAAAGAGGGAAAAGACCATAGCATAGAAGAGAGCTACAAGAAGAAAATTAATAGTGGATGATGAAAGAAAAGTGGAAAAGAAAGGTGAAAAGAAATAGAAAAAGAAGAAAAAAATGAAAGGGGAAGTGGAAAAAGAAGAAAGGAAGAAGTGAAAAAATGAAAGGCGGAAGGGAAAGAGAAAAGAAAAGAAAAGAAAAGAAAAGAAAAGAAAAGAAAAGAAAAGAAAAGAAAAGAAAAGAAAAGAAAAGAAAAGAAAAGAAAAGAAAAGAAAAGAAAAGAAAAAAGAAAAGAAAAGAAAAGAAAAGAAAAGAAAAGAAAAGAAAAGAAAAGAAAAGAAAAGAAAAGAAAAGAAAAGAAAAGAAAAGAAAAGAAAAGAAAAGAAAAAAGAAAAGAAAAGAAAAGAAAAGAAAAGAAAAGAAAAGAAAAGAAAAGAAAAGAAAAGAAAAGAAAAGAAAAGAAAAGAAAAGAAAAGAAAAGAAAAGAAAAGGAGAATATTGAAAAAGACCTGATTACTTGTAAAATAATGTATTAGGTGAAGGAAATCAAGGGGAAGTGAGAAGATAAGAGAGATGACCAGACAGGAAAAGGGAATAAAAAGAGGCAGAAATTAAATTTGATTCTACTACTGATGGCTTTTAGCTGAGAAATAAAAGATTATAATTATGAATATTAATTTAATGATTAATTAAAAATATAGTTGAGGGCTTCAGCAAGAAATAGGTCATGATTTGACATGACAGCCTTTTCTGGTAAGGGGGAAGGGGCAGTAAAGATGGCTCCTGTAAGAAGTTGCTCAAAATTCTCCCTAGCTCTGAGCCAGACCCACTTCTGGTGCTGAGCCAATTAGACATCTCCACCATCACTTTTTTTAAGAAGAAGCAGGAAGAGGAGGCTGCTTCTTGTTTCTTTTTTCTTCTGTCCCGTCTTCTTTTGCAGCTGATGGTGGTGCAAGGAGTAGGAAGAGCGACAGAAGCAACCATGTGGATTCCAAGGTCAGTGAGGGAAGACAGGAGGAGGTGTGCTGGAGCAGAGACTCCGTTGCATCCTGTGGAGAGGGCTGGTGAAGCTGAGATTTGTTTGGATTTCATTAAAGACCCTGTATCAGGGGAAGTGACTCATTTTGCTAAAGAAGATCCCGAACCAGGGGTGGTGATTCTCTTCATTAAAGACCTCATGCTAGGGGCAGTGACTATTGCCAGAGGAGGCCATGTCCTGTGTGAGGGGCCCCATATTCACAGAAGCTATAACTGTGGGGTAGAACTCATACCAAAGAAGCTCATTAAAATGATGCCCAGAAGAGGCCATGTCCTGAGGGAGGGACGTTGTATCAGTAGATGCTGTAACTGTGGGCAAGAACCCATGACAGAGATATTTATTAAGGACTGTCCCCCATGTGAGCGACCCTGTGTAGGCAGAAGCCGTAGCTGCTGGGAAGAACCCACACTAGAGAAGTTAGTTACAGACTGTGTTCCGTGGGAGGAACTCTATATCGTAGCAGGGGAAGAATGCCAGGAGTCGTCCTCATCTGAGAAGAGAGAAACAGCAGAGACCATCTGTGAGAGACTGACTACATCCCCCATTCCTCCCTGTCGAGCCATTGAAGGGGGAAGAGGAGAGATATTGGGAGCAGTGAGCTGGGCCTGGGAAGAAAGAAGGGATGTGGGAGGGAGATACTAAAGTGCTGGTTGTAATTTTCTCAATCATCCTACTCCCTTTTTGCTTTTTGTTCTATTTCTTGTAGGTAGGAGAATAAACTTTCCTACTTTTCTCTCTAAGTCAAGTAGTGGAGTGTGTTTTGCCCAGAATCGTAATTGGCATTGACTTAATCCATAACATCCTTGCTTACCTTTCTCCTCCCATTTTGCTGGGGCCTCTGCCATCCTAACGAGGGTGGGAGTAGGTGGGGGACACTGAGCAAGATGGTCGTGGTGCTTCTTTGCTAGCTGGGCCAAACCACGACAAAAGACAAGAGATGGATGAAGTTAATTACTGTAAAATGCATAATCAGCTTCTCCTGCATGAAACCCCAGTATTTGCAACCTGTGGAGAAATCCAGGAGTGGAAAGGCAATGTAATGACCCATCCTGAGTCACTTACATGCTTCTTTAGATGTATTCAGAACTACTGGCTTTTTCTGCACAGGCTCCATTTTCATATTTGATCTTTGGCTATCCAGGACCTGAGGAGGGACCATTGCTGTGGCATGATGGAGATCTGTCCAAGCTGGTCCTCTACTAGTTCCCGATAATGACTGCATTAGGTGGTGGCAATACGCTTACTTTGTCTCTTTTTAACATGGTTTTACATCACTTTCCTGTAGGGGGAACACTTCAGTAGAGCAAAATGATGGTAGCCTTGTTTAGACCCTGATTGAAAAGACTGCTAACATGCATGAGTTTAAACATGTACCTAAGTGCTTTGCTGGGTGAGGATATCAGTTTACATCTCTTCAAACAGGAAATTTATTAAACACGAGAAGAGGGACTGTTTTTTATGGAAACATATGGAAGTAATTTCTGGTTTATATTAATGGATTTGGTTTTAATGTGTGAAAATATGTAATGCTATAATTGTTGGAAAGCCAGATAGTGAAGATAGATCTTTCAGCCAGGCCTCTACCAAAGATCAGATATTCTGACTCTTCTTCTTAGATTGAGTTTTTTTCTGTATGTGATTTTTTATTTTTTTAATCTATGGAAAAATATTTTTTAAAAACAAAATATATTTTTAATTAAAAAAAAATCCCAAGCCAAAACTGCTGAAAGGTATTTTCTGCTCAGACAAATATATTTTTAGAGTGCAAATAGGACTGTAGCCCTGACAATCTGTAGTTAATTATAGAATACTTTTTAAAGCTACCTTACAAGCTAGTGAATATCCGATATCTGAGTATGTGTTGAGAAATTGAATGCTTGCATCCAGTAACTATTTGTGTGTACAGATGTCTAAAACCCTAAAGTAGTAAGTAAAAATGAATGTGACACATTCACTTATGGAACACACTTCAGTTTTGTTTAGGGAGTCACATACCCCTTCACTGCAGCACTGGCATGTAACTCCCTAAACAAGGCTGGACAGCAGACTGCCATAGTGGATCTTTCTTCTGGACAGGTCCAGCATTCTCTGGACCTGCGGAAAGAACTCACTCAAGCAGTGTCCATTTGCTGGGAGCAGGAGATGCTCTGTCCTGCTTGTGTCTCTGGATTGATGTGGGATTAAAATATTTTCCATCTCCTTTAGGTAACATGAGCTCCCTGCTGTATTCTTTTTCTGCTCTTATTTGATTTCTGAGAGCAAATTAGAATTCAAATCAAGTCCATAACTGGAAAAGAAATATGAAAGAATCTTCCTGTGTTTGGAGAGACAAAGATGCAAAAGGCAAGCCAGAAGTTAGGAAGTTCTCTTTGCATATCCTCCACAGGGACAATTTTTTACATCCCAACTTAATATATTAGTGTAATAATATCTTGGAAACTATTGTATGCAGTCATTATCACTTGAGAGAACTGTTTGTTTACACAAATTGCTAGACTCTGCTAGATTTTCTTTTTCTTGAAGTGTGTATTTTTTTCAATTGAAAAGTATGTTTTCTCAAACGCTGAAGTTTTTAAACTGAAATGCACTTGTTTTCACCTTGTCAACAAAACAAGTGTGCTTATTGATATCTTTGCTGAGTTGGCAGGCTGGCAGTCTTATATAGTATCAGGAAAAAGAAAACACCACTTGTAATAACAGATCCAGTATGATTACCCTTACTTTAAAACAAAAAGGAGGAACCATACTTCAGCTTAAAAGAACCATCCATGTAATTATCATTCCAGCTGTAAATAAATATATCCCAACAGTAACCACTGTTAGGAGAGAGTGTCTCATTGTACAGCCTTTACATCCTCAAATCAAAATAGACAGTTATGATGCTGAACGTTCTTCCTGTTGGCTGTTACCTCTCCGGAGAACTGTCTAAGTGGAAAGCAGAAGTTGCCCTTAAATCATGGTAACACTCTAAGTGTTTGACGTCATGGAGTTGCGTACTTACTCTCTTAATGGTTCCAGAAGAGTTACAGATCAGTAAAGATGCAGAATTCAGGTGATAATAAACTGGGACTGATTTCTTAATTTATTTAGAATATAATTTTAAAGCTATCTTGGAATTTTGTGATAGGAAATTGTCTCACATTCCTTAGGGAGGTGTCACTGCCTGCCATTTCAGTGGGACTGTGTTGTGTCAGGGAAGATTTTTACCGGTATAGTGCTATTGGTACATGTTACATTGTGATGCCAAAGGGAGTGAATACAAATACTGCTTTCATTTAAAATGTAGATGGAATCAAAACACCTGGACCTAAAAAATTTAGGTGTTTTTTTTTCCTGTGAAAAGATTTTAAAAACTTAATTCATATTGTTATGTAATGGCTGAATGAAATCTTTAAAACATAAAATTCCTCAATTGTCAGATGCTGGAATGTTACAAATTCTTATCGGAATTTGCATATGGTATCTCAGCTATTCTGGAGGTAACTGAATCCTAGTTCTCACTGTTATCATAGTTTGCTGACTTACATTTCAAGTCAGTATTTTGCATTCCTTTTGCACTGAAATTTATGGTAATTGAAACTTCACTAGTAATATTTGCAACTGAAATAAATTTGAAGCAAACATTCACTAATTCAGAATAATGGATTTTTTGTGCACTTATTATTAGCCATGCATTTCTTCAGAGAATCCTGTAATGTACACATCCAGTGCTGTCCAAGGAACATAGACTGCATTTAATAATGATTGTCTATGATTCCCTGGGATTAGAATCATAGAATCATAGAATGGTAGGGTTGGAAGGGACCTTTAGAGACCATCTAGTCCAACCCCCCTGCAGAAGCAAGTTCACCTAGATCAGGTCACACAGGGACATGTCCAGGCGGATCTCGAAGACCTCCAAGGAAGGAGACTCCACAACCCCTCTGGGCAGCCTGTTCCACTGCTCCCTCACCCTCACAGTGAAATAGTTTTTTCTGATATTTAAATGGAACTTTTTGTGTTCCAACTTCTTCCCATTACCCCTTGTCCTGTTGCTAGATACAATAGAATAAAAGGATGCCTCAACTTCCTGATACTCACCGTGTATATATTTGTAAATATTAACAAGATCCCCCCTCAGTCTCCTCTTCTCTAGACTAAACAGCCCCAGTTCCCGCAGCCTTTTCTCATATGAAAGATGTTCCATCCCCTGATCATCTTGGTGGCCCTGTGCTGGACTCTCTCCAGAAGTTCTCTGTCCCTCTTGAGCTGAGGAACCCAGAACTGGACATAGTACTCCAGATGAGGCCTCACTAGGGCAGAGTAGGTCAAAATCAATCCATGTTTTCATGATTATTATGTAAGAAATAATTTTGTGAATAATTTTAAACTATGAGATGAAATTATGACAATTCACAACAGGAATAAAACTGTCAAATAATTGCCTTAATTTTTTCTACCCAGCAACATTTGTGCAGGGGCAGTTTTTGTAGATGAGAAAACTTACACTCATAAGAATGATGGTAGAAAACTATCATCAGGGAAGGACCAGGAGAGAATGCTCTCCCTCTTCTTGACTCTTCAGAGCAAGTCTGAAATCAGGCTACTTCACGACTCCTTTTTTTCTACTTTAGACAGATTAGTATTTCTTTGCAATTTTGTAAAAAAATGAGCATTTGTGATCAATCCTTGTACTCACTTGGTAAACACAAGGTATGGTACAGTGAAGTAGATACTACTTGACTCAACATCCTCTGTTTTACACAGATCTGACTTCCCTTCTGGGTCTGAGATGTACTTTTATTCATTTTGTATGGAAGAACTGGTGGTGGCACTGTGAAGGTGCTGGTAGAACCAACCAATGTTTTTTTACTTATTCTGCCTTACGTCTTATTGAAGGCTGGTATTGTTCTCTAAATAAGAGCTGCCTGCAAAATGTAAATCTGTGTAGTGGAAGCTACTGAGTTTTCCCAAATCTTTCAACTCTTTATGGGACAAGTCTTTTGCAGGTTTTCTTTCATTTAGACATATTTTTATGTATTTTGAGAGACAGAAATTCCATGAAGGAGTATAATTGCTCCAAGGAGAGACATATCTTATCTGCCAATAACTCAACAGACAATACTAGGAAGTGGGAAATACAAGTGGAGTCTGTGTTTGCTTGACTTGATGCAAGGACAGAACACTTTAGTGTCAGAAGAATGTTGCAGCTACAGGACAACTGAACTTTCTAGAATGAGGAAGCTGTCTGATTTACATCCTCCATCTAAGAAATATTTCCTGGTAAAGCTGAATTTCCACAGGAAGTTTCAGTTGGTCAAGAATAGGCCCACATATGGGTTGCAAATGCTTCTCACTAATTGTGATAAAACAATTCTTAACAAAGAAAGTTATATGGAGGCAAATAACATTCAGCACCTTGAAACTACATTGTTTTTCTTAATGTAGATAAAGAGGGATGTAACTGCTCTGAAAGTTTCTTCTTAGGAAGCTACCCTAGCCAAGATCTGGCCCATGACTTGTATCCCTTTTCTGAAACCAGCTATAGTGTTCATCACCAAAATCCGATTTTACTGGAAAACAGTAATTCTTTTCAAGACACAAATTTTTGTTTTCAAGAGACCATTAAGCTGAGATTTGTAGATGTCCATGAGATAATGCACGAGAATAGATGTTTAGTATCTCAATACATGCACGCAGACTGGTGCAGTAAGGCCAAATCCATATATTAAGCACAGTTACCACAAATCTTAAGTAGCTGCAGTGGTACTTTGAGTTTAGCAAGGTGCCTTGTGGCTACTTAAATGCAAGAACTTTGTTCTGTATTTGTCTCTGACTAATATTACAGTTCAGTTAGGAAAAATTCCAAACCCCAAATATTACTGAGAATAGGGCTTCCAAGGGAACACACTGTGCACCTCTTAAAAACACACTGAAATAATTACACTAATTTGTCAGTGAAGACTATGTCACCTAAGATGACTACTGTCACAATATATAAAAAATAATATGACAGCTTGAAGTGCCATGGCTATGAAAAGAGACATGCTTGGTTTTTAAAATTTTTGCAGGCATTTTGTCTCTTGTTATTTTTTTTCAATCTCTATTTTTGTTTTTTAACTCAAAGGAATGTCTTTGAATATTGGCCATTTACAAAAAAAAAAAAAAAACAAAACACCAAAAAACACAGGCCAGAGTTTTCTTAAACAAGGGACCTATGAGACTAAAGAAACAGACTAGTAGCACTGTATTGCAGTGAAGCCAAGGAGCCCCAAACATAAATCAGGTGCTCAGCAAATAAAGAGGAAAAGTTAACACATGCCAGTGTAATGACTGAATCAGAGGAAAGAGCAACTTTGGTAAATAAATACTAGAAAATGTATTTTCCTCTGGACAGGTTTTAAAAGAATGGGAGCTTCAGCATTTTCCTCAAATGCGTCTTGAAACTGCCTGATGTCAGACACCAGACATCAGACAAAGTAGACTGTTGGCTAAAATACGGTTTTCTTCTAAAACTCTCTCTTGTCCTCAATCTTTTTGAAAAGCTTTAAAGGAAAAAATGGGCATTGACGTCTATAGGAAATCCATATCAATTATTTTCATAGCTGGAAAGGCAATGGAGATGTGAGAACAAGCAGAATTTAAAAGCAAACACAAGAATAAAGAACAAAGGAATATGGCCTTTAAATACAGAAGTAAAAAGTAAATTTATGATTTTGCCTTCACCAAGCAAAAAATGCCATAGGAAATGACAAGTCTTCAAAGGTATTATCCTTCCTTTTACCTCTTCTTTCCCTTTAATAGTTTTTCTTTCTTTCAGTGGAAAGTGTTGGCCTCTTTTTCCACCTTTTTAATTTTTCCCTTTTGGTGAAAACATGTATCCTTCCAGAAATCCACTCTGTCTTCACCCTGGCAGAGATATTCCACTGTCCTTAATATCCCCTCACACTTCTAGAAAGAAGAGGTAAAGAATGATTCACTAGTTTGAGGCAAGACCTGTGCTCTAACTCTAGTGGGCCCATATGCTTCTTGTAGGTTATCCAGATGTCTCCTGAAGACAACTCTATCCAAGCCCACAAAGATCTGATAGAATTATCTGGCTGAGCATTGGTCTTTAAAGGAAGCAGTTATTTTGGGTGATTCACAGTGATTGCTTTTTTAGCTACTGCTTCAGTAATAAACACATTATTTTGATGACTCTTAGAAATGAATCCTGCAGTCCTCACTCAGCAAAACTCCTGTTGACTTCAAGAAGCTTTCCTGAGCAAGTTTTGAAAAATGGGTTCAGTATTTGGCTGAAAAATAAGCTACCTGAAATGTATTTCTTTTCCAAAATATTAATGAAATGTGTTGATTTTATTTACCTTTATAATCATGTCTTTCAATAACGTTGCCAACACCCCCCAAACCAAGAAAAAACTCACCATGGCTGGAACTAAATGTCCTTCAGGCATTTGATTTTTCCCAAGAATGCCAGAACCAAAATTCCTTTCTCAAGTGTTTGCAAACTGGAAAAAATGTGTGTTCTGGTTTCTGGCACATACATAAGCATAAGTTGGCTACTTTTCCGCTGCATACTTTAATGATCATAATAGTTTTCCATTACTTGTTGATTCCTGTTAATAATGTAGCATCAAGGGATCACAGTAAAAAAAAAGGCAATTAAATTCTGAGTGAAATATAGCAAATGGAAGCTGGCAGACTTCTATCATTTAGCACAATGAATCATAGAGTCATGGAATGGTAGGGTTGGAAGGGACCTTTAGAGACCATCTAGTCCAACCCCCCTGCAGAAGCAGGTTCACCTAGATCAGGTCACACAGGGACATGTCCAGGCGGATCTCGAAGACCTCCAAGGAAGGAGACTCCACAACCCCTCTGGGCAGCCTGTGCCAGGGCTCCGTCACCCTCACAGTGAAATCGTTTTTTCTGATATTTAAATGGAACTTTTTGTGTTCCAACTTCTTCCCATTACCCCTTGTCCTGTTGCTAGATACAATAGAATAAAAGGATGCCTCAACTTCCTGATACTCACCGTGTATATATTTGTAAATATTAACAAGATCCCCCCTCAGTCTCCTCTTCTCTAGACTAAACAGCCCCAGTTCCCGCAGCCTTTTCTCATATGAAAGATGTTCCATCCCCTGATCATCTTGGTGGCCCTATGCTGGACACTCTCCAGAAGTTCTCTGTCCCTCTTGAGCTGAGGAACCCAGAACTGGACATAGTACTCCAGATGAGGCCTCACTAGGGCAGAGTAGAGGGGGAGAAGAACCTCCCTTGACCTGCTGGCCACACTCTTCTGGGTACACTCTTTCCCCTTAACCAGATTGTTGATGAAGATGTTGAACAAGACTGGCCTCCCTGTGGAACTCCACTGGCCACAGACCTCCAACTCGATTCTGTGCCATTGATCACCATCCTCTGGGCTCTGTTATTCAGCCACGTCTCAATCCACCTCACTGTCCAGTCATCCAAGCCACACTGTCTGAGCTTTCTAATGAGGATGTAATGGGAGACAATGTCAAAAGCCTTGCTGAAGTCAAGGTAGATGACATTCGCTGCTCTCCCCTCATCTAGTCAGACAGTTCTGCACTTACAGAAGCCTATCAGGATGGTCAAACAGGAATTTCCCTTGGTTAATCCATGTTGACTCCCCCTGATAACCATCTTCTCCTTCATATGTTCAGTGATAACATGCAGGATGAGTTGTTCCATCAACTTTCCAGGGATGGAGGTGAGGCTGACTGGCCTGTAGTTTCCTGGTTCCTCCTTCTTGCCCTTTTTGAAGACTGACGTGACATTGGCCTTTCTGCAGTCCTCAGGCACCTTGCCTGTCCTCCATGATTGTTCAAAGATGATGGAGAGAGGCTTAGCAATCACATCAGCCAGCTTCCTCAGCACTCTAGGATGCATCCCATCACGACCCATTGACTTATAGGACCCATTGACTTATGAGCCGTAAGCTTGGCCAACAAGCCTTTAACCTGTTCCTCATCCACCCAGGGCAAGTCCTCTGCTGTCCTGACCATCCTACTATCCTTGCTGGACTGGGCTTCCCGAGGGCTGGCCTTGGCTGTAAAGACTGAAGCAAAGAAGGCATTCAGTACTTCGGCCTTCTCTGCATCCTCAGTCACAGGGCAGCGGGTGCACATTCCCCCTCATCATCCTGCTGTTGATGTACTTGAAAAAAAATGCCTTATTACTGTCCTTAATGTCCCTGGCTAAATTTAATTCTAGAAGGGCTCTAGCCTTCCTAGTTGCACCCCTGCATGTCCTGGCAATGTTCCTATACTCTTCCCAAGAAGTCAGCCCCTGTTTCCACCTCTCATAGATGGCTGCTTTCTGCCTGAGTTGTTCCAGCAGATCCTTGCTCATCCATGGAGGCCTCCTACCTCCTTTTCCTCTTTTCTTGTGCATTGGGACACACAGATCCTGGGCTTGGAGGAAGTGATGCTTGAAAATTATCCAGCTCTCACTGGCACTTCTGCCTTCTAGAATCACATCCCATGAGATCCATCCAAGTAGATCTTTGAAGAGGCCAAGTCGGCTTGCCTGAAATCGAGGGTCACAGTCCTGCTTTGTGTTTTGCCTCTTCCACACAGGAGACACTCTTTCACACACTCTTCCACACACTCTCTCCTCTCCTCTCCTCTCCTCTCCTCTCCTCTCCTCTCCTCTCCTCTCCTCTCCTCTCCTCTCCTCTCCTCTCCTCTCCTCTCCACTTTCACTTGTCCTCGCTTCTCTTCTCTTTACCTTTTACAAAGCATTGCTCTTTTCCTGAATCATTTATTGTAACTGAAGTAGAATTTCGCACTGAAATAGTCATAGCATTAA
Organism: Colius striatus; assembly: GCF_028858725.1. Lineage (NCBI taxonomy): Eukaryota > Metazoa > Chordata > Aves > Coliiformes > Coliidae > Colius > Colius striatus. The sequence goes on along the minus strand of NC_084764.1, from coordinate 12,225,696 downwards.
TCTGCCTTCTTAAGTTTTGTTTTCCATAAAGTGATTGACAAATGTAAATGCTACCTATATAGTTTTTCCTTCATTGCAGTTCTCATATAGTTAGGAACAAGGAGTTGAGGTAAGAGGAAACAATTATTTAGATGGCAATTCCTTGCTGCAACTGGAAAACCCAGAGTCAATTCTTTTACTTTGAAGGTAGCACAAGCACCAATATTCTCTGGTGGTAAGAAATAGTCATCTATTCTCAGTGATTTCTCAGCTGGGTACGTAAATGGACTTCTAGGCAAGTTCCCATGTTAAAACTAAATTAATTGAGAACACCAAATGATTTCAAGGTACTTCACAATTTTCAAGTCATTGATACTGGAATAGGATCAACAGATATATTTGCAAGTCTTTTGTTCTTAGCTAATTAATCTAATTTCGTATGCATTTAAAAGTTTTATAAACAAATATAGTGCTAGAATTTAGCAAATCCCAGCTGAATATAAATGAATGTCCTTTTTTTTACATGCATATGTTAACTGTAGGTGCTTTTAAATATTCTGAGGAAATTATGTTTGATAAAATTTACTAATTGTGGGAACATTAAATGCATTGTTTATGTTTTGGTCAAGAAGGAGATTTTCAATCACCTTGCTCTAAGTCTTTCTTTGGGAAAGGATTTGGGTTCATTTTTTCCAATTGATACATGCATGGGCATTGTGTAAGCAACATCTATTTTAGAGAGCTAAATTGTGGGTTTGTTCTCCGTCCTGAGTAATTATATTCAGTTAAATTGCTTAACTGAGTTTTCAATGTTAGACATGTTTGAGCATTTGTTTTACTTTAGAACAACATGTGGCACTCGATCTGCATGCTGAAGTCCTGTGTTGGGAACCAACGTCAATGACATTTTACTGTGTTTGAAACTGTATTCTACTAGTATCCAAAGTATCTTGTTGAATCAAACCAATTGTGATTTTGAAAAGTTTGAATAAGAAGTTGACTCTTACGTGTAGTTGCTTATTTTTACTGCCTACTGTTACTCCAGTAAGGTTGGGGTCACAAGGATGCTTTCGGAGTTATATGCAGTGCAATTTTTATCCTGGAAACTTTCTTCACTGAGCTACATGTTGAGTTGTTGTTAATAACCTTTTCTTTTAAATAAACATGACAGCTTTTGGAAATACGTGGAGAAAATATATCTCAATTCTACATGTTGTAAACCTACATAATGCTCAATATTTGAATCTCCATTAGAAATTCCAAAACCAATAAATTTCTACTAATCTCTGATGCAGGGATCTGCTGCCAAGATCAGTTTTCACATTGCTTTAAGGCTGTTTCTGGGGTTTCTTTGCAAGTCTGTCTCTGAATTTTGTTCTGCACTTGGTCTTTTTATTGAGAGGAATAACTACTTTGGTGACAATGACTGCAGTCATTGCTAGACTGAGAGAATTTACTACACAGATTGTTGCACAAAATATGACCTGTAAACAGGTAGGTAAATTCATCATCTGGCAGTTGCTTTCTCATCCACAGACTTTTATTACAAGTGGAATTTCAGCCTCCCAGGACTCTGATTTGATCTCACTGCCATACAGCTTTTCCTTATATTACTATTATGTCTTGAGGGTTTTATTTCTGATGTTTTGTTTTGTTTTGAGATGGGTTTTTTATGTATTATGCTGAAAAGATGGAAGTGAATGAATTTAACTTTGATTAAAATACCCCAACCTGAAAAAAATTCCATTTGATTTTTGTAGTTTAGTTGGAGAAATTACATAAAGTAGATGCCCAATCAATCATGTTGTTTTAGAAACTGTTAAACTGAACAGCATCTTTAAGAGACAACCAGCTATTTTAAGTAGATATAATGCTAGGAAGTCCTATCACCATAAGTCAACCCATTTAGAATAATTCTCTTGGAGGTCACATAGCTAGAATCTTTTCTTTCTGCAAACCAAATGTTCCTCATTGAAATTTGCATTGCTGACTTGTTTGTATCACATGTGAAGCAACTAATAAAACAAGGAAAAAATTCCTTCTTACCACATGCCAACTCTTTTTCACTGAGTATGACATTGTAGAGGTATTTCTGATGTTTCTGAAGCAACTAACAATACACAGAGAAATAAATACTGTGACTAATTACTAAATAAACATGTCTCCATATTTGGGAGCTTTGTCACTCACCCTGTCTACAAACTTGCCTTTTGTTTACACTAATTCCTAATGTGACTTCCATTCAAGGACTCAGGTGCACAATGTAGTTCTTGCATCTTTGGGCCGTACTAAGCACTGAAATAATGAATCCTTTGATGTATAAAACTGACAATTTACTTTCCTAAAAAAGGAAGAGTTCTATAATTAGAATTGCTTTGAATTCTGCAACTGTTTAATAGTTGAGAGTAGATGGTGCTCAAGAATATGGAAAACTGTTCTTGAGTAGTAAGAGTTCTTGCTATTGTGCACTGTAAATGGTTAACATTGGTCAGTATTTCAGGCAAAGTTTTTAACAAAGAATACCATTGGCTTTGTAATAACAGCAATACTGATTTGGTAAATGAAAATTCATATCCTTTGAAGGAAATATTCAACTTACATAAAAAATAATTAAACATTAAATATTTAATGTTTTGTAAATTGTCTTGATTTAAAAATGCTTATTTTTCATGCATTTATATATGCAAAAGTGCGATAAAAATACTTTTGTACTCTGTGTATCATCATAAAATATGACAAGGTTATATCTTAAAGGAAGTCTCTGTCAAGATAATGCCTTGGGGAGGTAAATTGTGAGGATCTACTGCTTGGTTGCAAAATAGAAAGCTTTGCCTAAGTTATGCAAAAGTATTTTTAGTTTTGAAGCTATGATGACTGATACCTCAATTAGTTTTGTTCTGGAAGTTTTACTGGGATATTTGTCTATGAGTTTAAAATTATACTGACCATTTTGTAAATTTCTGTGTTCAATAGAAAGTTTAGAAGTTTCCCATTATTTAAAGGTTTAGTGATTCCATTCCAAATCAACCTTTCCAGGGATCTGTAATTCAGATACCTAGTTTACATGCTTAAAATTTCTGTGTATTCTCCCATAAATGTCCCAATTAGACTTGGAGAATGAAACAATCCTATATGAGTCTTCAAAAACACTCCTGTATCTGGATTATGGAATGATCTGTGCCATACATTCTATCACCATGGAATCTAGAATTGTAGCTATTCATTCTATTTAGATAACTATTTCTTAGACTGCTTATTAAATACTACAAAGTCATATATTTATTCTCCTTTGACAGTTACAGAAATATTATGAATTTTATTCCAACCAGATACAAAGACGTGAAAGTAAATGAGACTTTATTTTCCAAAATAAGTCTGTACATTTTCTGGGCAAGCATCAGTATTTGCTGGGATCTTTTCTTTGTCCAGTGTGTCTAGTGTGTTAAGATTAGCCACCTTCCTTATGGTTTCGAATTTAATTCACAGTTGTTTAAGGTATATAGAGAGGCACTGGAGAAGAAGATTCACTTTACATTAAAGATAATTAGTCATTTCTTAGACATTCTTGACGTACTTGGGAGTAAGTATAGTCTTGGTCACAACCATCCGGAGCTAAGACAAGACATGTCAGGATTTTCCAAGGCACACAATTCTACTTTTTCCCCTGCTGCATGCCACATGGTTTCCAGTTATAAATGCGTTAATGAATTTGAGTCCTTCACCTCTGCCGTGATAGCTAGAGATTACATAAGGGCACATTTTATTCCTTCTTGTGTGAGTATTTCATAAGACATGAGGCTTCATTTTGAAATAATTACAGTTGCATAGATGTAAAAACAAAGTTAGTGTAATAAAAATTAGTATTCAGTCTTTAAGACTGGAAGCGAAAACTGTGATTAAAAGTTCTAAGGCAATTTTTAGTGTGTGCTTATCTGATAAACAGGTGGGTTTAAATAAAAAAAATAAGTTCTGAAGCTCTTCTGCTCATTCTGTGCATTAATTCTCTGCTCTTTCTGCTGTTTCATAATTACTGCAACATGTCATAAGTAATATCTTTTTTGTTCTGTATATGTTGTTGTATAAAGTCTTATAAATACACTATTTCTAAAATATTCAGCAGATGGCTTACTGTGAACTCTGTGGAAGGCACCACTCATTTACATGCACGATCCTTTCCATATATGCACATCATCGCAGTTTTTGTGATCTTCTCCCATGCTTTTTGTTGGCTTTTGTAAGAGATGTTGCTTTTAACACCTGAAAAATATTTAAGCAAGGGTAAAGTGTACCACGTAAAGTACATTTCAAGACATAATAATCTGAGCTGTATTCTTTTCTTAGTTCTTAATTCACACTATTCCAAAAGATATCCTGCAGTGTAAAATGAGTCTGCAGACTCAGCTTAAACTCCTTTTAGAGGTAAGAAGACCATTGCCACCATTGTTTGAATAAACATCAAGAATCCACAGATGTATTTAGGATGTGAGATAGGCACCTGTTACGTAGGCTGAGACCCTGGCTGGTGCTTCCTATCAGGTCCTCCAACTGTTTCTTAGTTCTCCATAGATAAAATATTGGCTTTAGTAAAGTCAGTAGGAGTAATGCTTTTAATTTGAACAGGTTCAGAATTTCAGCTCATAAATCTGAAACTACTTTTATAGCAGAAATATCTTCCAGATAGCACCATGGCAAGAAGGGAGTAGTTTTTCTTCCATGGTGATTGATCTGAGCTTTTCCTTCTTTACATGATATCAGAAGTAGTATGTCAGAAAGCACATGTGCTAGAGAGCAAACATTCATCTCCATGATGCTACTGAGAACCTATTCACCTTCTGTGTTTTTCAACAGAAAACCACAAGACTAGTCAATTGGATTGGAGTGGCTTGAACTTTCAATAAGGCTTGCAACTATTTGGAGGTTTGTTCTTTGATATTTTCTGTTTCTGTCCAGAGGCATTTATATATTACATGAAACATGACTCCTATGTAGTTCTCAGCCTCAGGAGGATGAATTTCTGAAAAGATATTTTTTCTGAGGAGACATTTTTTAAAATGTATAAAATTAAGAGGTTTATAGGATTCATTTGCAGATTATGTCAATTTTTTGCAGATTATCTCAACTTTCAGATACAGATTATCTGAAGCAAATCTCTGCATCTCTGAACACTTGCCTGTCATACTTTTGCTTGAACTATGATACTTGCCAGAGGCTTCATAGGGACTGGAATTTTAATCTGGACTGAAAATATTCACTGCATCTTTTGACCTGTTTCTCAGTGTAATAGTACATAAAAGAATGATAATCTAAAAGGCCTTTCATATAAAATGAAATTGTTAGCTATTGTAGCTCAGCATCTATCAGATGTCCTTTGCCTGAGGTCATTGGATTAGACCTTGACAACACTGATGAGATTAGCTTGTCATTCCTGGTGTTGAGTTGCAAAACTCCGGATTTGGCTTCTACTGGCGGTAGTTCCAAGTACAGGAAGAAAAACAGGTTATAAATTCTTCACAGTTCTTTGAAGCCAAGAGCCACTTTTTGTACTGACTTTGCAAGCAATATTATTTAAAGAGTACTTGGAGACATGAGGACAAGTGAAGAGGATAATAAAAAGTAAAAAATACTAAAAAGTTATTTCTCTTATAGAACAATTGATAAAAACTGTATACATAATTATCTCAAGTAACTTTTCTCATCACTTATAACCATTCTTACTTTGCTGTGAAGCTTCAGGCAGATCACTCATTGCCTCAGTTGTATTTACCACTCTGTTTATTTATCATTTTCTTGGAACATATTAATGAAAATTGGGCATTTTACTAAGGTTTATTGGATTTTGGCCAATTGCATTGATTCTTTTTCTTTTAAATTGTCCAAACTGAAGTTCAATGGGAAACACAGACAGAGAATGACAGGTTTTTATTCACTAGAAGAAACTCATAGAATCATAGAATCGTTTCAGCTGGAAGAGACTTTTAAGATCATTGTGTCCAGCCTTTATCCCAGCCCTATTATCATGGTTCAGCAAGGAGCTGTTTTTGCTTGGTAACAGGGGGAGCAGGTTGCAGTGAAAACCCAGTAAAGAGTTTTTGGACTCTCCCCTGGCTCCTGGGTTCACACCCACCTCTGGGCTGGCTGTGTCAATCTGGCACCTCTGTCATCACTATTTAGGGACAGGAATTTGAAGTGCTGGCAGGAAATGTAAGAGTGATAAAAGATGGAGGCAACCACGTGGACTCCACAGTCAGAGAAGGAGGAAGGAAGGAGGAGCAGCAGATCAGAGATCCCTCTGCAACCCATGATGAGAACACAGGCTGTGCCCCTGCAACCCATGCAGGGCAATGGCAGGACTGAGAGCCACCAGCAGCTCCGGATGAGTGTGCCTGGATGGGTGAGAGACTGTTTGAGGAGGCGGCCATGGTGCAGGCTGTGCTGGAGAGCCTGTGGGCTGCAGAGCAAACCCACACGAGAGGTAGAGATGAGCTGCAGCTTTTAGGATGAATGCACATTGGAGTGGCCCATGCAGTGCTGCCAGGTGTGTGAGGTACCCTGTGGAGGAGCAGGGAGAACTGATGTGGAGCCCACCTACCCTGAGGAGACACAAATGGCAGAAACCATTGAGAACAGACTGACTGAAACCCCCATTCCCTGCCCCCCTGAGCCGTTCAGCAGGGGAGGAGATAAAGAAACCGGGATCAGGACTCTGAGCCCAGGAAAAGGAGAGGAGTGGGGAGACGGTGGTCTTAAAGGGCTGGTTGTACTCTTAATTGTTGTACCATTCTGTGTTGTTTTGTGTTTGTTATATTTTGGGGTTTCATGGTTACGTTTCAGTTGATGGTGAATTACATTATTTTCTGTTTTCTTCCCCTGTAGCCTGGTGTGTTTTGTCCTGGAGTATAAGCGGCAATTAAACCCTCCCTGCCCTTTGGCAATTCCGAAGTCTTTGGTACTTGAGTCTAATTGTGGTCTTTTGTCCCCTGATGGGCCTAAATCATTACACCTATCAACCACTAGACCATTTCTCTAAGTACAACATCCAGCTGTCTCTTAAACACCTCCAAGGACAGTGACTCCACCACCTCCCCGGGCAGCCTACCCGGGATAGCCACACAGCCAAGAACACGCAGTCCAGAAGGTTTCTATAGATTGCTAGCAACAAATTCCTGTCGCAGATGATTGAGGAACCCATTGAGGAGGGTTGTACTGCTGGACCTGGTACTGACGAATAAGGAGGGCCTGGTTGGAGGCAACCTAGACTGCAATGACCATGAGATGGTAGAGTTCAAGATCCTGTGTGGAAGAGGCAGAACACAAAGCAGGACTGTGACCCTCGATTTCAGGTGAGCCGACTTGGCCTCTTCAAAGATCTACTTGGATGGATCTCATGGGATGTGATTCTAGAAGGCAGAAGTGCCAGTGAGAGCTGGATAATTTTCAAGCATCACTTCCTCCAAGCCCAGGATCAGTGTGTCCCAATGCACAAGAAAAGAGGAAAAGGAGGTAGGAGGCCTCCATGGATGAGCAAGGATCTGCTGGGACAACTCAGGCAGAAAGCAGCCATCTATGAGAGGTGGAAACAGGGGCTGGCTTCTTGGGAAGAGTATAGGAACATTACCAGGGCATGCAGGGGGGCAGCTAGGAAGGCTAGAGCCCTTCTAGAATTACATTTAGCCAGGGATGTTAAGGACAGCAATAAGGCATTTTTCAAGTACATCAACAGCAGAAGGGTGGTGAGGGGGAATGTGGGCCTGCTGCTAAACACTGAGGGTGCCCTGGTGTCTGAGAATGCAGAGGAGGCCCAAGTACTGAATGCCTTCTCTGCTTCAATCTTTATGACCAAGGCCGATGCTCGGGAAGCCCAGTCCAGCAAGGATAACAGGATGGCCAGGACAGCAGAGGACTTGCCCAGGGTGGAAGAGGAAGAGGTTAAAGACTTGTTGGCCAATCTTAAGGCTCATAAGTCAATGGGTCCTGATGGGATACACCCTAGAGTGCTGAGGGAGCTGGCTGATGTAGTTGCTAAGCCTCTCTCCATCATTTTTAAACAATCATGGAGGACAGACGAGGTGCCTGAGGACTGGAGAAAGGCCAATGTCATGTCAATGTTATCACTGAGCATATGAAGGATAAGATAGTTATCAGGGGAGTCAACATGGCTTCACCAAGGGGAAATCTTGTTTGACCACCCTGATAGTCTTCTATGAGTGCATAACTGACTGGCTAGATGGGGGAAGAGCAGCGGATGTCATCTACCTTGACTTCAGCAAGGCTTTTGACACTGTCTCCCATAACATTCTCATCAGAAAGCTCAGGCAGTGTGGCTTGGATGAGTGGACAGTGAGGTGGATTGAGACGTGGCTGAATGACAGAGGCCAGAGGGTGGTGATCAGTGGCACAGAATCAAGTTGGAGGCCTGTGGCCAGTGGAGTTCCACAGGGATTGATTCTGAGGCCAATCTTATTCAACATCTTCATCAACGACCTGGATGAGGGGACAGAGTGTACCCTCAGGAAGTTCACTGATGACACCGAACTTGGACAACTGGCTGATTCCCCAGAAGGCTGTGCTGCCATTCAGCAGGATCTTGACTGACTTGAGAGTTGGGCAGAGAGGAACTTCATGAGGTTCAACAAGGACAAGTGCAGAGTCCTGCATCTGGGAAGGAACAACCCCGTGCACCAGTACAGGCTGGGGATTGACCTGCTGGAGAGCAGCTCTGCAGAGAGAGACCTGGGAGTCCTGGTTGATAATAAACTGAACATGAGCCAGCAATGTGCCCTTGTGGCCAAGAAGGCCAATGGCATTCTGGGATGCATCAAGAAGAGTGTGGCCAGCAAGTGGAGGGAGGTTCTTCTCCCCCTCTCCTCTGCCCTGATGAGGCCTCATCTGGAGTCCTGTGTCCAGTTCTGGGCTCCTCAGCTCAAGACAGGCGGGAAAGTGCTGGAGAGAGTCCAGCACAGGGCCACCAAGATGATCAGGGGACTGGAACACCTTTCATATGAGGAAAGGCTGCAGGAACTGGGGCTGTTTAGTCTGGAGAAGAGGAGATTGAAGGGAGATCTTATTAACATTTATAAATATCTAAATGGTGGGTGTCAGGAGGTTGGGACATCCCTTTTTTCTGTAGTAGCTAGCAACAGGACAAGGGGTAATGGGATGAAGTTGGAACACAAAAAGTTCCATTTAAATATAAGAAAAAAACTATTTCACTGTGAGGGTGACGGAGCCCTGGCACAGGCTGCCCAGAGGTGTTGTGGAGTCTCCTTCCTTGGAGGTCTTCAAGACTTGCCTGGACATATTCCTATGCGACCTGATCTAGGTTGACCTGCCGCTGCAGGGGGCTTGGACTAGATGATCTCTAAAAGTCCCTTCCAACCATTCTATGATTCTATGATTTTGTAGAATTTGTAGACATATGATGGAGAAGTCCCTCAGACCTTACATCACTCTTAGATGATAAGGATCTAATGAGTGTAATGGAATTCTAAGATACTACTCAAGCTATAGAGAGATTTAGATTTTAATTTTATTGGATTTATCATCCATCTGATATAATGCAGTGGAATCCAAGCCAGGGATTCACTTCTCTTTTGAAAGCATGAAACCAAATCTGACAAAAATCTTGTTTTACTTTGTGAGACTCCACATCAATCTAGTACCTGCTAATCTAATGGCTTGTTGTGGTTTAGCCCTGGCTGGGTGCCAGGTGCCCAGCAGGTCATAATATCACTCCCCTCCTAAACTGGACAAGGGAGAGAAAAATATAATGAGAGATTTCACTCAGCAGTTCCCATCACAGGCAAAACAGACTCAACTTGTGGAGAAAAAGGATTGATTTATTAATGAACCATCAGAACAGGGAGATGAGAAATAAAACCAAATCTTAAAACACCTCCCCCCTCCACTCCCTCTTCCCAGTCTCCTTCCTCCCCTGCCAGCAGCACAGGGGATGGGGGATGGGAGTTACAGTCAGTTCATTACAGATGGACTTTGCCACTGTTTCTTCTCAGGGGCAGGCCTCATCACACTTCCCACTGCTACAGTGTGGATCCCTCCCACAGGAGACAGTCCCTCACAAACTTCTCCAGCGTGGGTCCTTCCCATGGGATACAGCTCCTCACGAACTGCTCCAGCATGGGACCTCCCACAGGGGCAGCTCCTCACACCCTGCCCCAAAGTGGGTCATCCACCAGCAGAACAGTCCTTCAGGTACTGACTGCTCCAGCATGAGTCCCTCACAGGATCTCAGGTCCTGACAGCAAACCTGCTCTAGCGTGGGCACCTCTCTCCCCTCAGGCTCCCAGGTCCTGCCAGGAACTTGCTCCAAAGTGAGCTTCCCACAGAGTCACAGCCTCCTTCAGGCATCCACTCACTCCAGCGTGGGGTCTTCAACGGGCTATGAGTGGATCTCTGCTCCCTGGTGGTCTCCACGTACTGCAGGAGCACAGCTGCCTCACCATGGTCACAGGGGAGTCTTTCTTCCAGGGCCTAAGCACCTCCCCACTCTCCGTCTCCTCTGACTTTGGTGTCTGCGGAGATGTTTTCCCATTCTCCAATACTCCCTGTTGCTGCTGCAGTTTAGCATCTACACAGTAACTTCTTCACCTCCTCAAATACGTTATCCACAGAGGCGCTACATCAGTCACTAATTGGCCAGGACTTGATCAGCAGTGGGGTCCATCTTAGAATTGACTAGCATCAGCTCTGTCAGCTACAGGGGAAGCTTCTGGCAGCAGTTTGTTTAAAGAAGCCACCCCTGTAGCCCTGCCTCCCACCAAAAATCTCGCCCAGGCAAAACTGCTACACTTGTTTTTGTAAAATCTCTAGTTGCATGTTAATGGACTTGAGGGCAAATATATTTTCTGGAGACTAGAACAATGATCCCGTAAGATCTGTGCCAGCAAGTAATTAAACTAAATGAACGAAGGTATCGAGAGCAGAAAACTTGTAAATACAAATATTAATTGCAGGTTTTGTATACTTTATCTGCACATTAACTTGTCAGAATTTAGTTTATTTGCAAAAAAAATATTTACAACGAGATTAAGCCTCCTGTATAACAGATGCCATTATGCTTCATCTGATTATCAAATAACCCATGTTACATGTGAAGGAGGTTGATTTTAGTACACAGTTTCAGTAATTTTGGTTGCATTTTAGGTGGCTGTTCTACAACCTGTGGTATCCACTTCATTAATTGAAAGTACTTCGAATCATCTCAAAGAATCACACACTATTTTTATGCTTGCTCAGAGAAATCCCGTTTTTTTGCTGTCTTTGAAGTTATTTTATAATTTTTTGATGGTGTCTAACTTCCAGGTATTTAACTTGCCTTAAGAAATTATTGGAGTTTCTTCCAGTTGACACACATTGTCACAGGTGAAATTTAAATGAGGAATGCTACAGTTGAAAGACTGACACATACACAATGAACCTTGGAATGACTATTAACAGGGAGCTGTCTCTGAAAAATGTGGTTATATCTCAGATTCTCTGCAGGTTTAGCTAGTCAAGAAAAGGAGCTTAAGAAAAATAGCACCTTTGAAGTTTAATTCTTTTTGTGATCTTTTCAGGTCACAGGCCAAATTTAACTAAAGTTATAAGACTCATATTAATCAATTAGAATTGCAATATCTTATTCTCAAAAAGAGAAAAACAAAGTAATGTGGAAGAGCCTTTTTTTTTTTTTTTTCCTGTCATTTTCATAGGGCTTGAGAAGAACTACTGACAGTCTTGACCACAGAATTAAAGGTAAGTGAGCTGGAAAAACACTGTTCTGGAATTATGACCAAATAGCGACATTGCACTCTGCACTGATCTGCAGAGCTGGAGCTGTGGGGAGCAGGAGACAGGAAATGCGGTAGCAATGAAACCAGATACTGGCTGTAGCTGAGCAGTTCACAGAAGAGCTGAGGGTCACAAGATTTAAAAAATTAGCTATAGTTACTCTTCTGCATAAATGAGACTAGTTAGAAATAAATAACAATGATAACATTTTGCTGTGCTCTCATTGTAGTTACAGCAGAGCTGCACTGATGTAATTGTGACAAAAATTAGTCTCATAAATCTGATATTTGCAGGTGGGAGCTCTAATCCAGACCATGGAAAATCTGTGCCATGTCCCGTTGAAAACTATTCAGTATTCATGCTTGGATACCAATTAGGAGTATTAAGAAGTCTGAACCATGCTGTTGTCCTTTTATTTGAAACTTGCTCTTATTTTTCCTGGAAGCAGAAATAAATTTCATCCATGAACTGTTGCAGAGGTCTGCAGTAGATCTAGTGATTTATCAGTAGAGCTTTCTGCAAGAAGAACTTTAAAATGTTTGAGAATTGTTTTTCGGTTTGTTTTTTTATAACTGAAAAGTGGAAGATATATACAGCAGTAGGTATATGATTCTGTATATCCTTTTTTTTTTTTCCCTTACTTCCTTTATTTTCTGCTACAGACCTTTGGAAGAGACAGGACTAGACAGACTTTTGATCTTACACTAAATGACTAGTTAATGCCCTTATCTTCTTAAGTGCTTCCTTTTGACATTGTTCTCAATACTTTTGGCTAAGATTCTTTCAGTGTAAATAAGCCTTTCTTTGGGAAAGGTTTTCAGTTACACATGATGCCTCACTTTCTGTGGTCTGGTAGTTAGGGAATTGGGCTGTAATGATGACAGATCCTATTCAGGTTGTCTTCCACCTGTTTCAGAATACTCTGGGATGACAAATTGTATTCTGACTGCCGGGCCCATAGTTTCAACACTCAGTCACCAGGATGTCTTTTAAATGGGAAAGTTTGATTTTGACACCCAGTTCCTTTCTGGCAATATTTCCAAAAAACAAAAAAAACATTGACAGCTTGAAAAGTGCTATGAAAACAAAATACATGCCCTGCAGACAGCTCTGCCATCAGTGTTTCAGGTGACCTAAATAAGTATTTCTCAAAGCTTGCACAGTATTTGATCTGTGTCAGAGTAGTAGATTAAAAAGTTTTTGTAGTCCATATGTTTATCTATTTATTTATTTGTATTGGAGTGTCTAGGGAATAAGTATTGGTTTTAAATGTTTCTGGATACGGAATTTAAAATAAATGGTAAAAAATAAGCAAAGTTTCACATATTGTGGATTCAGTTTCATCTCCCAGTAGGAATTTCTGAGTTTTTGTATAAAACTTCAGTTGGAGGCTGCTATTCTAAACATGATACACAGGAATAGCCCATGACATTGGGATTCAGGTCCCTTTGTGTACCAGCAGTACCTGCTTCAGCCTTCAAAAATGTTACATCACCATGGTCTGAATTAGAGCTATTGTGCGAGGTAAGAGGAAGTCGGTACAGAGATAGTTATGATTTTACATAAATAGACTTTCTAGACAGAACTTTCTGCAGAACAGAGTCTGCAGGAAACTGCAATAGTTATGAGAACAATTCTCTTACAAGAATTAGACTAAAAATGTTTATTGGCTTTTCTCTGTGTTATGACATTTTTACTCCATAAAGAAGAGATTTTTGCTGAAAATATTTAGATGCACTTACAGATAAGTAAGGGATTACATTCCCCTCAGAATGAATGTTTGTGTAATTTAATCATTCTCTTGAGTTTATTCTAGAAAAAAATTGAGAGCAGAGAATAATTTAGCAGCAATATGGTAATAGAGGGAAATATGGATACCATAATGAGAAAAGTGGAGGATATCTTAGAAAAAACAATTTATATACCATATCCAGCTAAAAAATACCATTTGAGAACTACATAGACATTGACAACATATAGACACCATGATTTCCTTAAGGGAGAAGGAGTGGAGAGTTGCTTAGCTCATTTGCTGTTGCACTTAGTACATGTTATTGCATATACTGTCCGGATTGTTTAGCAGATGGATTGGTAAATGTTTCTCTGTCCATGAGTAGAACTCAAATTCAGAGAATTCCTGAACACTGTTTCCAAAAGCCAATATTTGAACTTGCTGAACTGCATTTTCTGCAGTTGCTTTGACACTTGTAATCAGTTATTCTACATTACCACATAGAGGAGAAATTGCTATGGAGTTTCACAGTGTAATGTAGTCAGTAATGGTGCCAGTAATAAAATTAAATTTCTATTATAAATTGGCTTGGATTTGTCCTGGTTTTCTTTTTTTTCTAATGTGCAATTTCAATGCACATGATAATTTTTTTTTGCTTTAGCTTCACAGTGTGCAATATGAAATGACTGTTACTAGTTATTGTATGGGAACCCTTCTTGTTATTATGAAAATCTCTTTCTTAAATGCTTTGACTCCATGCAATTTCAGTAAGACACTCTTTGCTGCTGCCAGAAATATGTTTTAGGGATTGCTTGAATATCCAATTCAAAACAGTGATTTTGCCTAAATATTCATCAAAGGGATCTATGACACTGATGTCTTGTGGAACTTTCCTGTACTGTGTGGAAAGAAGAAACTGGCCAATTTCCTGCCTTTAGAGTGCTATTTTCTGATCAGAAATTTCACCAAATAAGCACAGTATTGCTAGGTTGAAAATGTCTAACTTCTACCAAGGCACTTTATAGGAAGTTCTATGTTAATCTTTATAACTGAGATCATGCTATCTCTTCCCTTACAATGATATTACTGAATACACTTTGTTAAACATGCAGGTATTTACATTCTACTCCAAATGGACCTGTGTAACTTATAGTACCCATTGCTATTAGTAATCTAAGAGAAAACTCCACTTTTCTACTTTAGCTTTTAGAACATCGAAGGCTGAAGTATTGGGAAACCTTAGGAAACAAATATTTTGATAATTCACAAACTGGTTACTGATGGGAATATGAGTGGCTTTAGCTTTTTTAAAATCTAATTGTTTTACTAGAAAGCTAATTAAGCTTGGAATTTTCTTGAGTAATTCATAATGGCAGATTTTCAGGGTAAAGAAGCAAACTTTTCCCTTGTCAGGTCTCCAGAGAGAGTGCAATTGACCTCTGCTTGTCTGAGGATGATTAATAAATCTCCCCTTTAGTTTGCTTTGATACAAAACTATCCTGATCCTTGCCTGAATGAGGATTGTAGTGGGTAAGAGCTTGCCCAGAACTTAACATGGAGTCATATGGGTCTAATATTGGGACAAGTTTTTTACCTTCACAAAATTTTGTTGTCATAATTAAAAATAGTTACTTATCCTTGAGTGTGAAACTTGTCTGTGTCAGTATAAGCCAAAACAGTCTTAGCCCTGTGTCTGTATTTTGGTTTGACTTGCTCAAGAAGCCTCAGCACACCATACAAAGCTTCTCTGTCTTTAGGTTGAGTAACAGCTATATGATACTCCCAGACATACCTTTCCTAGCCACATGACATATTGCCATTCCAAGTACTGAAAGACTGTATATTTCTCTTTCCTGTTATTATAAATTCCATGTAAAAAACTGAAGTTAAGAAATACAGTAAGTTATTTCCAGAGACTTGAACCCAGGAAAGAGATATTTTCTGGCAGTTTAGAGCTCTCCACATACTCAGGTGTCCCTCAGGGGAGACCTACACACAAAATGGGGGTGCGAGAAAGAGAAATGTTTTTATGGGCATAAGAGATAGTGACCTGAGGTGGCCCCTGTAAATCAACAAAAATGTGCAAAAGGTTTTAGTTGCATGAGAAGAGAGAGAGCTTGAGTCATCTAGAAAAGTGATAGGAAAAGGAACCTGTCAGATGGAAAAGAGCGGGGACAGTGTGAGGAGAGTGGGAAAGAAAAAGCCCAAGGTGGGAGCTAGGTGCAACAGGCTCCAGGAATAAGAGATGCCAGGAAAAAAAAGAAAAATGTGTGTGTATAAAATTCATGGCAGGATCTCCATTAGGATCTCCCTTTAAGGAAAGCAAGGTAGCAAACTACTTGACAAGGGTAAGTATGAAGAAAAAACACTAAAAAGGTTCAAAATAATCCCTCAGCTAGACTTGTCTTTTCTGCAAGAAAAGTGATGAGATTCTGGAGGCAGAAGTAATCATGCCTTTCAGATGAGAAGATAAAGTCACTAGAATCATGGAGGATAAAATTAGCATGGGAGAAGGATCAAAGATTGCCCCCAAAAATGAGAAGGATATGAGAACTGTTGTTTATGTAAAAGAGAGGGAATTATCTAGGGCAGTTTCTGTGTTCCTGACATGAGGCCAGAGAATGCGATGTATCTGTCACATAGCAGTCTTATTAGTGTAATTAAGTTCACATGTAATTCTTATAGCTCTGCTAATTATGGACATCTTTTCCTTGGGCTCTTTATAATTGTCATTGCCTCCTGTTTATGATCCCACTGTCCTTGCCCCCAGCATTGTGATGTCAGCCCATCTCTGAGTTGCAGCAGGATCAGTTGCAGGCTTTAGGACTACAAAGATCCCCTCTTCTTTTTTACTGTTATTTCTTTGACTGTAACAATTCCCACCTAAAGTTTGGCACTGAAAACAATATTCTAGGTAAATGGTTGACTTTAAAGAACCAACAAAACCGCAGTTATATAGCAGAGTAGGAATCTGCAGCCATTTCCAGCAATCTCCCACTTGTCACTTTACATACATCCTTCTTGAGGAAGGAAGTTCAGAAGGTACTCTTCATCAGAAACAGTCTACTTGTCTGTAATTTTTTGTGAGGATTGGTACTTATGTTATGATCCATAATCATAGATCTTTTCTTTCACAGCTAAAATACCTCCCTGTTTAATCATTTTGATTTAACACTTGCTGGAATTCACTTTCATCATTGCTATGTCAGATTGTGTAACCTAACTGCAGTCCCATTATTTGCATATTTTAACTTCATTCAGTTAGATTCCCTTTCTTTGGTCTTTGAGAAAAATCAAGCCTATTTTTTTTTTTGAAGAGTTGTTGCTATGAGATAAACTGCCTGTGTCTAAAAGTTCTTGTTTATCTTATAGATCAGTATTTAAAGTTTTAGTAAACAACATTTGGATTGACCAATTATCTTATTTGATCTGACTCCCTCAAAGGTGAAATTATGCATTTGGTTGTCTTCAAGGAAGGATTAACTTCAAAGGAGCAATGGCCACTGTCCATTCAAACTTGCTTTGTTTGTACTTATCTGTATCTGAGGGAAAAAAAACCACTAGCGGATATGTGAGTATAGTGCACAAAGGCTTTTATACTGCTTATATTTGCCTGCAGTAGCATTGTTGTTAATTTAATCCAACATACACTTGATGACTTGGGAGCACAATTGTTTTGTGAAATTTTTTCTGGAACCAGAAAATATAGCAATCTAGGCTTAGAACTATATGTTCAACTGTAGATGAGAAGAGGATTTACAGTATCCCAAAGTCACAACCAACATTCCAACTTAGACTGTGTCTACAGTGCATGACTGGTCCGAAACTATAACTGAACTCCAAACTGTCAGAATCCTGTACCATAATTGACCCTCTTTAGGATTGAAAAGCCTCCAAAGACCTTGGATCAGAAGAAAGAGAACTTGACTGTGAGATCTTCCCTTTGAAATGCAGCTGGAACAACCATACTTAAGACTGGACTGAGAGGGGGAAACTGGCAACAGAAAGAGTAAAGAACTTCTAAAACATCGGAACTGTATCTGATGGTATGAAAAGGCCTCTCGTGACTTAAAAAGTCCAAAAGTTTGTCTTAAATCACTATGGATTTAACAATCCAGCCCTTTAGGATTACGCTCAGTCTGTGCAGTTGTACAAAAGAAAATAATTAGTTTTTATGCTTTTTCTTTTTCATGACAGCAGTACAGCTAGGAAAGCTTTTCTGTCTTAAGAGAAGTTAAAACAGAGAGCTATGGACAAGTGAAAATGAGTGTACCCTATTGAGAGCCTTGTTTCCTTTGATAATAGGAAAAAAAATACATTTCTGTTACTACAGCTGCTGGCCTAGGTATTCAGACCAGATGTTTTTTACTTTCAGAAAAATGTTGCCAGTTTTTCAACCATACAGTATTTTGAGTAGATTGCATGTGAATGCTGACTTTGATATGTGGTATGGCAATTTCAGATTTGTTTACAGAAAATTATATTCCAAACAGTAATGTTAAACGTTGGACAGAAAAACTGCATAGACTGTTTATGAAATTTGCTGTTCCAGTGCACAAGCAACTTCATTAAGAGTGAGGTAGAACATTGCTGTACAAACACGTATGTTCCTATGGGAAACATGCACATTTCCTGTTGATTTTTTGTTTCTTCTCTTGTCTCTGAGATAAGAGATATTGCACACAAGTTTTTCATCATTAGGATTCACCAGGCACCAATGAAATGATATATTTATGTACATACATACTGATTGCATACAATTGCACTGGTGGGTGTGTGAAATTAGCAAAACACCAAGTTTCTGAAATTTGTTTTTCTTTAAATTTTTTAGAGAATGGATATCAATGTTTCTCTCTTCTTGGATGGATGAAATGAATATAAGTTTCCAAATACAATAGGCTTAGAATGTATTTAATTAAGGTGTGAGCATTTGATTTAGTTCTCCCAGAGTCCTATTGTGAGCCAACCTTTTTGTCTTTCCTTGAAAGTACAGGAAAATATTTTTCAATTACAGTAACACTCACACCTTTAGATTTATACTAAGGGTGAGTTGTGCTGCAATGTATGAATCTGATTTCAGACAGATCAAGCAACACACATGTTTATTTGCATTAATATTAGACTGTCTTGTGTCAACAAATTTATCTGAACATTAGTGTATTCTGTTACTCTTTTTCTGCTCTTTTTCTTCCTGTTCTTAGCTTCAGCAGGGGACGTTTTTCATTTCTTCAAACAGATATCTCTAAATATTTTTGTGAAACAGTCAGATCTTTTTTTTCTGACTTCAAGAGTGTGTTTTCAACGATTACTTCCCTTCACTTAATGGATATTCCTGCTGCTTCAGCTGCTATAAGAACATATATTAAAGGTCGCAGAATCTGGCCCTACCTTTTCTCTAAGATCAAATCTCTTGACTGATGCAAAGCTAGAAAAATTTCCACCTAAAGCAGGTCCATCTAGATCAGGTCACCCAGGAACTCACCCAGGAGAGTCTTGAAAACCTCCAAGGAAAGAGACTCTACATCCTCCCTGGGCAGCTTGTTCCACTGCTCCGTCACCCTAACAGTAAAATAGTTTTTTCTTGTGTTTAAATGGAACTTTTTGTGTTCTGACTTCATTCCATTACCCCCTGTCCTATTGCTAGATACAAAAGAAAAAAAAATGTGCTTCAACCTCCTGACATCCACCATATATATGCTTATAAATTTTAATAACATCCCCCCTCAGTCTTCTCTTCTCTAGACTAAACAGCTCCAGTTCTTGCAGCCTTTCTTCATAAGGAAGATGCTCCAGTCCCCTGATCATCTTTTGCAAATGACCACTTTGAAAAAAAGACTGAATACTCCTAAACTTTCAAATATTGATACTCGAAATATAGAACTGCCTTCTGCTTTTGTGGCTAGGACTTCTTCATTTTCTCTTTAACCCTGACTCTTTGTTACACTATCTTTGAAATGTAAAAGAGCCTTAAGTTTAGGTTTCTTAGTTTCAAAATTGTTAACAAATGCAGACCTTTTCCTAAAATCATAGGTCACCGTGTCATTACTGGTCACAATTGCCTCTAGCTCTAGTAAGCAGATTGCAGTCACAAGACCTGAATTGCTATAACTAGGGATATAAACTTAAGCTACTGTGATTTATAGCAGGAAAGACCTGGTCCTCATTGCTTTGGATGAGAAGAATAACATATTTCGTGCATATACTGTATCTTCCCATATAATGCAGTTGATGACACTAAACTGGGAGGACTGGCTGATTCCCTAGAAGGCTGTGCTGCCATTCAGCAGGATCTCAATTGACTTGAGAGCTGGGCAGAGAGAAACTTCATGAGGTTCAATAAGGGTAAGTGCAGAGTCCTGCACCTGAGGAGAAACAAACCCATGCACCAGTACAGGCTGGGGATTGACCTGCTGGAGAGCAGTTCTTCAGAGAGGGATCTGGGAGCTCTGGTAGACAACATACTAGACAAGAGCCAGCAATGTGCCCTCATGGCCAGGAAGGCTAATGTCATTCTGGGATGTGTCAAGAAGAGTGTGAATAGCAGGTTGTGTGAGGTTCTCTTCCCCCTCTACTGCCCTGGTGAGGCCTCATCTGGAGTCCTGTGTCCAGTTCTGGGCTCCTCAGCTCAAGAAAGAATGGGAACGTGTAGAGAGGATCCAGCAAAGGGCTACAAAGAAGACTGGGGGACTAGAGCGTCTCTCATACAAATAAAGGCTGCAAGATCTGTGACTGTTTAGCCTGAAGAAGAGAAAATTGGGGGGGATCTTATCAACACTTACAAATATTTGAAGAGCTGGGTATTAAGAGGATGGAATGAGTCTTTTTCTTTAGCTCCTGGTGACAAGACAAAGGGTAAAGGGCACAAACTTCAACATAGGAAATTTCACTTTAACATGAGGAGAAACTTCTTTCCTGTAAGGGTGAGGGAGCCCTCGCACACGCTGCCCAAGCAGGGTGCGAAGTTTTTTTCTCTGGAGGTTTTCAAAACCCACCTGGACGTGTTTGTGTGTGACTAATCTAGGTGAACCTGCTTTATTAGGGAGCTGGACTCGATCTCTAGAGGTCCCTTCCAATGCCCACCATTCTCTGATTCTGTGATTCTGTAACATTTTTTATTACCCTGTGTTAACTATTACTGAAGAAGTGTGGTAATCCAAAATCACAGCTTCTAAGGAGATTGGGGATATTTTGCCAAGAACAGCACCATATACCAGCCCTTACTTTGGATGAAGTCTATTAAGTACCTAGCAGATTTGTTTTTCATCAAAATAGAGTTACTATATCATATATGGCCTTTTTGAAGGCTACATGATTTCTGAAAAGTGCTCTTATGGGATAAGCTTGCGTTTGTTAAAAAACTTGATATGGAGATGGTGAAGCTCATTAAAGAGCTTTATGACATGTAGTCAATGCCACTACTACCAAAAGTGTACAATTTTTTTTCCAAATTACAATTCCAGGCATATTTTGGTTTCTTCTGAGAAAAAAACAAGTGACACTGTAGGAAACTATAGGCTGAGAAAAGAAGGAAATTGAATGTGTTTTTCCATTTGAGTAAGTCCTGCTAACTTGCAGTAATATATTATAACTGTAAAAATCATTGAAATGCCAGACCAAATCACAAAAAGACAGTATTAGGCACAGGCCACTCAGTTTGAAAAAAGGATTTAGATTCCAGTGACCTAAATATGTAGCTGGTTGACAATTTGACCAATTTCTGCTTGAAGAATGATCAAGTCTTCCTGTTTTTTTTTTTCTTTATGGTATTTTATTATGTGTAATCTGACATTCTTAATAGTATAATCACAGTAAACTTTAGTAAATACTAAAGCATAAGCTACAGAAATAGAATTTAAGAAGAATTCAAGAATAACATTCAAAACAGTAATGTTTCCATGTCTTTATTTAGTCACCACTCATACACTTCCTCAGCTATCTATGTAATTTTCTAAATCCCTAGATAAATAAAATTTTGCTTCTTGACATGGGCAGGAGCATTTCAGTTTTGTTTTGTCTGAGCACCTCTCGCAGCTGGTCTTAGATACCCAGTCTACCCAGAATCTGTCCCAGGATCCCCTGGTCTCCTGGGTGCTTAACATGCAGACACAAATGTAGAAGGGCCTCTCCAGTGTCTGTCCCAGAACCTGCCACCAGCTGACCTCTAAACCCCAAGATCTCTCCAGCAGTTTGCTTGCACCTCCTGGTCCTCCACTAGCCAACTTTTCGGAGGCCTCTTGTCCCCTCCAGTTGTCTGTCCCAGACTTACACTCACACCAATACTTACCTCCTAAGCATCTTGTCTTACTTGCTGGCTAATCTGGCTGATGTTCAGTAGTGATTGCACACTGACATGCACATCCATACAAGTGCACACTCTCTGGTCTCTTCAGTTATTGTCACCTCTGTTTGGGTGTGATTGCCTGATGGTCTGACACCGGTTACTGCACTTGGACATCTGTAGACCATCACAGACCCATGGAGTAGAGAGCCTCTCACTCAGAAAAAGTGTTGGAGTTTAATGAGAGAGTGACACAGCCTTCATGTGGCCAGATAAGTGTACTGACCCAATGCCAGTTTGTAAATCACTTTATCTGTTTTCCTCTAGTGTCCCACACTTGTTCCTCCTTGAACTCTCCCTTTCCCTGTCTTTGATACTTACTCTAAACATCTCATAAGTCTTGTACAATCCCACACAATGTTCCTGTCCTCTCCCCTGGGCTAGACCTCCTCAATCTGAAAGGAGACCCAGAGATCCTCCCCCATAGACTCAGAAAAGAGAGTAACTTCTGGCACATGAGGCTGAAGCTCTACTGTGAAAACTTCTTTGTGTAAGGTATTTTAACTCCTCTGCCAATCCTTATATCTCTTTGCTCCTTCATGATCATGGAGACGGGCCTGTAATCACATTTTCTAACAAATTCCTCTGTGTATGAGGGTGTCTGGAAGATTTTCCTGAAAGTCTGTGTCATGGTTTAGCAAGGAGTCGCTTTTCCTTGGTAGCAGGGGGAGGGGATTGCAGTGAAGACCCGGTAAAGAGTTCTCAGACTTTCTGACCCAACTCTGGCCCAGCTGGGCCAATCTGACACCTCCGTCATCACTATTTAAGGATGGAAATTTGAAGTGCTTGGCAGGAGGTGTGAGAGTGGTACAAGATGGAGGTGACCACATAGACCCCACAGTCAGAGAAGGAGGAAGGAAGGAGGAGCAGCAGATCAGAGATCCCTCTGCAACCCGTGATGAGAACACAGGCTGTGCCCCTGCAACCCATGGAGGGCAATGGCAGGACTGAGAGCCACCAGCAGCTCAGGGTGAGTGCGCCCAGACAAGTGAGAGACTGTGTGAGGAGGCGGCCATGGCGCAGGCCGTGCTGGAGAGCCTGCAGGCCGCAGAGCAGACCCACACGAGAGGCAGAGAGGAGCTGCGGCCTTTGGGATGAATACACATTGGAGCAGCCTGTGCAGTGCTGCTGGCTGTGAGATACTCCGCGGAGGAGCAGGGAGGACTGATGTGGAGCCCACCTACCCTGAGGAGAGACAAACGGCAGAAACCATCAAAAATAGAAGACTGATTGAAACCCCCATTCCCTGCCCCTCTGAGTTGTTCAGTGGGGGAGGAGATAAAGACACCAGGATCAGGGCTCTGAGCCAGGGAAGAGGGGAGGGGTGGGGAGAAGGTGGTGTTAAAAGGCTGGTTGTACTCTTCATCGTTGTACCATTCTGTGTTGTTTTGTGTTGGTTATATTTTGGTGTTTTATGGTTATGTTATAGTTGGTGTTGGTGAAATATTTTCTGTTTTCTTCCCCAAGCTACTGCCTGGTTTGTTTTGTCCTGGACAATAAGTGGTAATTAAGCCCTCTCTGACCTTTGTCAGTTCTCAGGTCTTTGATACTTGAGGCTAACTGTGGTCTTTTTTTCCCTGACGGGCCTGCATCCTACAGATGCAGGAAGCAAAATACCATTGCAGCTTAGTTAATGCATTTTAGTTTCATTTGTTGTACAAATTAAAACAATATTTTCTTAACTTAAAAAGCTCTTATAAAAGGATAATGCTTTTAAAGCTGAAATCACAGTTCTACTTATTCAGAGCGAAAGAACAGATGAGTGAAAATAGATAACGATGATAAATCAAGAAGTTCAAGAAAATTACAGGAAAAGAGAAGAAACAGAATTGTAAAAAGTTTGTTTCTTTGCCTTTTATTGTTTTACCAGTGTAATGAAATGGTAATGGAGGACTGCAGAGGGTTGGCTTGCTGTGGATGGTGTATATTACAGCTGCCATTAGTTCGGAGATGATTTCTAGAACAGGAATGTGAAACTAGGAAGTGCAATATTACATTCAAAATTGTGTTCTTCTATGCATGTAAACTTGACTTTTATTTCTGAAATTCTCATCAGTGAAGCTTAACATTTTTACCCTGGGCCTCCTGTTGCAGTGTAGAAGTAAGAGATGACGACTTTTATTAAGTGTCTGCTGCAAGCTGTGAAAACTGAATACCCATCCCATGGGTTGCAGTAGTTGCTTCTGCTACCTAAAAGCATAGTTTAGAGTTCAAGTTATTTTGTTTGCTTAGGAATGTCTTTCATGTTGCAGTAGTAATGTTGGCACACATTTCTGAGAGTTAAGAAGATAGGAAGCATAGTTTATTTTATTGATTACGGAAACCTATGGGCACAACTGAGACAGAAATGTTAGATTCTAATTCTAGCTCTGCCACTGAGTCCCTGTGTGGCCACAGGCATGGCTACCTTGGGACAGACAATGCTTTGGTGGACTCAAGCTACTCAAAATTCAGAATGCTAAAAACACACCAT
This sequence comes from Colius striatus, assembly GCF_028858725.1. Classification (NCBI taxonomy): domain Eukaryota; kingdom Metazoa; phylum Chordata; class Aves; order Coliiformes; family Coliidae; genus Colius; species Colius striatus. Next base: position 12,201,387 of record NC_084764.1, on the reverse strand, counting down.
GACAGGGCCCAGACTAACATGTCCTAGGTCTCAAGTAGGATTATTAAAATGAATGCAGTTAGGGACCAGCTTGGCTTCAAGGCCTGACTTGTGGTGGCTCGTCCCATAGGAGCATTTGTCTCATCACTGTGATCCTGTGACTTCTAGTCCTGGGCTCAGTGTAGGCTGAATGAACTTAGGTCTGCTTAGACCCACTGAGCAAAATGGCCCTTTGTACGTTTACAATTTCATTATTGCAATGATACTGCACTTTGAAACCCATGGATTTCAATATTGAGAATTATTGTATATAGGTGCAGTGCTGACATATATAATGCATTTATAATGATGAACTAAGTCTAACCAAACTTTACAGGTTTAAATATACCTAGGAGCCTGGTTCTGAATTTTGGAGCTAGAAGCCATATCTATTCTTTATTGCTGTGACATCAAACATCTACTTTAAGTACACAAAGAAATCAAATTAATGTTTTTTGAAATGATGATATCAATGACCACAAATTCCGTATTTTGGCTTTCCTATTGGATGCTCTAGGACATAAAGCTGTACTTCTATGCAGGAAGCACATAAATGAAATACAAATAATCTCAGTACATAGCTAATACACTAAGCAAAGAAAAGGATGCCTCTTGAAATAATTCATTGCTATTATTGACATTACTAACTATGAAAACAGCAAGAAAGTTCTAACCTGACTGACTCCAATTCTGTAAGGACCCATACAAATGCATGACAATAGATAGATCCTCTATCAAAGACCTTACAATCTTCAATCAGGAATTTTATTAAAATCCACTTCTTCACACTATTTTTGAGATAAAGAGACAGACAACACTGTGACTGCAAATCTAAACACACAAGGCTTTATGAATAACTTCATTGAGAGCAGTGTTTCTAAAGGTGTAACGTGATGTTGAAAATTTAAACAAAACAGGAAAAAAAAAGATGTGGAAACAAATTGTACATGCAATATAGGGATCCTCTACACATCCTCAGAGTATTTCTGCTGTGCACATACAGTGGTTCTGATCCATCTGATATTAGACCTATAGCACTGGCAGAGACCCCTCTCCAAAATTATAGAAACAGAAAATTCAGTCTACACTTTCTTTTCAGATAAAGCCATTTTTAGTAGTTCCTAGTAAAAGAAACTTTACCAGGAAAATTATCATAGTTAGTAAAATCTAGGTAAGAAAAGAAACTACAGATTTTCAGAGGAATCTGCACTACTACCACAGAGTTAATATTCTTCCCTCCCTGCCTTTTGCTCAACTCAGATTCTATGAAATGTGTTCATTGGTCTTAGCTATTGCACTTACTACTGACATAGCAGTTGCTATAAGCTGAGTGAAGAAGTTCTTTTTGGCTTTACCATAAGGATTTCAAGTACAGAAATGACTTATGAAGATTCTGCAACACACTGAAACAGGTTGACAGACCATGTATTTACAATCTCAAGCTGGACTGTGAAGATGAAGGCGTGGATACTTCTTACTGCTGCCTGCCATAAGTAACTAGTGGCAAGATTAATCACCCTATATATTTGACTTACTTTTGTAAAATAAAGGAATATATCTACATAGGTTAGACTATGAGTAAACTATCTTCCAGAAATGAAAGAGTATTCACCTTTATAAGACATATAGCACGTTTACAATGTAAGAACACTAAATGATATTTCCGTTCTTGGAATTTGATAATACAGAATTCTTATGATGAGCATCCAGGACTATAAGAGCTTTTGTCATGTAAAAGCATGTGGTTTCTCACACAGTACTGCACAGTAGCCTATTATGACCATCCAACCACTGACTAAATGCAGTGAATGTAAATGTAGTTATAAGGCTATAGTTGAATAGGTAAATTTAGAATTTAAATTCAGGGTGTAAAGTGTTTTTTATCTGAGTACCATATTCTCCTGCCACAGTAAATGAATAACTGACATTACCTTTTAAAGATTGCTTGTCTCTGAAGTGGGAAAACAAGGCCTTTGGGTATGCATTGCTTACTGTAAATCATTGACATCCTCTGTTCTTTGTTTACTTAAGTTTGCCATCTTTATCTACTCATTCTGATTTTTGTTTTATTAATACTGGATGTTCATAAATATAATTATTCTGAAAGTAATGAATTTTGCAAGGGAAATTCTCATTCTCTGCTCAGCTTCATAAGAAAACAAGCTTTTAAGAATCTCCACACAGATGCCGAAGCCATTGAATTTAGAGCATCACATATATTTTTATAACTAAATATACTTAAATGCATGCCTATAGAAATATTGCTTATGTTGCCTTTTTCACTTCATTTCTTGTTCACTGCATTGTCTTCTAAATCAATAAAAGGATAATAGTGGTAAAAAATAGTTTACAGATCTAAGATAAACCTAATATTGATTTACGAGATAAGAAGATGCAAAAGTGTGTCAATAAATGGCAAATAAAGAGAGGAAAGAAAGTATTTCCATTGTCCATATGTATGAGACAGATATTAGGAAAGCAGAAAAACCTCAAAAGAATATAAGAAGCAAAAATAAAGTGATAAGTGAGGCATTCTGTTATAGACTAATGAAGATGACATGCTCACTGTATGCTTAAAAAAAGATCAAATGACGTGATCTTATGCAATAGGAATAAAGACCATTAGATTCCACACAGACAGATTAAATGAGCAGAGTACCTAAATTAATGAACTGAGGAAAAACAGATTGATGAATCTTTAGCTGTTATGATTGTGGTGAGGGTTTGATAACAAGCCAAGAAAAGCAACCATATTAGGGAGCACCTATGAAGCTTTCTAGCTGAGAAATGTTGTTGAGGTGTAATTTTAATTAGGATTGTGAATGAAAGACGGCAGAACGTAGCTTTCATATTTAAGAAGTGATAAGCATGAAACATTTTCCATATTAGTTAGGAAAAGTCTAGTATTACATTGATTAAAATATATCAATTTTGTTGTTTTTGTTTACTGTGAATATCTTTTTGCATATCCATTGGACTATTTTTTAAAATCTTCTTACTCAAGGAAAGAACAATGTCTGAAAAACAAATGAACAGGAAGAATTCTTATTTTAGTGACCAGAGAAATTTAGCTTATCTGAGTTTCATATTTGAAAGTCTTCGCTTAGAGGAGATGACTTAGTTGTGTAAATAACCAGGTATAACTTGTACCTTAGAAATCTAAAGAACTTTTAAAAAGGTGTATATTTCTTAGGGAGCAGTATGTGAATACCAAGTTTACCCCTTGGTCATATTGATTTATTACTTCTGTGAAATATGGGTATAGTACAGTCCTATATGTAGTGTATAGTGCAATCCTATATAATAACCACTAAGATTTGGTTACATTAATTTAACTTCTTTGACCTGAGTAGACCTGATGTAAATCTTTTCAACAACTTGCAATCCTTTAGCTGCTGCAAAGGATTCTGCAAAGCCTTATTACTGCTGTCTTTGTGCTCTTACCCTGATGAAAGCTGCAGCAACATTGACATCAAGTAGCTAGGAAAACATCTGCATGTGCATTACATTTACTTCTTTGGGTTCAGCTCAACTAATGAACTGGCTGCTTCCATGTAAATCAAGTCAACCAAAAACAGTTCATGCTTTTATCAGGTGAGCGGTGCTCTGGAGTTTCTTTGAAGGTCAGGCCACATTCACTGCAGTGGCTGAATGTTGCCCATATAAACACTCCATCTGAAAGATGTTGTTCTGTTTTTCAGACAGGCTTACAGTTGTTGAGAGAAAGCATACCACTGTGCCAGATACCAGAAGCCAGACCAATTTACTTTGAATTTGTGAGAGAGAGGGAATAAAGAAAACACCCAACAAAAATCCCATGAATAGTTTTGGAAATATTAACAAAATAGAAAAAAAGTTGAGATCACATCTGGGATTTATCACAGTGTTTTGATAAACCACTGGACTTAGCCAGCATTCTGTCCTGCACTAGGGATTCAGCAAAATTACAGCACACATGTTCTCAATGGATTTTGTCAGATCAACTTTATACTTGAGTAGTTTTGACTGATTAATTGCCCACGTAGACAAGTGAGGAGTTCAGAGAAAGGTGACATTTTCTTCTCAGGAAAGTTAAGCATGAGAAGTATTACTGAGGAGTGTGACTGTAATTAGAAGAATACAAATTGTTAATTTGTTCCAACCTTATTTTAAAGATAACCTCTGCATCTTCTTATAGAGTAATAGATCCAATCTACTTAATATCAAATTAATGTGTCAATATATTGCCAGTGAAGGAGAGGTCCTTAAAAAAGTTACTTTTAAAATTACTTAGTCTCAGGTTAATTGTTCGAGGCCTTTCGCAGTACATGAGCTCTGAAATGCCTAATCATAGAAATCTGTCCCAACTATCTGCTTGGAAAAGCCAGAGAGGGAATCCTGGGTAACAAGCTTTAGAGTAATACTCCTATAGTGATTTATTCTGTTATTTACACAAAAACAGTTTTCTATAACAATGTATAAACATTTTGTATAGACAATATTGACTTGGAAGCTGCTAATAACTGTATCTCTAGAACATTCTGTAGGTGAGAGCCCTGCATGAATATCTAAACACGCTAAGTTCATGCCCCTTTTCAATCTAGGCAGAGGAATAGCACTAAATATGGTCTCCTATAGTGTCTCTAAAGACTGCTGGGTGACATGGAATTCATGTCTCCCTTAGATGTCAGTCTTTTCTTCCAGACTCTGCTTCAGGAGAAAGCTGTCTAGATCAGCATTTTTGGGGAAGATTAATTGAGAATGTCTGATGCAGGAATTCTGCAGTGATCCTGCTGTTGGGAAAGGGGGACAAAGTAGTCAAAGTAATGGAATGAAAAGTCTATAGTTGAGGGCTATACAGAGACACTATGTCAACCTGTGGAAGTGCCTGAATCCCAAATAAGAGAGGATGGGATCAGGCATATTGATATTACGTGTGTATGTTTGATAGCTATTTAACCTAGTCAATGGGAAAGAAGGAAGAAATTTCTTTTCTATAGATTTTGTCCTCTGTTAAATCCCTCTTGAATCTGGTATTTGCAGCCCAAATCCTTCCTCTCGACTTATTAACTCTACTGTCTTTTAGAATTGCATGATGGACTCTTATTTGAGATTTCACAGGTAAGAAATCAGAGATTTAAGAAAGAAACTTTTTCATAAAAGCCTGCTAAATAAAGCATTTACACTCAGCATTTCAAAGCCTCTCTAGTCCTTTAAGTAAGTGAAGCTACTGTCCTTACCTAAAAGTAGGCTACATAAACGTATTCAAACTCTGCATGCTTAAAGAAGGACCCACCTCACACTATTGAGAATAAATATCTTAAGTACTGGACTGCATTCCTAGTGCTGTCTGTTTATTGTAGCTTGTTATGGCTTAACAAAAAATTGATAGATTAGCAGTTCCTATTGCTTTATCTGAGCAGGTGTGAGACAACATCATCGTGTCCTTACTCCAAATAACAAAGAGTGGTTATTGGCCAACTGAGAGTTTACAAATGTAAGAGTCTATCAGAACTAAGCACACAGAAATTGAAATTATTTCTTCATTCCTCCTTGGAATGTTTTTTGCAATAAATCTTTTTGTTGTTAGTCAACTCTTTGTTTATTTACAGGATGCTCTGCTTCTCTACTCGCTGTTGGTGTATAAGTAGCAGAATTAGCTTTATTTCCTCCCTTGCATGATTTAAAGGTGTAACTTCTTAAGTCTTTTACTAAAATGTATGATAATGAGGTCTTATATAATATTTAGTCTTTTGAAAGAGTATTTCTTCTCCCATCCCACATTTTAAAAAGTGAAAGCACAAGTGGAAGTCCATGGTCACTGAAGTATCTATCCTGGCCATTTCAGCGTAAGTTCCAGGTTACAGTCCCTGTATTGTGAGACTACATTCCTTTTTTACTTTTTCTGTCTGTTTACATTTGTATGTGTTTTTAAACACGAAGTTCCCAGAAAGCAGGTTGAGAAAATCATGCATATCACCCCACATAAGTGGCCTCTTATCTTCTGCACATATCAGTTCTTTAGTGTTTGTACCTTCCTTACTTAAACTTTACTTGATCACATTTTGTCTGTTCAGATAATTTATGAAAAAATATTCAACAGTACTTTTCACTGATTTTATCTTTTTCTTTTTTTTTTTTTAATTTGGTTCTGAATTCCCATTAGAAGCATTAAATAATAAATAAATCTAAAATCTCTAACATAATGTAGTTGTAGGTTCTGTCTTATGTCTACTTATAGTAGCCAACATTAACAGCCTATATGGTTCCTATCACATATTAATATGCACTTTTCAGAATATCTCCTGTATCAGACACACTTTTCCTTCCAAGGCTTCAGTTCATCAGGAGGTTGTGGGTTTTTTTTCCTAAAATTGAGTTTTCTGCTTGCTTGGGTAAGGAGAGCTGAGAGGAGATAAAGTAGCTAATATGGTAATGCAGTCAGGTAAATTACAGTTTTGGTGACAAGTATATGATATCCTTTACATTTGCTTACAGTCTTGTTAACAACCTTATGAGATTTTGCATTAGTAAGTAAAAGAGTAAGTAAAAGATTTATATGAATAAATCAGAAAGGTCCCAGTAAACCATGTGCCAGAAAGAAGTGAAAGTCAGTGTAAACATAAGCTTTTTGTAACACCAGTTACCATAATATCAGCTGCCTTATGTGTGTCTGGCAGGCCAAGGATAAGTGACAGAGTACAATGAAATGTTAAATTAGCCTATAAGGGGTTCCTAAGGACAGAGGATACATTTTATTTAAAGAAAGTAACATGCCAAGCTGAGGTAATTTCCTTCCCCACTCTATACTTCCTCGGTTTCCAGATTTGTAATTTTTTTATGGCATTTACCAGAGCTTACCTGAAGAAACCATTACTCAAATAAGTTCTAAAGGAAATATTTTTGTTCAGAATCCAGATGCATAAAGAATAACCACTGTATGTTAAAGAAAAAAAATCTGTAATTTTACTACTAATTGTGCACACAAACTGAATAAATAGACCACTGTTGCTGTGTTGAATAGAAAATTCACACATTGCTGCTTACAGCAATGCACTGGGATTACTTTCCCTATCACTAACCTAAGTGATTTCTTACCACGTAAAGTTTGTCTTTTCTTGGAAGCCAAAGTAGATTTTATGAAATAGAACATACAGATGATCCTACAGACTGGGAGAATTATTATTTTTCAGCATCTGCTTCAGTCAGTTACTAAAGAACTCAGCTATTTCATGTTAGAACTAGAGAGGCTTTAGTTTAATTGAATTTATAACTCAGTAGTCCCAGGATTGTGTTGACAACACTGGGATTAACAAATTATTTCAAGACTGAAAGGCCCCACATTAACCCAGCAGTAAGTGGACTTACATGGGCAGTAAAGTATCTCTTTAGTCACAAAACTATCGTGCATCTGCTGCTTAAAATGGTAGGAGCATAAATTCCCCTGACATGTTTCACCAATAAAGCTTTTTCAATGGCTACATCTGCTGCAGAACCCTGTAAGTCCTGACAATGTTAGATGAGTCAGAGACTTCAGTCTCTTTGCAGACCATGGTTAAATTGAACCGAACCCTTCTGGGCACTCTGACTGCCATGGGCCAACCATAGGCACTCATTGGGTGTCAGGAGGTTGGGACATCCCTTTTTTCTATAGTAGCTAGGAACAGGACAAAGGGTAATGGATTGAAGCTGGAACACAAAAAGTTCAACTTAAATATAAGAAAAAACTGTTTCACTGTGAGGGTGAGGGAGCCCTGGCACAGGCTGCCCAGAGGGGTTGTGGAAACTCCTTCCTTGGAGATCTTCAAGACCTGCCTGGACATGTTCCTACGTGACCTGATCTAGGTTGACCTGCCACTGCAGGGGGGCTGGACTAGATGACCTCTAAAGGTCCTTTCCAACCCCTACCATTCTATGATTCTATGATTTCTCCCACGACTCCAGACAACCATGCAGTTTGGGTGTATGCATTCTGCCAAGTAGTAAGACAAATGCTGGTGAGTTAGCCGAGTCTTTTATTTCATGCATCGCAACATTACTGAACAAAGAATGGAAACCTTTTGCAGTGCTACAGTGTTCAGACTCTCAGTATAAAGCCACACAATGAAAACTGAAGAACCCAAGAAAGAAGGCTGAGACTTCACAAAGTCTTCCATCCCTCTCTGTTAAAGATGTAGAACACAAATGGAGTCTGATATTCTTGGGAATCTGTGAGGATAATGCAACCTCTGTATGTCAGTAATCACAGAGATGCTTTTTCCTAATGCTAGGCAAAGATTTTATTTTTTTTTTTACTAAGGAAAAAATCATGACCTCTGTCTTTCCTTCTCTTTCATTTTTTAAGTTCCTAGCCAACAAATTCCTCAACTATGTCCTGGTTTCCTGATTCATATTTACAGAAAAGTACACATGTTCCCATCTGTCATCTCTTTTCTGAATATGTGTTACTATCCAAAAATATTTCACAGCAAATTAAAAATCTAGATTAGTCACTAATTTCAACAGTGACCCAGGTCTGCCTATTTTATGTGTAAGAACGTTTTGTACAAATATTTCAATTGGTTTCATTAATTCTTGAGCTGTAGGTTCCTCCTACTTAATATGCTGAGGACCCTGAGCAGGCAGATTGCTGCCTTTGGCTGGGACAGTGAAGTGAGAGTCAGTGGTAACAGGCAAATCGTGTCACTTTGAACCAGTTAATGCTACTTATGCCTGATCTGCTGAGTATTTTTTGTGGTCTATGTAGCATTTAAGGTCTGAAGTTGCACTATACCCAACAGAAAATGCTGGAGTCAGTGTTTTTCTTATGCCATTTTATGAGTATAGTCTTGTGTTTACATTTTGGAAAAGGTTTTGTGTTGCACTGTTAGAGATAAATGCTTGACATATCTTAGGCTGGCATCCCTTCTTCATCTTTAATGATGTGCACTCTGAGACAAGGAAGTTTCCACTGAATTTGTCAGTGCTTTTCTGGCCTGCTCATTCATGTACAGCTGATTTGCATGAATATTAATTTTTAGATGGGCAGATCAGGCTCATCTGTAGAATCCTTCCAGCAATTTATACTAATTGCTTCCCAGAAAATTTCTTCTGTGTGCAAAAATGTTGATAATTTTCAAAAAGATTGGCTTTTTCACCAGGCAAACTTTATAAGGTATATTCTGTGATGAGTTAGGGAAATGCATTCAGATGTTTAATCAGAAGTTAATGTCTTTAAATAAATCCTGTCCCCTTACTTTAAAACCAGTAATCAAACTGTTGCTATAATCATGAGGGGCTAGTGAAATAAATGAATCTGATCCGTAGGGAGAAGTCATAGCTTTTGTTAGACTAGCTAATACAGAAAAATGTCTTATTTTGTATGCTTTTGCAACCATGACAGTTTCTCTGAAAAAAAATGGGCCACCTTATGTTACAAACCTTCATCAAAACCACAGATAATTGCTGCCGTTACCGGCAACATAGCCAGGCCGCTGGCAGGGATCACTCAGCTCACTGACTGCTGAGGGGACAAGACCACTGCACATTCAGTATGGATGATACTTTGTTCCAACTTTATTGCTTGCACCATGCGCTTTTATCTGCTAACACAAGCACCTCCTTTTGCTCCACCCCGTGCCTGCCTCTTCTGTACTCTCCGCCTCTTGTGTCACAGCCCTAGATCTTCCAGTCGCCTACAACATCTCCCCCTCCCTAAGCTCAATGACTCCAGCATCCTGTGGCAAGGGCTGATACATAACGTGTCTGCCCAGCACACGTGCTAGCTGAGCCAATTGTTGGAAGATATAAACAAGTGCTGGTCGTGTTCCACTTAGCGGCCCAATCTCGCCAATAGTTGAGTGACTCCAGCTGGATCTGCGTCGCTGCGAGCGCTCCAAAGAACACACCAACCTGCAAAAAAACCCTCAGTAGACCGTTAGACTCTGTTCGTATTCATTTCTCCAGGACCCACTGCTGGGTTCCCTTCTTTTCTACACAAGCATACCCTCTGCCCAGGCACTAAGCCTCTATCCTGATTCCCACTCCCCAGTGTCGATTTGCTGCAGTTTGACTGCTGGTAATTTATCTACTGCTACTGGCTCTTGCCCCCTAAATTATGCTTGCGCCGGTATGGGTCCTGACCCTCGAACAAAATGGCTAAGAATGTACAGATAGCACATTAAAATATCGTGTTGCCTATCGGGGGGAATTCTATGTCCCATGCTCTCCCCCTCCCTAAGACAGCTGAGCTGTACTTTAAGAGTAGTGCGAGCGCGTTTGATTGCCTGTCGCTGGCTATTGTGAGGGATACCGTGCACTAATTTAAATTCTGCCAGATTTGACAGAATTCCTGTGTCACATGGGAGATGTGACAAGGCTCATTGTCAGTTTTGATTTGTTCAGGACATCCTAGGACGGCTATACATTGTAGCCAGTGCCTGATCGCAGGGTGCACTGTGGCTTGGCGCATGGGGGTAGCTAATATGTAGCCACTGCAGGTGTCAATGGTGACATGGAGGTGATGGTTGGGGCGAAAGGGCTCATAAATTGTGACATCTGTTTGACAGATCTGATTCGGGAGCAACCCTCGGGGATTAACTCTGGCTTACCATGGTAGCACCAAAGCACATTGAGGGCAAGCAGCAACTATCTGCTTTGCCACTCGGAGAGGGATCTTGGTCTGATGATGTAGAGCCGACGCTCCACAATGCAAAAAAGCATGTAGCTGTCTGGCTGCTGGGAAATCCTCTTGAGTGGAGATAGGCCATACATGTGTCACTGCTTCATCTGCCTTTTGGTTACCTTCGGTAAGAGCCCCCAGAATATTGGTATGATGTTGATATGTACAATAGAGTAGGGGGCAGCATGAGTTTGTAAAGCATTCAATATGAGGTCTGCTATACCGATGGAGGCACAAATGGCTCGTTCACATTGTTGAACTACTTCAGCGGCGAATCTCAAGTCAGTGACAATATTGAGTGGCATTGAATGCCATGCCTCCAGGGCAAGGGCGACAGCCTTGGTCTCCAGATATTGCACTGATTTTGTGCCATCAGTATGCAAGATTTTCTCCCATCTTTCTCCCTGTTTCCACACCACTGCTGCTGTGTTGGTCTTTGATGAGGCATCTGTAAAGACAGTGAGGTCTTCCACCGGTGCCGTGGACGACTGCATATCAGATGTGCACTGCATGTTCCACAGCAAGTGCAACAACGGGTGTTCTATCGGGCCAGAGAGTTGACTGGTAAAATCCACTAAGGCATTTAGGAGCTCCCACTCCATCTGAAACTTTTTTTTTATGTTGTGCAACTGAAATAGGCAACACAATGACAGTTGGATCCATTCCTGACAGTTGCCATGCACACTATCTTACCCGTCTAATCATGGCCGTGCATACTCAAGTCCAAAATGGCATGGCCACCTTTTCGTGGCTCTGTTAGATCCACTGCAGGAGGGTGAGACAACAACTACCATCAAGTTGCCCCAGGAAACAATGTGCTCCTTGTGGAATCAAATGGATAGCAGCGACCAACGACTGGCGCGGTTGCCATCTGGTCAAGGCATGGCTCTGTACATGGTCGATAATGTTCGCCAGTAATGCTTTCTGGCAGTCAGACAGTGTCCTTGGGGCTTGTGGTACCAACTCGCCTCTCAGAAGTGGGTAAAATATCTGAATCTCGTCCTGGGTGATCGGTACGAATGATCACAGACACTGTAAAGGTCCTCACTAACTATGCCTGTTGTAGCATAGTTATCTGATCAGTTACAAACAATTTCTGCGTTCTCACTTGCCTTGTGATAAACGTCCCTAAATATTTTATCCCACTAACCCACTGGGTCTTACTAGGTTTGATAATTAGTCCATGTTTAGCTAGCTCCTCCACAGCCTCCTGGTGAAATTGGTGGAGCTCACTGCCACTGGGCAAGCTCAACAAGATATCATCCATATAGTGGACTATTTTTGCTTGTAACCATTTATGACGAATGGGTCATAGGGCAGTGCCAACTGCCAATTGGCACAATGTTGATGAGTTTTTCATGCCTTGGGGTAACACAGTCCACTGATCCACCGGCCCTCCCCCATTAACTGTTCGATAGTTACCCTGTGGGTATTGCCTTGTGCTTCCATACATATGATCTGATTTATGGTGTGCCACCCTTCCACAACAAATATAAGGGCCTCAATAGAATAGCCTTCGCTAACTGTGTGCAATCATGTGGTAACATAAGCTGCTGGAAGATGCATTCCAGTAGCACCAGGGACTCTGGACTGCCAAGTCTGTGTGTCTTTACGGTCCTGTGCAGCTCCTTCACAATCTTTGTTTCTAGGGGAGCCCATTCATATCTGCCCCCATCGGTCATTGAATCATAGAATCATAGAATGGTAGAATAGTAGGGGTTGGAAGGGACCCCCAGAATCATCCAGTCCAACCCCCCTGCAGAAGCAGGTTCACTTAGATCAGGTCACAGAGGAACATGTCCAGGCAGGTCTTGAAGACCTCCAAGGAAGGAGACTCCACAACCCCTCTGGGCAGCCTGTTCCACTGCTCCCTCACCCTCACAGTGAAATGGGGATTTTTTGTTTGTTTGGTTTGGTTTTGTTATGTTTAAGTGGAACTTTTTGTGTTCCAGCTTCATCCCAACCTCCTGACACTCACCCTTTAGATATTTGTAAATGTTAATAAGATCTCCTCTCAATCTCCTCTTCTCTAGACTAAACACCCCCAGTTCCCACAGCCTTTCCTCATTTCTAAGAGGCTATTTTTTGCTATCAGACGCCAGTCTGTAAGCAATTGACTCCCTCCCCCAGCTGCATCCTTAATCAACTGGGTTTCCTGGACTACCTTCTTGGCACTGGCAATCACTTCCTGCAGTGGGCTCAGCAATGCTGCATTGTCTCAGCATAGCCCAACCCCTTTTCTCTTCGCGGTTGCATGCTATCATGCTCATCTATCGAATGCATCTCGACATCCTCCCCTTACTCTGTCCCCTCCTCCTCTTCAGGCAATTCTTCCAAATTTGGTAATGCTGAATGCCATTGGCTCCACATATCCACACCGCCCCCTGTCCTCCAGCTCTCATTTCTCCTGGCCCCACTTCCTCCAGGCACCATCTTTGGTGGCTTATGGTGCAGCTGATATTTCTCCCCACTCAACACTGCCCACCCCAGTGCCATCCCCAGTGCCAGCAGCGCAGCTGGCTTTCTTCTCTCCTGCGTTTTCTTTTTCTTTGTCTCTCCCGGTCCGCTCGATGGTACCCAGTCTAACAGGGGGTTGTGCCCCCCCACTCTCCCCTGATCATCCTGCGCCTTACCCCCGCCCGACTCCCCCCACTTGGCATCCCCCGTCCACATCCTCTGCAACTCATCCCAGGGGTAACCTGGTGGGCCAGGCTCGACTGGGAAGCAGCCCTCCACGGAGGCTCTGCTCCAGGGCCGTACTCCTCACTCTCCTCCTTGCTGTCAAATTTACTGCATTCCGCGTCCCCACATAGCAACAGACCTGTCTGCACCCCCAGACTCTCCACTACCACACTCGTTTGAGCCTCCTGATCAATACAAGCTCTCCTCTGTCCACACTTTCCGCCCCTCCCCACAGATAGTTTACTGCGCCGACAACCAGACCTGTTTCTCCTCTACTGCCTTAGACAAAGTCCTCTTAATCTCCCCCCGTGTTTTAAGATACTGGTCCATCCCCTTGGTCCCCACCAAAGCAGCCTGCAGCATCTCCTCCTCTACCTCTGTCCAATTCTGGACAATAACTCTGTGGGTACCGGTAACACACCCCGTCCTGCAACCATAGGATGGAAACAGCTGTGGGCATGCGGTGAACCCTCTCGCCCACCTCAAGCACTACTGCCTTGAGTACCTTAATCACTTGTTCCATCTGTGCCATGGCTGTGAACGTCTCGTGTTCCGTCGATCACGTTGGGGTCACCATATGTTGCCATTACCGGCAACATCACCAGGCTGCCCACACGGATCACTCAGCTCACCAACCACTGAGGGGACAAGACCACTGCATACTCAGTATGGATGATACTTTGTTCCAGCTTTATTGCTTGCGCCATGCGCTTTTATCTGCTAACACAAGCACTTCCTTTTGCTCCACCCTGTACCCACCTCTTCAGTACTCTCCGCCTCTCGCTTCACAGCCTGAAATCTTCTGGGTGCCTACAACAGATAATTAATGTAAAATACTGTAAATTTTTTAAATGAAAAATTTAGAATTTTTTTTTTTTCAAATAATGAGGGATTTTACCTTTACACTGTCCTGAAAACTCACTACCAGAGCATAAAGAATAAAGAGGATGCTCTGTATCTTTTTTTTTTCTATAGTGGAGAAAGAATGTGAATTTTAGTACTAAAATTTAGTACTTCTTTTGACAAGAAGAGAGGCCATAGCAATGTTTCTAGATGCTTTGAAATATCAGCTAAAAATTAAGTCCAATTTACATGTTCAGAAAAATATTCTTGCTGAAAAGATTACTTGTTCCCCAATAGTAAGTGATTCCACCCCTTTAAAGTGATCCCTGCTTACTTTTTTTTTTTTTTTTTTTTTCCAAATATATATCATGTTTTAGAAGTAACAGATTTTCTCATTTATGGTTGGGCTTTCATATCAGAGAAGTAAAGTTGCTGGACTGCATAGATTTAGTTTAGAATGCTGAGGTACCTGCTGTTTTCTTTTACATAAACCTTATTTTATAAAATTTAATTTATACACTTCTGTACTGCTTCAGTAAAACTAATGCATTTATCGTGTTAAAAGAGTTAACAATTGTAAAAATTATCTACAATTTATAAATTACATGAATAGCTTACATCATCAATAAGAGAATCCTCTGAAATCTTGTTTTCTCTCACAGGACAGTCCCACTGAAATCAGAGGGACTACACAGTACAGAGATGACATCTCCTGTGAGAAATCCTTCATGAGCAGTACTTAAAGCCATTTAATTCTGCAGGATGTACAGGTCCTGGGCTTGTGATTTTTGTGGCTGGATTTCCTGTTTTTTCAAGATGCAAATTCATGGTGCCATGCCAGTTCCCACAAAGTGCTGATTTCCACAAAGCCTGCAATCTGAGGGTTTGACTACGACTGTGTACTTAAAAACATTACTGTAATGAAAATCTAGCAAATATAAAAGTCATTCCTTAAATGAGCATTTAAATGTTGCCTGTATGTTAATATGAAAATATTGCAGGAACTGCAAAGAAATTTGGATAAATGATAAATGACCGAGGAAGTGATTTTGGGGGGACTTTGGCTAAATGGGAAATACAGTAAAGTGGGAGGACAGAGGTTTAATAAATACACAGACCGTACACACAAATGCAGTGACAAATGTATGACTGATAGGAAAAAGATGATATACTGAAAATTGACATGTGTTTTTAACATTATTCCATACTAGCAGTTTTTCTTTATAATAGGCATGTTTGCACATCTGATTGGAGGAGAGAGATTAGGCTGAAAGGACACCTCTCTAACCATGACTGAGGGAGAAAACAGAACATTTTTAAAAATCATACTGAATATATTAGCCATATGGTTTCAGTGCATTTCTTTCATTTTTACAGAGAGAAATAAAAAAAACAAAACTTCTTTTACAGGCCAACATTCAGCTCCAGGATTTAGAGACTGTAAGTATAGAAATATCAAGAAATGACAAATTACAGTATGTGGGTTGCGTAGATTAGTCAGAATATGCTTGTTCACCATAGCACATCTAGCACTTAGACTCAGTATTCATTTCCCTTTCTCAGTTTTTCTTATCATAATAGCTATTTTCTAAGTTATCAGGCTTTGCCTTTATTCCATTTGATACTCTGTGCATGCATATAGCAATGATACAGTAGGACTGTGACTCTTTCAACCTAATCTTTTACTGTCTTCAGCATATTGACCCTACACGGTATTTTAGAATGTCTTTTTGATACTGAATCAAAAAATGATACTTCCATTTTTTAATTAATTTTGTCAAGCAACAAAATGTAGTTAATCTATGCTCCAAGTATGAATATTATTAACAACTTTGTTTTGCAGAAGATCCCAAGAAATGGAATGTGGAACAGAGCAGCACAAATGAGTAGAAAGCTACTGAAATGTGATTGTCTAGGAACTCAAGGGAAGCCAAGGTCATTCTGAGCAGTGAGTGTATTCTTACACTCTGCTTTACTCCTTTCCTTTATGATTCTTGTGATGTGGGCTTGTTGTTGCATAAAAGTTTGCTGTACACTGTTTGGGATATGGAATGTATCTTCCTGTATGTTCCTTCAGTCAAAACACTTAGTAAAAAGAAATGTTATGCATACAGAAAAAAAAATCATGTAGCTGTATAGGAAGGGCCTGAACAAAACAGTGAAGCTGTCCCTGTTCAAATTCTGGGCTGATTCTCCTTCAGATCTGGATATAAGCTCCAAAATTCACAGCTTGATTTATGGGTCAGCTGGTGACAGCCAACAGTCCAAAATACAGTGTAATGATAAAGTGAGAATTCTAGGTAACCAGTAAAACAATCCTGCTGCTGCCACCTTCCCACCTTGATATGTGAAGGAGTAGATCACATACAATGGCTTCCCCATTGCCATAGTGGTTGAAGCCATACTATCCATCATCCTCAAGTCCATCATAATATTTTAGGTTTACTATTTTGAATTAAGAATACCAAGTGACAGTGTTTAGTTTTGGAAATGTCAGCATAGTTTTCAATGAATGTCAGAAATTCTTGCTTTCTAAAATCACTCCTAATATTGAAACAACTACTACCTCTTGGAAACTAAATTCTACCCAAGATTATGTGGCCTGCTGTGAGTTAAAGAGTTTTGAAAGAACCACATACTGGTCAGGGTGGTGCTAAAAGTGCAGCCTGAATTTAGGCTGTGGTTTTCACTTGGGTCCCTGAACCATGAGACTATTGTTTTCTTTAAACATCAAGAAATTTTAAAAAAATAAGCTTATTGCTGCATTACTGGCAGCTTGGGGAGATGTTGCATCCCAGGCATTCTGAGGCCATGCAACATGGAATACACTGGAATTTTTCTGGGGACTGTAAACGGACTTCTTCCTGAACATTGTAGGCAGAAATCTATTTGGGGACAACATATTTAGTATTATTGTCTTTTCAATTGCTTAGTAGCCCGTTAAACTGCACAGTAATTGTCATCTATTTATTAATATAGAAATAATAATAATTATTATTGTTAAAAGCAATTGCTACATTTAATAGTAATTGACAGTCTCAGATGCCACATAAGAAATGTGACTGTATTTCAATCCTTAGCTGACACTTGTTTGAAATCTGCAATGATAGTGGGATTTTTCACTTATTTAATGTCATGATTTAAATAACTTGTAGCTGTGCTTTAATATTTGCCATTTTTATATTGTTCATGAACAGTTAGCAGTTTTCATGAAGCAAGTAATCAAATATTATTTTTGAATAATTCTTGACTGTAGCATGCTTTCTAGTAGCCCACTAATTCTATTTGATATTTTAAATTCAGATATTTTGATTGTATATGTATTAAGTTAGGCATAATTTATTTCCATCCACAGATGTTAGCAAAATAGTCGTGGTATGCCTGGTAACCTGGCAACCTTCAGTCTCCTGGATAATCCGAATAAGGCAGAATAAGAAACAATTGGAATAAGCAGACATTTAGGGACATTTCAGCCCCAGAAAAAGTAAAACTTAGTGAAACTTTTTTTTTTTTTTTTTTTTTTCACAGAAACTGGATACTTCATGTGGTAATTTCTGACCTGTATCAGAATTAGCTCAGATGCCTTTCATTTATGTTTAAAGAAATGCATGAGCTTGTTATTGAAAAGTTTTTGGTGGTTTGTAAATTTCTTCTTTTTAGCAAATACATGAAAATCACCAAAAAATGATCAATCAACCACTGTATATTGCCAAAAGTCTCGCAATCCAGCATTCGAAACAACACTTTGTTCATACAGAGCCCTTCTGTGTTCTATAGGTGACAGTGCCTGAGGGGGTACAGTAGGGGAAACAGAAAGCCCCTTCCCTCATCTCTAACGTGTTTGACTGCAGACACTTCTAGGTAATATGCCTTAAAATGACATGAGACACAGTGTGGTGGTTGTGTATTTTTATGTAAGACTGTTTATTTTTAAAGCCTAAAGGAAAAGAGGTAAAGGTTTCCTATATTCCATAAATACAGCTAGGTCACTGGATAGTATAACCTTGTGGTTGTTCAAGAGGAAATTCCATGTAACTTTCCGTGATTATGAGACTATGTCTTTTAGCTTGTTTTCATCATCTCCTGAAAGGCTGTTAGGAGAAAACTGAAAGGTTAAAGAGAAGTTAGGTCTCGGTCCCAGAATGTGCTGAATGTTTCACATATCCCCCTTTCCTCAGAAGTTCAGCTTTTCCCAGCAGGTGCTTCCACCTCTGAAGATCAGCAGTGTCTGCCCCAGAAACGTTTCGCTCCACTCCTTGTTGTCTTCATTAAATGGTGAAAAGAAGTTAAGCAATACATTTTAGTAATCACAGGAGATGAACTGAGATACAAATGAAAAACCACCACTGAACATCAAGGTGCAAAGGCAAATGGTTTGTATGATTCATCATCTCTTTCCAATATCCCAGCAGAGCATATCAAGACAAGGATATACAAACAAGACTTGCATTTTAGGCAGAAGTATCAATGACTATCTTCTTTGGTGGTAACAAATAAAGATCTGATGCTTAGTTTTTGAGAATAAATAAGTCTTAACCTCAATACACTTCCTGAAAGCTAATCAAGAAAAAGTAATTCTGTGTTGATAAAGTGCCCCTCCAAGTTTGTTTGGAATAAACACCATATCCTTCATGCCTCATTCTGCTCATGGTTGGGGCTGCAGTTTTTAGCTTATTTTATTTTGGAGAAGGTGTTAGGATGCTACCTGTAGACTATGTTTAGACATTCAGGGAAATTTTCATCCCACTAAAATCATGGGAAGTTCTGCCTTAAAAATATAGCTGGTCTAGTATTCTAAATGTTTAAAACATCATAACATTGGCTCATATTCTTTTTATGAGTGAATGAAAAATGTTGAGTCTATGTGGTGCATTTAGTTTATTTCTGGCACTACCATAAAATGACTTGGATGAATGTTCAACAAAATATTATTGAATAAGTACTCTGCATTCAGATAACTGCCACTCAATTTGTTCTGCTTGTCAGATATTTCAATGGATATCTCTTAAAAACATTTTTTGGTAGTGGTTAGCATTATGGTTTTATCAAAATAGTAAATAAATTGTCCTACATGAGAGGAATTACAAGCAGTAAAAAGGTCTTGGCAGTAGACAGCTGGATAAACTCAAATTCATGACATGTACAGAACTCCATATTTACTGTTGCTGACATTCCTGATAGTGCCGTGTTTGTGTTTCATTTGAACTTGGAATATTTCAATAATGTTGGCTTGCCAACAAGATGATTTTCATTGATTGTTAATAGTGAAAGGGTTTCTGCCTTCCTTTTTTACTTCAGAAAACCATCTTGAAAGCGCAGATTGATGTTCTCTTTGATGGAAGACTCAAATAGGTTCTCTACCATCTCTAACAAATGCAGTACTTTTAGGTCACAGAATGGGAATAACAAGAAGATATCACTCTGGGTAGAGATAAACAAAGCTTTACGGAGATAATTTGAAATTTAATGAGACAAGGTAATAATACTTTTTTTTTTTTTTCTCTATTAAGGACTTTGGTCCATTCCTTGATTTTAAAGATCTTAGATTCAGTAGATAGTAGATACAAATATTTAGTAATATGCTTTCATTTAATCCGTATACTTCAAGTTACTTCTATGTTCCAAGAGAGGCAAGAATGAAGAATAATTACCCTAGCTTTTCAAAAAGCAAAAAAACACAGGACAGATCCATTTAACTCATTAGAATGAAAACAAATTTTTATTTTACAAGTGAATATCTGGGCATATTCAAAATAATACTCTATCACAGATCCCAAAACCCCCTAAACAAGTAATTACATTACATAAATTTTATACTGCGTGTTTTAAAAAATGAAATAATTGACTCAGTTAAGATTTAGATTACTCTGAAGAATTTTACTCTTACGTGCTGTTTAAACATGGAAAATATATTTTGATTGTCTGTTAGCCAAAAACTCCCTAATCATTTACATAACACGACCATAAAGTAAGATTGTAACGTGAAGACTAACATTGTCTCTACTTAGAAGGCAAAAATAGTCTTTACTGAAAATACATTGAAATTATATATCAAAAGAGTTTGTAGTTGGGGTTTTCACTTCAAAACTTATCTGTGCAGAGCACATTATACTTAGGGAAGTGACTTGAAATAAATACACTATGGTTAGCATTAAATGTTCCCATTTGCCAGCAGTTACCACATGAAACATTTGAGATCACAACTGTTTCCCCTGCAATTAGAATGGGATATGTATTTGCGGTAATTTTGTGGTAACCAATGAGAATGTTCTCTATGTTTGATTTCCACAGTCCTTGGACACACAAATTGGAAGAAACAAAGCCAATCAGGAACTATGCTTAAGATTTGATTGAAATAAAAAACATCCTCCCCAAAACCTAACCTGTCTATTTAACAGATCACTAGGAAAAATACAAAGATGAAGACACTTTTTATCTTTAGTTATTCAGTTTACTTCTACTTTGCAAAATGAGATATATCCAAGCAATAAAATGAGAAAACAAATTTTGACAAACACCGGTGGAAATGTTACACACGCTGTAATCCCGGGACATACTTCCAGGAGTTGTATGCACTATGATAATAATTCTCCTCATCAGTGAAATTTTATCAAGTAGGTCCAGTAAAGAAACAGTATCTAGAGAGTATGTTCATCCCTACTTCATCATCAGGAAAGTGGCCATTGCATTTTCATTATTTCATGTGCTTTCAGCAAAGATTTATGTTCCCAGTGGCTGCATTTATAATGAGAAACTATTCTCCTCTCTGCCTTGGTTTCTTTGACTCAAAATATTGCTTTAGGCAGTGAGCTGCTCTTTCCAGGTTATGCTCTCATAAGGAAATGAAAAACAGCTCATGTTGTAATGAGAACAGGTTTCTGATGTTTTCTTCTTCTGATGTCCCAGAAAAGCCAGGAAATCAGCCTCTTTAGAGGTAGGTACAGATGAAAAAAATCAATGTTTACTTCAAGAGATGAGTAAAGATTCACTCAGCCTCAATCGAGTCAACTGTTCCTCAGTTTTTTTGTCTTATCTCCCATGATTTCCCAGTGGTTTCAGATTATTCTAAGATTTAATTCCTATCAGTACAAGCTTAACAGTTGCGCTGCACCAAATTCTCAGTACAAGTTATACCAATTACAAGATATTATTTTCATTTGCAATTGCACCTAAATACGAAATTAAAATGTGAAAAAGAACAAAATATAAAGTTACATGCTAAGCAATTGCTGCAACATATGTAAATGCCAAAAATATCTTTTGGGTAAAATGTATGGAACTTTCACAGAAAAAAAAATACATGGATGGCTACCAGATTCTACGCTGGTTCTAAAGGACTTGATCGCCACAGGATTCAGTAATATAGTCCTGATTCTTATGTTATAAAGATCTCACTAAAGGACTTTAAAAGTAAGCAAAGCTTTATGGCTGGAATAACTTTGTTGACAATTTTATGAGCTCATGTTGTGAAGCATTGGCCTCTTTTGAAATTCAGTCACTTTTTATAGGCCTGTAAGAACGGATGAACAAACTATATAGAAGAAAGACTAATACTCCACTGTGATTATCCCCTAGTCATTTGTTTTTATCATATCCTGGAGATGTGCACCAGAATCTCTTACTCTAGATGGCTGCAGAATATTATATAAACATAAATGAACATAGCTTGAAAGCCATATGGTTTAAGTTTCAGGATTCATATTAGTTGGCACATCTACACTGGATGTAAGACCTCTGGATAGCTTTTGTTCACAAAAATAACAGAACTGTAACTACTGTAAAATATCAGATTTATTTTCACCAATAGATTTATTATTCTTGCATGCTGAAGTTTCCTGTTTATCTCCCAGCAGAAAAAAATGTATAGGAATGAAACAATTACCTCCTTAATTCTAGTGCCAAGGAATATAATCTATATGTCCAACAAAGTAACACCTTGTCTCTCTGCATAAAAATGTGTCTGCTCTCTAAATAACATGTGGAACATATGCAGTTTACTCTTACATTATAGCAACTGTGAGCCCTGTCAAGAAGAAAACATAACAAAAATATAAACAAATAAAAAATGCGCCACTTATTTCTCATCTGAGTATTGTATTAGATTTATTCATTTTTGTGGACATAACTTACAAATTTAACCACAAAACCTCCAACAGTCCTGACTTGAATGGATCCATTGCTTGATTTCAGGTGAATAGATTTCTTGTAAGAAATATGACTTCAAAACACATGCTTCCTAGGGAAATAGTTTTGAGATATGAGTAGAAGATAAAAACATGTCGAATTTAGAAAAAGTTTAAACAGGCTTATCATGCACAAATCAGGCTATGACATCAATGCAGTGATGGATAAAAAGCTAATGATTAATGAAATACTGAGTTATCTGCAAAAGTATCCATATTCTCTATATTATCTAAAAAATACTTCAAATAATTTCTTGAATGTGAAACAGTAAACCTTGATACTTAGCTCAGAAAAGCAGCTGCAGAGCTCAAAGTATTTCAGGGCCTTAGTAAGGATTGTCTGCAATTGGATGAGATCCCTCTCTCCAAGCAGCACAGTGCATCAGAGATCCATACTATGAAAAGAAACTCACATGTATACCAGAAATTTCTATATGGTTCTTGCAGAAACTAAGTTTTTACATTTCCACTGTAGCCCCTCTAAAACAGAATAAATATGCATCCTTTTTGGCTAGACATTTCAGATATCGCCTCTCCAGCAAAGTTCCCACCAGAATTTTGTTGGAGCATGGTAACCATCTGACAGATTGTGTTCTGCATTCCTCACAGTTTGTGGGCCTCTAATGCAGTTGTTTTGTCATCTAATCATCTTCCATTGAAAAGAAAAATTTGATTATGTTTTACAAAGTCTTTATAAAAGAGCAATTTAAAGAGAATGTAATGTTCCTTCCAAAAGTAAAAGTGCAGCAATCAAAACTTTGAGTAAATTGTTTTATTATCTGTTTTTTCTGTAAAATATATTTTAAACATTACTACAAACATTTGGTCAGAAAAAATAGCTAACTGTGAAACAATCTTTTCATTTTCAAGGAAGTCTGGTTTTATATGAATATGATAAACATACATCTGGGTCTTCACTTAGGAGTAATTTAATGTAACCAGAATGACTGCTGTCTTGAAAGACCATCTGAAAAAGACATTGTGTCAAAATGTGTGGTTTCTCTCATGAAGAATACATTACCTTCTTTTTAAAATTGAAACCCATGTTTTCAATATTTTTCTAACATGTTCTTTCTGACATTCTGTATATTTCTTTACACA
Organism: Colius striatus; assembly: GCF_028858725.1. Classification (NCBI taxonomy): domain Eukaryota; kingdom Metazoa; phylum Chordata; class Aves; order Coliiformes; family Coliidae; genus Colius; species Colius striatus. The sequence continues at coordinate 12,177,921 of NC_084764.1, read as the reverse complement.
GCTTAAACCAATATGGCTACATTGGTGTGAAGCTAAAACTATAAAACATTGCCTGTAGACTCTGCAATATTACTTGGTATAGCCTGAAAAATGTGGTTGAAGTTTTGTCCCCCCTTTTGCTGTTCAAAGAAAATGTCTGGATTAATTCATTCTCTCTGCCTTCCTGCACATTATCATCAGCCACAGGAAGAGAATTCTTTTGACCCCTAAGTACTGAATCTGTCTCATATAGCTTCTATGGGACACACAGTGCTTTCTTTTGGGTTGTCTGGGGCCTTCTTGGGGAGACAATGATTATGTTGCTCTCTGTTATTTGTGCTCATGGTCAAAGAATGTCAGTCGAGACAGATTTGCAAATAAAAGTAGAATCTTTTATTAGACCAACTGTTTACAGCTGGGTAAAGCAAACGGATTTTCTAGCAGCTAAAATCTTCAGGCTAAAGACAAATGTATCCATCTTTTCTAGCTATCTGTCAGAATATACTATTTCTAACTGCAAAATTTTCTGTGATCTGGATGTGGAACACTTGGAAGGATTTCACAGTTCCCACACTTGGAATACCTTCCTTTACCATCATAGTGAACTCAAGTCAAATAAACTATGAATAAAAGGTTTATTTATAATATCCAACATACACAATACACTTGTCAGTTTTTATTTTTTAAAGGTGGAAAAGTGGATTAAAAACTGTATTTAACTTGCTTTCATGAAGCTGAAACTTAAACATATCTGTTTCTCCTTCACTGTCTGCTGTAAGACATCAGACTTGCTATCATTTGGCATACTTTATTCTTCAAGTGGCAATCTTGACAGAGACTCTCTTTATGTAGAACATGTTATGACTATTGATTTTTAAATCCTGGTAAGGATCTAGTCAGATGTAATGTTTTTCTTGATATTTCTTTTCTCCAAAAGCGCATGTACTTCTAGAATTAACTTATTTAAAGATAATAACCTCATTCCTATAACTAAAGTAACACAATACAACACAAAACAGCTGTCAAACTACACCTGGTTTCATAGTCCTGTTTTGTACAAAGATCTGAGAGCAAGCAATTAGTCATCTTCTAGAACTGATACTGGTCTGAGTGGTCATAAATGATTATTGATGAAATCCTGAACGATGTTTCACAAGAACATTACAGTAAAAACCTCAGGGAAGGCAATCACTTTGACTATGTTTCCAAGTCATAATCTTTGGATCAATATATTACCTAAAACATCCTGACTGGCACACCTCTTTAGTCCGGATTGAGTGTTAAACATGAAAGCAAACAAAAAGGGACTTTCATAATGCAGTCAAGGAAAAGAAACCAAAACCAAAATCCTATAGAAAACCAAAAATACAAGCAGAATGTAAAAACCCATTGAAAAAGGAAAAGGAAAAGGAAAAAGAAAAGAAAAAGAAAAAGAAAAAGAAAAAGAAAAAGAAAAAGAAAAAGAAAAAGAAAAAGAAAAAGAAAAAGAAAAAGAAAAAGAAAAAGAAAAAGAAAAAGAAAAAGAAAAAGAAAAAGAAAAAGAAAAAAGAAAAAGAAATAAAAAACCTCAACTTCTTGTAGTCTGTCTCTCCGTGTATGGCACCAGTTTAGAAATATCTGATCTCTTCTTCTATGGTCACTGTTTTGTTCTTGCACTCTTCTTGATCTCACATATGCCAATCTATGCAGCCTGGAGTAGATTAGCAGGCACATATGCAGTAAAGGAACAGTGCCCAATTTTCAAGGATTCCACCACTGGTAATTCAGTGAATGTAATGTTGAAAGGGGATTTAATTAATTCCACCCATTAGATTAATAAAAATTAGATTAATAAAAAGACTATGAAATGACACAGTGAATTATAGCTGTAAATACCTTTTCCCTTTATCAAAACATGACAGCATTAGTTGGTAGAGAGAAAACAGTTAATTACTCCAAGATTTCTAATAACTTCCTAGCCTCCATTGTTTATCTAATGACTGTGAATGCAAAGCCAGCTCTTGGCTTGAAATTCCCCTAAACTTATTGGTGTCAAACCTGATTTTTTTTTTGTCAGACTCATCTGTAACATATTTCTCATATACCTGTATTTTAAACATTTTTTAGCATAACCAAACATGTACCTTGAGAGCTACTTACAGGCAATGCCAGAAAAAGCAAATCACAGTGATAATTTGTTCTTTTCAGTGGTGTAAACCTTCAATTAGAGGAATTGTCATCTTATGTAGTGCATCTTTGAATACTTGGTGTTTACAACACATTACATGTATATATTTATGTAAATAAAGTTTTATTAGGTAGCTCTATACACCTTACAGCAGGAGCTGTTGTAGGTTAATATGGTTCATACTAATGGCATTTAAAAAATTATAGCAGGGAGATTAACTAAGTGTCTGCTTCCATGTGCATCTATGAGCATTCTGAGGGGCTGAGTTTTTTTAAACTATTGCTGTTCAAAAATCACTTGAAAGGCTAGGCTCCTGCAAAAGGCTTCATCTTAAAAAGAGTTTTAAAGAAAGAAAAATAATATCATCACATAGTAATAATTCATATTCTAAAATACAAGCCATTTCAAGTCATCAAGCAGACAAGAAAATTATAATCTTTAACTATTTTAACTACTCATTCCTTCCTGCCTTCTTTCCTTTCCTTCTCATATTTTGGAAACCAACTAACATTCTTCCTAAAAAAATTACTTAAGAACTGTTCTTGGCTAGCCATTTGTGTGCCGAGGTTTCAATACTGAGAGCATGTTAATGGCCAAATTGTAAACCCTTGAGAATTAGAATTCAAAAGGCAAACATTAACAGACCCTTAACTGCAGTCCCTTAAATTGTACAAACCAAGATGCTATAAATTATGGGACGGCGGTGTTAAAAGCATTGGCTTCCTGGTATCTGGCACCCAAAACCTTTTCATTTGGGTATATATCAGGCTGCAGAGAGGTTGCCACTTGCCACTTGGCCAGTATTCCTCTGGCAGAGATGTTTGTTTAACATTCAGTCCAATCAATGGCTCAGGCCTGCAACTGAATATTTGGTTGTCATGCCATGAGAAATATTTACCCTTTTCTGGATTTTCTTCTTTCTTTCAGTCATTTGCTGTCCTACCTAGGGTTTCTATGTCAGACAATACTTGCTAGATTTGCAGCTATATGCATGTATATGTAACAAACCTCTTACAGTATTTTAATAAGCGAATGGCCATGTTTATAAATGTACATGCAGTCAGGATAGCTTCATGGATTTCTTATGGGTGATGGGCATGTACTAGTGAGATGCTTTCCTTTGTACAGCACATACTATGTTTGATGCCAGGGACAAAAGGAAGCTTTGAAAAACTTTGCAGTTGCAGACTTCATTAAGCCGAAGTTGTCAGCAAAGGGAATTTTTATGTCTTCTGTCAACCAGTAGCTGCAATATGACACAACTCTGTTTATGTTTTGTACTACTGTGACATGGGGCAGGAAGTTTAACATCACTGTTCTGCATACTCTTCTCTGGCTGTAGGGGCAGCAAAGCCTTTGGATAGTCAGCCAAGTCAAGCACGTAGCTTCTCAGATATTCTTTCTGAAAAAAGTAAACAAGGGTCCTACCTCCTATGCTTAGCTCTGCCTCAGGTGGATTTTCACATATGTGAAATGGTTTTCTGCTTACTGAACTTAAATGCATCATACTTAACATAGTTGGTTGTTGGTCTGATATAATTTTGCTGCTCATCTAGTGAAAAGGTCACACTCTTCATATTAATTGAACTGAATCAGACAAAAAGTACCTGAAGAAGGAAATGAATGGATCATTCTTAAGCATTGCTTTTTTACCTATTTCTTCCATTTGGTTTAAAATGGAAGAAAACGGTTTTGAAGTGCACTGCCTCTTTCTAGTGAAGAAAGCCCCAACTCTCATGTCTAGAATGCCAAAGTCTCTTTCCTGATGAAACATCTCATGTCCTCTGAGTTGCCACAGAGATATTCTATAAGGTAGGAGTCTTTTCCAAACAGGGTTTGGGAGTGATGCCTTAATATAGTTTCAGCAAATCTCCAGGAACCAGAGCTAAACAGGAGAACTTCTCATGGACATTGCGTTCCTTCCTTGCAACTATTTTTCATTGCTGGTCTAACTCTGAAACAGTTCATAAGTATAAACTTATCATGGCCAATTGAAAATTAAGTTTCTTTTAGAGACTTCCAAAGAGATAATGGGAGAATCTCATTTTTACTCTGAATCAGATCATGGACCCTCACTCACTTCAAGTATGCTGTGCAAAATAGACTGGACTATGGGAGAAAAAATACCTGTTTTTTAAGACATTTGTGTTTTTTGTCTCACTGCACTAATAAGGTACTTATTAACTAGATTGAGTTGACTAGGGTTCACTATGCTTCCTATGCTTCACACTTGTTCATATAACTGCCCATTTGCCCTATGGAAGGACAAAAAAGACTAATACAGAAATAATACAGAACATGCTTACACAAAGCCAGTGAGTATGCTGCATGGTTACTCTAAAATTCTCTGTTAATTTGAGGGGCAGTTGCAAGTACTAATATAGTTAACAAACTTGAACAGTCAAGAACACTAACCCCCGAGCAATTCTGGGTTTAATCCTAGGATATATCTTTGAAAAGACATGTCACTTGCTCCCAAATATTCTGAGATTATTTATTTGCAATTCACTCTTTTTATGCATAAAATCTTCCTCCAGCCAAAGTCAGATTTACTTATTTATAAAACCATCTTGTGACCTGAATGTAATCAACTGTGTTGTCAGATAGCAGTGCTTTAAATAATGATGCTCTGAAATTTATAAAAAAGTCAATTGCTGAAAGGGCAACAAGTGGCACAGGAGAGCAGTACTGAAGAATCGAAGGCAATAACTTCTTAAACCTCTCAAAGTCATTTTCTGCAGCACATCTGGACTCCATCCGTATAAATAGTAGTCTGATGAAAAGCTCTGTTCTGGGAGTAGCCTGTGTCCTTGATTTGAGGACTAATAAAGGCCACAGAGAATTAAGTATGATAAGCAGTTGCACTTCACACAGTCTCATGGGAAGTTGTAAAAACAGTAGGTCAGACCTAATGGCTCACTACAACACCTTATCTCTTATTAGTTTTTTAGTTTGTTTTGTTTTGTTCTGAAAATTAGTGAGGTGCAGAACTAAATCCCTTGTCTTTCATTAGGAAAAACTTAAAGCTTAAACTTTATATGAGAATAATGTGTCAGGAATATGAGCTATTGTTGTGTTCATTAGCACGTGGTACTCTTGGAAGGTGGACATAAAGTCTGATAAACAGGTGAGGGAATGGTGACATTTAATAATGACCCTTGTACATGATATAATCACACATATACAGTGACCTTTGTACACGATATAGTTCACACAGTAAGTAACTAGTGCTACTTCATAAAGTAAAGCAAATCACATTTAGACTAGAGACATCACTTTGTTGTAGCAAGCTATTAGACTATGGAATAGCTTCCCAGTGGAAAACAGGAAACTTGTCTGAGTCATTTGAAAAGAACTTCCATAAAGCTCTGGAAAATGTAGTGTATTAACAACATTTTAGGAGAAGATGGAGCATATTGTTTCCTATGTCTCTCTGTTCTCTAATATCTATGTTTTTATAATTTTGAGCCAGATTCCAACACTGAAGGTAATATCCACAGTTGCAAAGACCTGGAAATTTGATCTCAGTCTGATTCCAGTATAGAATTGGAGTCTGAAATGAGGAAGCCCAGAAGTAAGGGACATCTTTCACTGGAAAGCCTAAAACCAAGGTTTTATCTTAATTTGAAAAAATAGGTAAGTTTTTTTGTCTAATATAGGTATATTTTGCAAACTTTTAAGAACCTGAGTTGAGTTAAAAGTGGGTTGAGGGTGATGTTACAGTTTTATGAATTTAGGTGAAAATTTGCAAAACTTGAATGAAACCCGATTTGACAGTACTGGCTCAATTCTACTTTTACCCTTTGATTTTGATAGAAGTCAAGCCAAGAGAATAAAAATATATATGGACTAAACTACAAACAAGAAGTCTTCAAAAGAAAATGTATTGTATTTGTTCAGGTGCACCCATACTTGTATATAAACAGTACTATGATTCCTTCTTTCTAGTAGTTTCCTATAAGTAAGAAAATATACAACAAACTGAAACATAACATAAAACTCAAGCAAAAAGAGCCCTGGCACTTTGGTTACTTCTGCTCTCTACAACATTTTTGAAAATCAGAAATATCAGAAAGCATTTTTTCCATCAAATTTCCAGACAGTATTTTAGAAAAAAAAATTATCCAAGGCTTTGTTGCAAGATTACAAATAGTTCTGGAAACTTCTGCAGTGAGATAAAAGTATTACTTCTTTCAAAGGGTTATGGGCTAATTTAAGCTATAGGTTGAAGGAAAGTCAACAGAAAAATAAGGATAGGAATGGGACGGAAGAAATTTAAGAGAAAAACATGCTGGTCTTGTTTCTTGCAATAGATTTGGTACATAACATGCTTTGCTTTTAATTCTACAGGCATTACGTGGCCATAATTATAGAGATGGGTTTTTTTCTGAGGAGATGTTTTGGGTTTTCTTTTAAAAATGTAGAAGATATTTTCACCCTAAATTTGCAAGTGAACCTCATCTTGTAGTTTAAGTTGGGGTATTTCTTCAGAATTTTTCTGAAATATTAGTCATTTTAGAAACAAAATATTTTGACATTTACTAAATATATTCCTTAATTCTTTTGGATTTTTCTGGTTTAATGCTGAAGATCTGAACTATTGCTAAGTACTGGTGATAATACTTGCAAAAAACGGATATGTTCATTTAAAGATACTTAGTTTATTTTTATATCTCATCCTCCTTTTCATCAAGGTATATCAAGTCAAAATGAGCTAACTTGATGACTACTTTTTTCTATAAAGATGAAACATTTTGTTATGAACAAGAAAACTCTTTTAGTATAACAAAGATGACACATGAAAGGTGTAGACTTTTTCTAGGGAAACCAGAAGAATAATTTTGTAATAAGAATAATTTTCTAAATTTTGTAATAATCTTGTAATGTTGTGGTCTTCTTTTTGAATTTACACTTGGAAATAATGAGCACCATCTCAAAATAAGAATATTAACATGCATTTCATGTTGTTGACAATTTCCAACTAACAGAGACTAAAATTTCAGGAAATCTCAAGTTAGGAGGCTGCTTTCTTTCTCATCCATTCTATCTCTGCCACTCAGATTTCACTTACAGAAGAGTAATTTCTATTAAACTAAAAATGGGTGAATACAAAATGCAAAAATTGACTGAACAGAAGACAGAAACATACACAAATATGGAGAGGACGCTTGAAAAGCTAAACAGAACATTATTGGAATAAGATTGAAAACAAATGCTTTCAGCAAATTTTCCTGGGCAGGGCTGTCTTTTCTCCAGAGATTTCTTTAATTTCCCCTTTGCTATTGAGCTTCTTTTTACTGTCCAACATCTTACCTAATAATGAGAAAACAAATACCAGCCTTTAAAAAATACCATCACATGCTTCCACATGGCTGTATATGAGTTCACAAAACCAAATGCACTCTTTTTCATGCCTGCAAATTAAGCATTGCTTTCCTGTGATCAGTTAATCTATGAAACTGTGGTTATCAGCTCTGCCTCTTCTACTGAATACAGACTAGAGTGTGTGTTACTCCAACTAGTCTTGCAGTAGCATTTGCTGAACTACAAATGAGCTTGGTTTTCAATCTCTGATGCTAGATTTCAGAAAAAGAAAAAATTCCATGCTCCTGATATAGAGGACTATAATCAAAGACTGAGACATTTTTCTATTTAAATATTGTTGATGTGTGTGGCTAACACCAGTAATGCACAAGTCTCCTTTTGTTTTGGAAGGTTCCTGTGATGGGATTACAAGAGATCAAGAAAATATGCATTAAGTAGCACAGAAGTTCAACAGACAATGAAACTGGACTTTCAACAGCTTGAGGATAATTTTTATTGCATATGGTTTTTCATGTCCCTTTCAGATCTCAGAAAGCATATTTCAGGAAAAGCCTTGTTAATGTTAATTCTGCTCTTTCAATTTGAATCAGAATCAGGTCTCAAGAGAATCTATGCACAGGAAAGATAAGAGATAACCTAAAATTTCTGAACCATGTAGAAAAAAATAATCTGTATTTTGAATAGATATGAAAGTAAGTGTTGTTGGGGAAGTTTTAAGGGGCTATTTAACAAAACGTACAGTTCATCCATGCTCAATTGTGGGCTCTACTGAACGTATTCAGACAGCATATTTATGAAAATAAATATTCATTATTATGATAACCTCTATTTTGAGAGCACTAACAATATTTTAAGTACTTCATAGATTTATATAGGAAATTGTCACCAAAAAATTAAAATTGCAATTGTAATTCATGAAAACAAGTTTGTTTTATACCAATAGGATATACCATTCTGACATGTTGTCCAGAGAGCAAAACATTGTGCTTACATCATGGGATGTAAGCACCTGCCTAATTCTAAACCTCACTTAAAGTTAGTCATGTCTCTAGCACTAAAATACTATACTGAAGCGGGCCTTCAGATTCAGATGTTATTTGTGTTGCTAGATCATGGTCCTTTCAAAAGAAATTAAAGGAAGAATCTGGATTTGGAGGACATGATGACTGGATTTTGAAGTTGGGGAATTAAAGTACTTGACAGCTTTTTGGGGCTTTCTGAAACTTAGATTTAAAAATAAAACCCTATTTACATAAAAAAATACTTAGATAATTAAAATAAATCTCCCAAGAGCTTAGTCTGCATATAGAAATATATTTTGAAATATATACATATTTATATGTATGACTTGTATTTGAAAGGAGAGAAGGAAGAAGGAATAGTATACACTTACTGCCAAAAGCTAAGTCTGTTAGAGCAATCATTTGGTCCACTAAAAACACTCTACTGCAAACAGGGCTACTTTGTGTCTGTAGAAAAGGAAGTGACTGTATTGAAAAAAGCAGCAACTACTGAACGGCTTCCGCTCTGTATACATTTGCCTAAACAAGGAAAATACCCAACAACATGTACAACGAAGAGGCTTTAGAGGAAAGTACTAAAGGCTAGTCCAAATCTGGCACAAGAAAGGGACAACTGAAAGACAATTTCTTACGTATTATTTCTAGATGATAAGGTAGACTGAGTGATGAAGTAATTACATTGTAGTTTCAGGTATTTTACTAGAACTGTGGTCAGTTAAATGTTGGATGAAAACAGCATATTAGGAATTTGACTGCTGAGTAGACAATGCAATTATTTATGTGTTGTAGCCAGAAGCTCCCCTAGACAGGTTTAGATCCTGCTCTGCCTTACTACGGAATGAAAAGAAGATTTTACACTCAAGCAGTAAAATCAGAGAGGGCAAGTGCACATAGGTGGGTTGGAAAATTAAGAAGCCCATAAGTATATCAGCATTGTGAAACCATCTCTGAAATCTCCTTTATTATATACAGTATCATTGTAATTAGGCTGTGAAACATGGAATAGGAACAAGTTGTTTTTCCAGGAGTAGTCTCATGGGGAAAATATGTCTGAAGACATGACCTTGCTACTTGGACAAATTCTACTCATAGATCTTCTTGAATGTGTTGTTGGCTGTGTTGTAGCTAAACCATTTTCTGAACTACAACTAACTAGAGAGACAGCCATTTGCTGAATGAAAGTGAACTGAGAGGACATGAAGTGATCAAATTCCTTCCCAGTGGTCTGCGCTTCCTTCTAACCATTATTTGTCACTAGGGAAGCACTTTTCAGACCTTACTTTTTCAAACATATTTGTCATGCCAATGTTATAGACAGGGTAGGATTTGGAAAGAGGTGAAAAAAGCCCTGCATTATAGCTGCTGTGTTTTAACATAAAATTTCTAAAACACAGAAGTATGTTTTTTTTGTGGTGCAGCTAGCCAAGAATCTCTCTGCCAGGTTTCCATGAGGTCCTAGGGTAAAACAGCAATCATTTAAGAGCTTGAGTCCTTGATACTGTAACTAGTAAGGAGCCACAGAACACAGAAGGAGAGTAGATCCACAAAATTCACCTGTGGAGGAAAATGGGAGAGCCTTTGCATACTCCAGCTCATAGAGCAGAACTACTAAACTGGCTCTTTGTTTTGTCTTGACTCAGTGCCTATTAGCATAGCAGTACAACCTTAAGGAATGTTTTTACTATCACATTCATAAAAGTATCTAACCAAAAATATAACGAATGCCTGCCATTTATACCTAATTCACACATTTGTATATATATATGAGGGTATATCCTATTTTTTTGACCAATTGGCAGGCATGAATGCATACATGTGTGCAAGTGTTTGTGAAGTTTGGATTTTCTGTTCATGAAAAAGGCACTGTGGGAGAATTTTATTAGTAGATACTAAAATGTGGACCTCTCAGATGTTCCGTACAAGTGTTTCACTTCATTTGTACTCAATGGGACATTCAGAGTACGAGAAACTGACATAGCTCTTCACTGCCTATACGTGTTAATTTGTTGAGCTTTCAAGGACAGTAATCCTTTTCTTACTTGAAAATTTCATTCTGTCTACTGGTTTGATTTTGTTTAATGTCCCAGAACTGTGTTATCGGGAGCTCTGAGCACCAGGAGTTTCTTTCTTCTAACATCCTTCTCCTAGTGCAATTTAAAAAAATATCTCTGTTGTGGAAAGCCATTTTGGGAAGTTTCTTGTACCAAAAATGTCAGTATTCCATGTGAAAGTGAATTGATTAACTTCAAAATACTTTTGAATATTTGTGGATTACAGCACCACATAGACATAGTAATAATAATAAAAAAATAATGCTATCTGCATTGTGAGTGGTCAAAACAGGCACATATTCAGCTGCCATTTTGTTACCTAGCAATTTCTTAATGACGTCTGATGGCAGGACAAAGGGCAACAGATACAAACTAGAACACAAGAGGTTCCAAAATAACACAAGGTAAAATATCTTCACTGTAAGTGTGATGGAGCACTGGAAGGGGTTGTCCAGGTGGATTGTGGAACCTGCTTCTCTGGAGACATTCCAAACTCGCCTGGATGAGTTCCTATGTGACCTACTCTAGGTGGTTGTGCTCTGGCAAGGGGATTGGACTAGATGATCTTTTGAGTTCCCTTCCAACTCTTAAGATTCTCTGATTCTATGTAATTCTGTGTAATTTCTGAGGAATCTATTACATATTTAATTCTGATTTTGAGTTGTTTTTTTCATTAAGTTCATTACTGTTACTGCCTCTGGATCATATATCTCAGAATTTTGTTGTGGTTTTATTTCCTTCTTTTGGCCATTCATTTTCAGACTGACATTTCCAGCTATTTCCGTGGTTGCCATACCTCAAGTATTATTGCTAATCTTCTCAATATGACTTTGACAGAATGGCATTTTCAAATTGATGTGTGTAACCTGTATGCACTGATTAAGTTTGTTAGCAGCACAGACAAAAGCCTTATTTGAATCACAAGATGGACTTATTCTGCTAGGGATGAGTGGGTGATTTGGAAGGAATCCAGGATCACCCAAAATGGTTGTCTCCTACACTGCTACACTAACACTAAGTATTTGAAAGTGGACATTGAAACACCCAGAAATCTCCTTACGTGGTGTCATGCTGAGAGCTCCGTTTACTACTGTCAGGATAGAAGCTTTAGATTCACCACATAGATCTCCACCACCTAAATTAGTAAGAAATGCCTGGTTAAAGTAGTAGGTTATCATTACATGTAAATGTGGTGCTTAGGGGCATGGTTTAGTGGTGGACACAGTGGTGCTAGGTTAAAGGTCTTTTCCAACCTAAATGATTCCATGATTCTGTCATTATATTTATGCAGTAGCACTTCAGGCATGAATTTTACAGCCGTTTATAGGGAGTTGAAATGCATTTAGGTTCAGCATTTTTTTACTCATTTCTATGTTTTGCAATGAAATAAAAACTAGCTGAGACAAACTTTTCTTCCTCTTATGTCCTGATCTGCTCACCAGATGGTGTCATGATTGTGTCTCTTTCTCCAGCTTACCATCCTATTCCTCATTTTTCTTACTCTGATTTCACCTCTTCTTCATGCCTCATTCTCACCATCATCCTTCACATTTTCCATACTTGTTTTCCATTTCTTGTCTCCCCCATCAGCTCATACCTAGTTCCCTCACAGCCTGGGTGTACAGAAGAAGGATGCCTGTCTTTTCACTGTGTTTATCAGCTGTTGAAGACATCATGGGGCCTTTCTGTCCCTATCCACCCCATGGGCTCACCACATCCTGCCTATGGCCCAGGACTCCATGTCAGTTCCTGGCACTGTCAACAGCTCCCCCAGTAATGCCACAGCAGAGACAGTCTCTAATGCCCAGTTCTGTGGCCATCCTGGTGGACCCTGGTTGCCTCACTCATGTCTGAGGGGTGAGAGGGGCCCTGGCTGCTAGACCTTGCCCTAGGCCCTGCTATGGGAAGCCCCTGGAACTCTCAGCTCCCAGTCCCGGAAAAACCCACTGTACTCGAGCAGCATTGATACTCCCCATGGGAATCCTATTTAAAAGGCTAAGACTTTCTCAGCTCATGGCTACTGCATATTCATTACAGACAGAGATTTCAGAAAAGATTTGCTGATCAGGAAATATTTGCTACAGTTTCACATATGAATTGTGCCTTCTGAAATGAGGCACAATCATCTGAAATGATGATTATTTGGACAAGGTAAGATGAATTTTGAACAGTTAGGAATGGGACATCCTGCCCCAAAGCATGGGACTTCTTTATCATCTTAGATAGCAAAGCAATTCATCCCCATGGACATGAAAATGTGTTTCTTTTTTCTCTCCTCACTTGCCCTCAGAAACTGCTGAGCTGTTTTGACCGAAAATTCCCCAAATAGCTCAAATAGCAGATAACTGCATGGAAGGTTTATAGCTCAAATTAGAAAAGAATCTGAACCGGAAGTTGGAATTTGGCAAAATTATAACAAGTTACAAGCAACTGGAAAGGGTCAAAACAACTTGAAGAATATAGGTGGTGCTCCCTGCCACACCTATAATTCATGTAGCTTATTTTTCTTAAGCTAAATTCATCCATTGACAAATTTATGAGCTGTTGAGTGTTGTGTTGTGTCTGGGCTTCAGAGTGCTTTGAATTAATACAGGAAAGCCTCTTTTACACTGAGCATGAGACATGTTTGAAATGCTGGCTGTAACGCATTTTCCAAAAATTTTTTAAAACAATATATCCCCATAAACACTGGCTGACCATACTCAGACAAACCTTACTCCCTTTTATAGAAAGTGTCTGAAATAGTTTGACAGTATAACCTTATACCATACTTATGATATTTGAGAGGAAAGATAATTAGATTTTTTTTTCCTGTGCTGAAAAAAAATCCCAGGGGGTTGAGGCCTAAAACTTGCCTACTCTCTTGTGATTCACTGCAGTCTCAGAACCAACAGGATCAACATTAACACTTCCAGCCTCCCTCATTTTCCTCTCTTATCCTTGGGCAGTATGACTCCATACTGCCCTTTCTTCTCCAACCCATTGAATCCTTCTCCTTGAAATGGCTCTTGTACAGCTCCCTTTTCTGTGAATTAGAACTTCACTTGTGGTAGACTGTTCATCCATATCTTCATTGAAGAATGGAGAAAATTCTTGTTCTGCAAATTAGTCCAAATGATTAGTGGCCATACTTGTTGAGGGTAAGTATTCATGGACAGGTTGGTCACAGATTGGTCACAGTAATGTTTCCTAACTCTTTAGGCAGAAGGGTACATATTGGTTTAAAACTTACATAGCTTCAGCCTGCCTCAAACTCTTTCGTATCCCCAACAGTGTTTTTTCTATAGGATTGAATAATAAGGTACAAAATCACAGATGTGAATAATAAGGTACAAAATCACAGATGCAAAGAGATTCTGTTGTATCATGAACTGATTTAACCAGAAAAATCTCCACACACTGGTGGTTTTAGGCATAGGAAGTAACCAGCACTTTTGTAGATCTAATTTCTTTGGGAAATCTTGTCTGCAAAGCAATGCACCCAAACTGTGCAATTTCCCAATCTTCTAAATTCACTGTTTTCAAAAGCATTCTTACTTGGGTAATGCTGATCAGAATCTGGCCCATTACGTCTTAATGACTGAGAGCTGTAAACAGTGAAAAGGAAAGGTAAGAGACTGTTGAAGTTAAATGCTAATTAAAGCAGTGAGAGAGGGCATTATGGCCTTCCACAAACACCGAGCAACTGAAGAGGCAATGGAAGGGATTAGTTTGTGCAGCACAGCAGTTTTGCCTGAGGTATGCCAGATGTCTGAACCGCAGCAGAGGACAAAGAACAACATTCAGAACTGACTGGGTTACTGAGAGTATCCTTCAGACTTTGCTGCCTCATACGCTACTTTGTGGACTGAAGCGTAAACCTGATGAGCTTAACATCATTCTCAGTATAACCTCAAACTGAAATGTATCACTATTGCTAATATTATCCAAGACTAAAATTCAAAAATTTCCTCTAGGAAATATAGCAATGTTTCTTCTTCTCATAAGGAATGCTGAGGGTTACTGTGGTAGAAGCATACAACTTTAGTGCAATGACCTGAGTACAAAATTTAGTATCCCCCAAACTCCTGGATTTACATGAGAATCACTGCTTTAGATGATTTTCCTTTTTTATTTTCACAGACATAAACTTGCTACTGGATCTTTACAGTAGTAGGCTACTTCACAAAACAAATACCAAAAAAGCAAATGCAGAAATGGAAGAGAGGCTTAGCTTTTTGGTTTTCATTCAAGAAGTGCCTTTAAAAATGGGCTGCTAAACACTACAGGGAAGAAAAAAGAAAAGAAAAGAAAAGAAAAGAAAAGAAAAGAAAAGAAAAGAAAAGAAAAGAAAAGAAAAGAAAAGAAAAGAAAAGAAAAGAAAAGAAAAGAAAAGAAAAGAAAAGAAAAGAAAAGAAAAGAAAAGAAAAGAAAAGAAAAGAAAAGAAAATGTTCTTTTGTTACATAAACCAGAATAAAGCAGGTAGAGCTTTTAACTATCCATAAAAGGCCAAAACTGACTCTGCCTTCAATGGGAAGCGTTCATAATGATCTGTGTGAAATGCAGAAGAATTTTTATTTGTATCTCAGGAATGCATAACTGGAAATATTATGAGCAATTCCTTGACAGTTCATATTCTACTTAGAAAATATGCTAATAATTTGTACAGTCTCTTTAACCTGGCTCTTTAGAAGATCTTCCTGATGCTTTAAACAGAAATAGATTTAAGACCAGGTATTTGTTCTGTTGTATTGCTCATGTGAATCACTTTGATATCATTTTATTCATGAGGTTTATGTTGCTGATTTCTATTCATATTTTTAGATCCAAATTTTTTAAGCAAAATTTTAAAAAATTAAAATTTTGCAAGTGGATATCAGTGTTTATTCTCAGCTTGGAAATTACTTTCTTTTAGGTATTTATTTTCTAATATCTCTAGCCATTAAAGATTCATTAAGAGCGAAACTGAAAGTAACAAGTTAGCCTGCTCTGTATTTTTGTTAACAAGCAACATGCAGATTTTGCAGGATTCCAGACTATCTCTTATTGTCTTACAGAGTAGCTCACTTGGAAGTTTGTATCATTCTCCCATCAGAAGAAAAGAGTGAGCACTCTGACTTCACTGGGAGAAAGTCTATCATTATCAGTAAAAATTAGAAGCCTGTACTGAAACGTCTGACATACTTTTTGCAGGTTTTAACCTGAAAACCATTTCTCAGAAGTGCTATAGCTGCTCTGGATTTTCTTCAATTTCAATATCCAACACAGAAAAACATTTTATTCCAGTTGTTCAAATAAATCATACTGAGAGAAAGGATATTGCAGTAAACACTATACACAGTCCTGTCCTTAACACTACAAATTGTGCGGAACCTTCCTTTATTCCTTTAAGTGTTGGTTGGCAAACCTACATGAAGCAATTATAGTCCCTTCTCTTCGTGAGAAATAGATTCCTACTTTTTTTCTCCACTGTCTTACTTGTGAGGCCTGCTCTTGTTGTTCCTATTGTACTAAAAGTATTTTCTCCAACCGATTACTGAAGATATTTCCAGGTTTCTTCCAAAGACTTGCTAATGTTTGGGTTGAAATAATTTGTAAGATTTCTTGTGCTGTATTTGCTTCAAGCTAGAAGGGAATACTTTTGTGATATTCCTGAAGTAAACTCACAAAGTAGCTCAGTCAGTTTAAAGTAATTGTCAATTGTCTCTTTGAATTAAAACAACTTGTCTAAATTCACTGCTGATTTACAATGAACTAAGGCAATCTGAGGCTGTTTGCTGATAAAGCATGCACAAATACAACTGAAGGGCTTACGTTCTGTAGCAGTACCACATTAATATAGTGAAGCAAACTGGAAATGAAAGATAGCCTTACCCAAAAATACATTTCTTCCAAACAAAATTACATACAGCCTTTCCTAGTGAATGAGTCAAGACAAACCTAGTAGTCCATCCCTTAAAATTTCTGGTTTTCTAGATCCAGCCTAGATCTGATTCAGTGGACTGAGACAGGTAGTAGCTGAGATGCATGGGAGGTCAGCCTTAGACCTCTATATCTCTGAAAAGATTGGACATATAGAAGTTTGTATCCACTGTTTAATATACCTGAATATAAAATAGTCCTCAGACAGAGTTAGGCAGAAAACTGTCAGTACCCTTTTTAATGCAGTTAGGCACATTAAAGGGCTTTGTATAACAGAGTGAATGATCTGACAGGAGTTGCAGATATGACTCCAACTGTAATGCATCTTGATCTGTTGAGCTGAGCCAGCCTGAACTTCATCTTTCAGTCTTCAGCAGCATTTCAGTAAATGGTATTTTTCAGTAGTTGCTGAGACTTTGCCAACTATTCTGATGCAGATTGACTCACATCCCATGTAAGAGGTGCATTGATTGGACGCATTCTGGATCTGGCATGGAACAGTTCCACTCATAGCTCTGTCTGACTGTAACTATTTGTCTGGACCTACAGAGGAATGTGAAACCCTCTCATACAAACATCTAACAGTTACATTTTAGGACTTATGTCTCTAAAGGAGGAGGCTTACTTGGGAACAGAATTAAAGGATGGAGAAAGTCTGGTTTGGACTAAAAGAAAGGAAAGAAAATAGAATTGTATGGATTTGTGTTTTTTAATTGTAACTTTTTGGAACTTCAGTGGTTTTCCATTACAAGGACATCTATTTGTAGATAATAAATCTAATTTTAAAAATGTAACCTTGTGGCTTGATTGATTTTGGTTAAATAAGAATGAATGGTAAAGCATGCAATGTTGTAAAGTTTTATTAATCATATCTGCCACATTGAAAGCATAGTGTAGGGTGGAAGTTTGAGTAGTCTCTGGTTTTGAGCAGAGGCTGTATATGTCTATATGTTGGCCAGCACATACCAATAAGACTGGTTATAATATTTGAGTGATATTTCAGTACAACTGACAGAAAAACAGAAGGGCCTATCTGCATTCATAACAAAGTGATGCTTTTCCTTTATTCTGTGTTTTGCCTACAATCAGCTAAAAGGATATTCAAATATCCAAACAAGTAAATCTGCCTTTTTGTTCAGGTATTCCACTACACTTTTATCATCCATCAGAGTATGGTAAAGGTTTGATTTTGTGTTGTTTATTTTTCTTTCTCTTCTGTTGAGATATACTTATTATTCTACTGTTCTGTCTTAAAATTGGCAGAAGAAAACTTGTTCTTGATTTCACAGGTACTGGGAAATCACTGGAATTCCTCAGACTTGGTTTGAATTGAACAAAAAATGGTATTTCCAGGAAAGGAACATTTGTTGAATTAAATAGGCTATATAATAATCTAAAGAAGAGTACACTAGTATTTTTCATAATGTGTAATATGGCAGTGTTTCTTCTGTCTTAGGGAGGCATCTGTGGACCAGTTAGTATTAACAAGAAATAATTTTTTCTGAAGTTATTCTGAAAAGTTATGCCATACTATCACTGTTTCAGATATATCTGGAAGCTAAATATGGTGATATTTTTGTCACAGAAATAAGCAGAACAAGTAGAAAAAGTAATGATCCCAAATTATTGAAATCATTTTAGGGATTTTTTTTTTTTTTTAAATAGAATTTGTGCAATCAAAGTTTTAAATTTCTTGGATGCAAAGCATAGCTCACTCTTCATTCTACATCCTGCTCTTGCTCTTGAAATTCATCTGCTACCGTCAGTTCATGTAAATTAAAGAACTTTGGAAGATTAGGCATAAAGCTTCTGACACAGTCTGCAGAATTGTTGTAGCCTGTCACAAGATGAGAGTTGCACATTTTTCCTCTTGAAGACTGCGTAGTGGGTCTGGGATGGTAGTGATTTTCCACAGCAGCTCTTGCAGTGCTGTGCTTACTGTTGGTATCAATATTATGACTACCGCTCACACAGCATCAGGGCTGTCCCTCCAGCATTCCTTCCCCCACCTTCGCCAATAGCTGTGGGTGGGCACAATCTTGGGAGGGACCATGGCCAGGACAGCTGACCCAGGCTGACCAAGGAGATATTCCATAACATATGACATCAGCTCAGCAATATAAAAGGGGAGAGGAGCAGGAGGGGGAGGCAAGATTCATTTTTGGCCTTCTAAAAGCAACCGTTACGCGTAGCAAAGCCCTGCTTCTCAGGAGGTGACCGGACATCGCTGCTGATGGGAAGCAGAGAGTAACAGCTTTATTTGCTTTTGCTTCGCTTCTCGCACACTTGGCTTTGCTGTTTCTTTATTAAACTGCTTTTATCTCAACCCATGAGACTCTCATCTTATTTTCTCCCCTCCCCGGCTTGCTGAGGAGTTGGAGGATAGAGCGGTGTGGTGGGCACCTGGCATTCAGCCAGGGTCAAACTACCACACTTTGTGAGGTTTTTTGTTGTTTTCCACAGCTGAACATTATACAGTCACTTAAGTCTTAAAGGTTATGGTTAAGTCTTTGTTTCTGTACACACATATTTATAGAACAAGTAGGGTAACATACCACATCAGAAGAACAAGTGCTGTGCCTTTCACATTGCTGACATAAGTGCCACAATATGGTGTAATACCTAGTTTTGAAAACAAATCTCTTGATGACGGTAAGAATAACTTGATGTAGGATCTAGCACAGAAGCTGCATGATCTTTGGACTTTCTGTGGTATGTGAATTATAGAACACATTGCCAAGAAATCTCCATTGTGGAATAAACTTTGAAATTGTCTGTCATGTTACCGACCTTCAAGCATGATTCTTCACATGCTTTAGATAAAGACAGTCCCATTTAGGACAGGGAAAATACTTGGAGCTAGTGCTTTACATCTCATAGTGTCATGCAAGCCTATTAAGCTTTAATCTATAACATAGATAGATTATATGAACGAATAGATCACACTATAGTCTTAACTGAATAATCCATGCAGCTGAGGAAAAAGAAAATAAGGCCTGTTAAGTAATCTTAATATTAATACTGCTGGACACAACTTTGCCTGACACAGCTGGGAAATGTTCACGAAGAGTTAGTAATGTTGCCAAGGGCTGAGTATTCCTTTAGTGATAAATTGAGAATAAGTTGTTGTTTTTCAGGTTTTTGTTAAGTCCATTAGGCTGTACTGCCTGTAAATGATTGATCTTACAAGGAAAGTATTGTGAAGACATTCAGGTAACAAGAGAAATCAGTTACTTGCTTTCCGTTTCTCAGGAGGGACAAGACACAATGCCATGTGCAAGCAGCCCACACAGGAACTTAACTGCCATCATGATAGGTAACACATCAAACCCATCTAATTGGGACACATTAAGAAAATAAACAATAAACTCATCTAAATCTATTCTTTAATCAGCAGCACAATTCTGGAACTTCCTTCTGCAGTGACATCCATACATCAAATGAACTGAACTGTAGCTTATATTGCATGCCTTTTTTTCACAAATAAACCTGCTAAATAACTGGAGACAGACCCAATGGGTCTAACGGCATCTTCATCATGTTTCTTAACTGATGGGGGTGAAACACAGTAAAGCAAAATTGCCCTTATTCTGTTAACTAAACCTTTCTTTTCACACGTCCATACTTGGGAGAAAGGCAACGAGTATATTTGAGCTTCTTCAGGCAAAAGATTAGAAAAAGAAAAAAGATTTATTATGTTTTGCATCTGCTACTGGGTGTATTATTGTTCTGTTGGATTTTTCTTTCCAATCAAAGTCCAAGAGATTTTTATTTTTGTGTGGCTTACCCCATAAAGTAATACTTTTTTTTTTTTTTTTTTTTCTACTGAGCAGGAACACAGAAGTGATTCAATTTTAGAAACTTTTTGGTTAAAAATAGATATGTCCCAACCCTTTCTTTTTTTATGGTATGTGAAGTCTGGTCAAAGTACAATATTTTTGCCTACTGTTAGTTAGATTAAATTTCTCAGGGCAGACAGAGTATTGGAAGCCAGAAAATGAGTATCCTCTTGCTGCTTCATAAACAATATCACACCTAGCTGTGAAAGACAGAGCTTTATAGGAATCTTGCTTTTAATGATGTGTCCTTATTTCCCCTGTTTTCTTGCTTTCAGTACTATTAATGAAAAGTTATATGACCTTTTATAGTGGCCATGTTATAATGCACTTATGGTTAGTGTGTATGCATAAGATTATGATTAAGCAAAACATTGGGAAGAGGAAGGAAGAATTAACATAAGGGGAAAAAAAAGACTAAAATGAAGGGTTATCCTTGGGAACAAATCAAACAGCTATCCCTAAAAAAAATTATTGCCTGGGTTTAGAAAGAAAACAACGTTGGTTTTCTGTTTCTAACCTCTCTTTCAAAATGCTTGCTAAAAATGTACTTCTTGATTTTTAGACCAGTTCCATGATGGTTTTGCCTAGGTCAGAAGGCAGTTTGAGAAAAGAAGTTGAGATTGATTCCATTTTTTGCATTGGTGACCAAAGGTTTTGTGTAAACTCAAAGATATGGCGAAACAAACCTGTCACCTAAAGTGGCCATTTCTTTGTTCAGTTTGCCACTAAGATGTGATAAGAAACTGCCTAATACAGTGCAAATCTCTAACACCACTATGTTAACAGCTGATGTTTCCACAGGAATTCTTGGGCTTAAAAATATTTTTCTTGGGAATTTCTCAGTAATAGCTACCGTATTGAGTGCTTAATCTAGTCATACTATCAAATTCACAAAGATGTGGTAAAATGAAGGTCTTTGATTTCTGAAACAACTTTATGAATTTACTGAACATGATTTATTAAGGCTCTTGTCATATCTAACTAATGAACAGACTGTAAAACTAGAGGGATTGTTCATAATGTAGTTTTAGAGTGAAAAAAACAAAAGTACTACTCTGACTAATCCTTATTTGAGTCACAACATTTATTTTAGAAACAGGCAAACAAACAGATATTTGCACAGATACTAAATCTGCAAGAATCTTAGGTAATCTGCTAGCTATTTATCTTCATTGCTTAATAAGAAGGGAATCTTATTTCTGATCTCAATTTTTTAGCTATGCTTGAAGTAACTGGATAGCTTTTGCAGTTCTACATATTTGTACCTTAAGGAATTTTGATCACTTTTGTATGCACAGATATAACACTCTTTGTCCAAGTATCTCTTTGATAGAACATCACAGGAGTGCACTTTGTTTTTCTCTCGTATTTTTTTCCCCCCCCATATCTTTTAATTTTCTTGTAACTATTTTTTATGAGGGAGGTGAGGAGACATATAACTCAATAATTTATCTAGATTCATACATACATATACACAGCAATCCCTACAGCCTTCGTTTAGGTATTTGAAATTTTCAGATAGACAAATGTAAAACTTTAACAGTCTGCAACTCACTCTCAAACAGACAGCATAACAAACTGTACTGAATCCAGGAAAAGAAGATAATTATTATTGTCGCTTTGTCACAGCCACCCTGTCTCATTAGGGTGAATGAAGGAACCCAGGACTTCCAAGCCAATAAGGCACCAGGCAATTATCCTCAACTACCCAGGGGATTGAGGAGTCTCCTTAGCTGAAGGTTTTTGAAACCTGCCTGGATGTGTTCCTGTACAATCAGACCTAGATGAACCTACTTTAGCAGCGGGGTTTGGACTAGATGATCTCTAAAGATTCCTTCCAACCCCTACCATTCTGTGATTCTTTCTCTGCTTCAGACAACTTTGTAGAAATGTACAATGGCTATAACCAAAGAGCTCACTTGGTTATCCTGAGTGAAACATGCACACAGAAGGGAGAGAAATGATTCAGTTTATTCAGAGAGAGAATCAAGTGTGAGTTTGCAAATTCCAGACAAACAGGTTAAACTCAGAGCTATTTATCTGGGTGACAGGGGTAGGGTAACACTGCATTAAATAACTGAGCAGGTTTTTAATACTCAGACTGCAATCAGGTTTGTGCCTTTTTAAGAGGTTAGGATTTGTGATTTGTACTAGAGCTGCTGTAATTAAAATTCAGCACTTGCTAGTATGACCACTTTACAGCTGATTTATGAAATTCAAGTGATGCCAGCCCCCATCATGCTGTATCATAATTCTTCTTTTCCCAGTAATGAAAGAACTTCTGTCATTTTCTGGGAAGGAGAACATTAAGTAGCTCAATTTCTTATCGTTCAAAGAATCCTGGGATGTGTTCTACTAACCCTAATGTTGCATGTGGTCAGGACTCAGCCCA
The DNA here is from genome assembly GCF_028858725.1 of Colius striatus. Taxonomy (NCBI): domain Eukaryota; kingdom Metazoa; phylum Chordata; class Aves; order Coliiformes; family Coliidae; genus Colius; species Colius striatus. Next base: position 12,155,244 of record NC_084764.1, on the reverse strand, counting down.
GACTGCTGCTAATGTTTTTCTTAACCATGCCTGTTTGATTCCTCAGTGCTTTGTACAGTGCAAGTGCAAGCACATCTTCTTCATGACTTAAGAAAACACAGACTGGTTTACTCAGTTACTACAGCTGGGCAGCATCACCTCAACTGCAATAGCATCTTCTGAACACATGGGAGGAATGAGATATAACCTCCTTCTTGACTCATTGACATTATGCCAAAATGGTATAATTTTAAGATACATTCTGCAAGTTCCTCCTATCCACAAAAGTACATTCAACTGAGTAGACTATTTTTGCTAGAACACTGTGACAGATGCTGTTGTTTAGTGCAATTGCAGGAAAGCACAGCTGTTCTGCATTTGACTGAAAACTTTTTCCAGAAAGTCACAGAAAGTTTTGTGCTGAGCCGAATTCCAGTCTTAATAAACAAGTTAAAATAAAACCTCCTAGAAGCTCCTTCGTATCTTGATGCACTCTCACTTGTCTCCAAGTATTTCCCTTGTCACGCTCTTCTCAATACAAAACAACAACAAAGTTATTTTCTTGTTTATTAGAGCTGCCTGTGCTTGGAATTATTCAACTGCCATTGAATCCACATTAGCTGTGATCTTTGAGACAGTGGCACATATGAAAAATGTATTGCTGGGAAACATTACCTTGGCTCAGCTGTGTTATTTATTTGCACAATCTTATTCCACAGTCAATGTGAAAGATGTTACCCCTTAGTAGAATAGAAATAAATAGCCACAGGTTTATTCTTTAGTGTCACATGGAGAAATAGCGTGGGGAGTGTTACCATGCTTTATCTGTCTCAGAGTAACTCATTTGTGTTTCAAGGCACCGAGATAACAAGTCCTTCTAAATTCTGGCCAATAACCTTTTATTTTTGAACAGTGCACAATACCAAATTTTTAGCATGGTGGAAGAAATAGCATGGAATCTTTCCAAGATTTTGTGACTCCCTTTTGCTAGTACATGGCCCTCTATCTAAATTGTCCATAGTCTTGTGCCTAGATCACAGTATTCAGCAGGTAATTTGCTGATCTGCTACACTACTTTTCTTCCTTCAATCATGATGATTGCATATCATGTGACCCTCAAAATTAGCAAAATATTGCCTGTTTCCCAGACTTTCAGTCACAAAATGAATGTGCAACACTGTAGCAACCATTAAATTTATTAGTTTCTGCCATGTACATTTGTAATTTGGAAACACATGGGTATTTGGAATATAGAACCTGCACAGATGTAAAACATTTTACAACATGTATTTGAGGAAGTTTAAAACTACTGCTAAAATGTTCCAGTATGTGGAGTGTCATGGTTTGACATGTCAGCCTTTTCTGGTAAGGGGGAAGGGTCTGTAAAGATGGCTCCTGTAAGAAGCTGCTTGAAACTCTCCCCAGCTCTGAGCAAGACCCACTTCTGGGGCTGAGCCAATTAGACGCCTCAATGATCACTTTTTAAGAAGAAGCCAGAAGAGAAGGATTCTTCCTGTTTTTTCCTTTTTCTGTCCCTTCTTTTCCAGCTGATGGCGGTGCAAGGAGTGGGAAGAGAGAAGGAACCATGAGGACTCCAAGGTCAGTGAGGAAAAGAGAGGATGAGGTGTGCTGGAGCAGAGACTCCTCTGCATTCTACGAAGAGGACTGGTGAAGCTGAGATTTGTTTGCATTTTGTTAAAGACCCTGTATCAGAGGCAGTAACTCACTTCATTAAAGACCCTGCATAAGGGGCAGTGATTCTCTTCATTAAAGACTCCATGTCAGAGGCAGTGACTATGGCCAGAGGAGGCCGTGTCCCATCTGAGGGGCCCCATATTTACAGAAGCTATGGCTATGGGGAAGAACCCATGCCAAAGAAGCTCATTAAAATTATGCCTAGAAGAGGCTGTGTCTCCTGGGAGGGAGAAACTGCATCTGCAGAAACTGCAACTGTGGGGAAGTACCCATGCCAGAGGTATTCATTAAGGACTGCATCCTGGGTGAGGGACTCTGTATGAGCAGAAGCCATAGATTCTGGGAAGAACCCACACCAGAGAAGTTTAAGGACTGTGTCCCATGGGAGGAATTCCATATTGGAGCAGGGGAAGAATGGAAGGAGTCATCTGAGAAGACAGAAGCAGCAGAGCCCATCTATGAGAGACTGACCACATCCCCCATTCCCTACCCCTCCCCATCCTGAGCCATTGTGGGGAGAGGTGGTAGAGATACTGGAGCAATGAGCTGAGTCTGGGAAGACAGGAGGATTGGGGGAGGGAGATCTTAAAGTTCTGGTTGTAATTTTCTCAATCATCCTACTCCCTTTTTGCTTTTTGTTCCATTCTATTTCTTGTAGGTAGTAGAATAAACTTTCCTACTTTCCTCTCTAAGTCAAGTACTGGAGTCTGTTTTGCCCAGAACTGTAACTGCCAGTGAGCCCTCCCTGCCCTTGTCTCAATCCACAACATCTTTGGTTATCTTTTTCCTCCCATTTTTCTGGGGCCTCCAACATCCTAACGAGAGTGGGAGTGAATGGAAGGTACCAAGCAAGAGATTGTCATGGTGCTTCTTTGCTAGCTGGGCCAAACCACGACCTGGGTAAAGACAGATTGTCTAATTTTGAACAACACTTATGAGTAAAGTAATACAAAACTTGGTTACATGGACTGAAGAAAATCTTAGCTGTGGTCTCCCAAAGACAAGTCACAGTGAAAATGTTATTAAATATGATTATCAGGAACTTTTAAGTGACAGTGTGTAGGAGAACTAAGCAACTAAATTCCATCATGTCAAGAATTACTTCTATGATAAAATTGTGGTTTTGAAAGACTGTCATCTGTGTGGCATATCGAAAAAGCATTATTATTTTATCATAAAGCAATCCAAAAGGAAGATTTCTTTACAGAAGCATACAGCTAGAGATATGGCTAAGCCTTTTTTTTACCATTACTTCTTTGGTAACCAATATCAGATTAGGTTATCTCCTGCACATCTTTCTTTAGTTAAAAAGACACACTGTTTTGTTTTTTTAATTTGTCAAGTATTCTGATTAGTAAATCTGACATCACAAGTGTATACTGCTGAAAGAAAAAAATATAGTGATGAGTGACTGGAGAAATTGCCTGGTGAGTAAGGTTTAAAACACACGCAAAACGTTATCCAAGTATTGAAGCCAAAGGAGAATTTAAACAAAAGTTAGAGCTCGATTTAACTGTCAGTAGAGGAAGAAATGCTCTTTCAGATTACTGGTTTAACAATCAGATGGAGAATTTAGCTGGGCTTTGTTTTTCTTGTTATTAAGTCAAGAGCCTAAAAATACAGGCCACTGTCAAAATAAAGCTGAGCTGATCAAGCTATTTTTAAAGAAAATTTATTTAACAAAATGTTTGTACAGTGTGACTGACCCTTTAAGTCTAGTGACCACTTTGCTGCCTCTGACAGGGAAAGACTACTAAGGAGATTATAGAGAATGTCCAGAGCTTTCAGAAGTAATCTTTCAGAGCCAGTGATCAGCAGAAGAGAAAGAATTGAAAAGGGAAATTTCAAAGCCTAGTCAGGGGAACCTGAGAGATCAAAAAAACTGATGGAAAAAGCAGTACAAAGGACTTCTGAGATGGAGAAATGTGTTACAAAAAAAAAAAAAGACATTGGAGAAAATTTGCTAAAAGTGTGATAAGTAGGTGAAATCTGAGGAACTGAAAAGATGATAGTCAACTGAAAAGATGGTATCACGAGGTTGGGGCATCCCTTTTTTCCAACAGGACAAGGGGTAATGGGATGAAGCTGGAACACAAAAAGTTCCATTTAAATATACAAAAAACCTATTTTACTGTGAGGGTGATGGAGCAGTGGAACAGGCTGCCCAGGGAGGGTGTGGAGTTTCTTTCCTTGGAGGTCTTCAAGACCTGCCTGGACATGTTCCTATGTGACCTGATCTAGGTGGACCTGCTTCTGCAGGGTGGTTGGACTAGATGATCTCTAAAGGTCTCTTCCAACCCTACCATCCTATGATTCTATGATTTTTTTAAAACAAGTGACATACAAAATGGGAAAAAAAAGCACAAATGAAGCCTAAATAGCTCTTCTCTGGGAAGGGTTCCACAGCTGGTTGGCATGGCTTTGTGTACTCACAACTCGTGCACTGACAAGAAGGATTGTGCTCATACAGACCCTTCACTTCATGCTTTTCCAGATGATCTGTGCCTCCTACCAAGCCTCTTGTCAGACGACTCCCTCACCTTGTAGCAGATAAGCTGGATAGAGATCCTGTTTGCAGGTTGCCTTTGGTAGCTGCCTTTGAGATCATATCTGCTGTCTGCACAGAGCTAGCCTGCATGTGCTGGCCCTGACTCAAGTCACGGCAGGCCACCTCTATGTAGTCTTTGCAGCATGTCTGCTGCTGGATCTGTGGGCTCCTGGCTGCTCTGAAACTGCAGGGCAGCTTCAGCTGGAGGCCCCATCAGTCCCCATTGCCATTCTTGGTCTTCGTATGATGCCTATACAGTCTGATCTGTTGTGAGCTTTTTGTCAATTTTATCACATCGAAAACATGTTTGAGTGGCCGAGGGTTGACTTGCTGATGCTTTGTTGTTACTTCAAAGACTGCTATTCTTAACTCTGTGTGTTGGAACTGTATTCACACAGACACTGTCTCTGCTGCTTGGCTGTAGGGATTGACAGGTTGACTGTGCTTAGAAGAAGTTGCACATTTCGTGTGAATATATATGAAAAACACTTCTTTGTCTTCTGACAAACCTTTTATTACATGCATATTTGGGACCATTTGGCTATCTCATCTGCTTTTATACAAAATATATGCTATGGCATTTCACAGAAAGAAAAGCAAAAGGCTTACGTGTCTCATAAAGACACACATAAAAAAAAATTTTTCATAACTCTGGGCAGGTGATTTTCCTGAAGCACACACACTGACAGTTTATGTCACACCTTGAGGACAGGCTGGTTGTTAAAATAACGACCAGGCTCACTGGGAGATTTTGAAGCTTGGTTAATGAGTTCTTTAAATTCTCAGATCACATTTTAATGAAAAAAACCCAGCACCGAGAACCAAAATGAAAACAAACAATTAAAAAAAAATCTCAAGAAGATTGTCAATGGGAGATATGGGTATATAATTTCAGTTTGTTTCTTTGTATGTTCTCAAAAAACTAAGGTCATAACAAACCTTAAAATGAAAGCTGACCTAGAGAAAATATTATCTCTGAACAATATTGGAGTTGTCTTAATGCTGAAATATTGTTATTAAATTTGAATGTGATGATGTTTTAGACCATAGACAGATTGGCCTGCATTTCAACCTCTTCTGGAACGAATGACAGAAGAGGTGTATTCTTTAACTACTTTGGTGCAAAATGCAAAATCTGAGCTGAAACTGTCAAAGAAGAGCAGGCTAAGCAGAGCTATCTACATTCACAGAGAAGCAGCATAAGGAACACTTATCAATTTTGTTCTGATGAGAGAGGTAAAACCTCTGTCAGCAGAATGGATGGGCAGCTGAAGGAACAGCTAGATTTGTCAGACACAGTCTGATATCCATCTATGCCTGACCATGTGTTTAGAGTGCTGTGCACTGTTTTCCCATCTGAAAAACTTTTCACACACTTAAATTCTTTGAATTTGTTACTTTCTATAAAGGAATGCAAAGTGTGGTTTGTGAGTGGTCCATATAGATCCCTCAAAATCTGACATCGTGGTAGATTCCAAATCCTGTCTTTTTTTGAGAACTTCTGTTCATAGATTGAAAGATGTAATCTATAGTCTGAATCATAAGGCTAGCTCATTGTTCAAATAAAAAAAAAAACCCAACACTCTAGAAAGTCCCATAGAATAGGAAGAAAACCTCTTGTAATTTAGAATTTGGAGATTTCTATCACATCATCAGAATTGCTGTCCTTTTCACAGTCCTTAAGCACATTCCTCTTGGCAGTATCTTGGGCAGGTATGCTAGTTACACAGTCAGGGTGATGCTGCCCCACGGCCGAATATCAAGAATCTGCCGCCGGCTTCTTTCCCTCCACACAGTGAGGCGTTGACATTTATCACAGTCTTCCCTACAGGATAACCTTGCATCACCTTCATGACCACTGGCCCATGACTTTGCAGTCCTGGGAGTGATGCTGTCCTAGTCATCGATCTAGAAATCCCAATGTTTTGTTATCACCTTTGCCATCTTCCAATGTCTTCACTGCCAACCTCCAGCAAACTGCCTATCTAACCCAGTGCCAGCCTCCAGGACCTCCAAACTTCTTGTGTACTTGCCTTTCTTACAGTGTATAAATGCAAGACATACTGAACATGTATTTTCTGTGTGGGAACATTATTTCAGATGACTGGTTGGCAAAGAAAGTGTTTCTGGATTGGAAAAAACAGACTAGCTTGCAAATGCTGCCAAAAGCACTGAATCTTTTTCGAGGGCAGACACTTTGGATGCTTCAACTGGCAGAAAATCACTGAGGGATATTTTTCAAAACATAAAGTACTGTCCTTTTGAAGGTGCCCAGTTCTTTAGAAGAATGTAAAGTGTATTCACAGGATACTGGAACTCAGCCATCTGACACTGCTACAGTAGAAATAGTTCTTGCAAATCAAAATAGTACTATTTTAATAGTACTAATAAAATGAACTAAAGGAAACTCTTGCATTTAAGTAGGAGTTTATTTTTAGGTATCTCAGTAGCTGAAAATAGAATTTCCTATACATAGGAACCACATTTTGCCTCTGGTGTGGGTGTTTCTGTCTGGGCAGGCTTGGATGTGACTGCTGGTAACAGATGAATTATCAGTTCTGCACTCATAGCAAGTCACACTTACATCACTTTGGAAGCTTAACCATAAGCTGATGAAATACTAAATCAGAGTCTTAGACATAAACTCTGAAAAAATAGACATCTCTCTGCGTTATGGGCACCAATGCTGTAGGCATTTTCTGAACTGCATTTGGAATACAGCATAATTTCTGACTGCTATCTCTTGGGGCTTTTAGAAATGTTTTTTGAGTTAAATATATAAAAGTCTGAGTTTTCTCCCCTTTGTTGCATATTTTTTTCTATTCATTTCCTTTCATCACCCACCTCTGTAAGAAAAGTTCAAATAGTCTGAGGGAAAGAGGCATATAGGCTCTTGGATTTGTGGCCTGGAATAGTAAGGATCATGTTAAGTACAGTCTGCCTGGTCTGTCAAGTTGACCTATAAATTGTCATTGCACAACTTTGTAACATGAGTTATAAAAATAACTATTGAGAAATGAACAGGCCAGAGAATAGGAGCGAGTCCATTCTGTTATGATTTCAAAACCACAATAGTTTCTCCTTTTCCTCTTCTCCCCCCAGAAGCAGAAACGAAATTACATCATTTTACCTAGGTTTATCCATTAGATTTTCCACAGTTCACTGTAGATTCAAGAATTTAATCTGTTCAAGAGTAACTTATCCCTATTCATTTTGAACTGGTTCTCTTTTTTTGCCTATTTCTAATTTATTGAAAAAGAGACATTGACGGTATATTTGATTCTCTTTTTCTTAATTATAGCAAAGGACTTGCTTGCTTCTTTATTTTTGGTACATGCTTCATTCAGAACATTCCAGACTGTAGTCTAACTGTACAGCAGGTAGAATATATACATATTAACATCCGCACTGCAATATTGGTATCAATACTTTTTCACAGTCTGGAAGGACTCATTACTCAGAAAGGGATTTTGGTTTTGTAACTCAAACTGTAAGCAACAAACTGTGGCAATTAACAAAAAAACCCACTTATACAGCTATGGTGCATAAAAAAAAATCAAAACCAAGATTACCGATTTCATAAACGAAATTCAACGGTTCTGAATTGTTGTGATCCATAGGATTGTGATGTAGTTTCTTTTAGAAACTGTGTGATTTAACCTCTCTGATAGATTCAGAGCACTGAAGACATCCTGTGTGCAAGTCTGTGTCTCCTTTGAAAATGAACAATATGTCAACACAAAACTTAACTCTTTATACTCAAGCAGAGAGAGTGTTTGCATAGAAAGCAAGACAGGGCTGTAGTAGAGGCCCTTAGGTCAGCATCCACATGGCATGGTGCAGCCCAGGCAGCACAGCACATGGGGCTGCTCAAGTACTGACTCTGCTTCTGAAGCCCCCTCATATGGCTACTGTTGAGAAATTGAAGTGTATGCTTTAGACAAGAGACAGGAGGTTGAAATCCTTGTTCTGGAATATTTACAACTTCAAGAACCAAGATCAGAGGAAGAAGTATCATTGCCTAGAAAAATGATTATGAATCAGAAGGAATCTAGACTGTTAAAACCACAGTTTAAAAGCAAGGGATTTGCTGGAACAGCAGCTCCATCTCAATAGAAAATAGTAATAATATCTGTTCATTCTGGGGTTTTTTTGTGCCATTAGGTCCTTCTCTGTATTCAGTAATTCTTTCAAGACCTGTTGACTATCTGGAAATGTGAGCACTGGTACCCAGTCCCAGTATAGCTCCAGGTAACTCCCAGGACAGCTTAGTTATAAGTGATGATCTAGTCTTGAAATGCTGGTTTCTGTTCTTGGGAATAGCTTTCTAAAAATGTATTTCTGTCAGAAACTTGCTTCAGTGGAAACTCAGTTCTCCCCTGTTACCAGCAAATGCCATACTGAGCTAGACAGTTATATTTCCTCTGACTTATTCTGTATGTCCCCATGACTTCTGCCTGCACAGTTCTGGTAACGTGGGCTCAAGTGGCACTGCCTAGGTTAAATACTTTGGGCAAAGCCCACTTGTATCAGTCACAGAGATGTAGCTGAGATGCAGAATGGTATCATATTTCTTTCCCCAGTAGCCCTGTGTGCACAGACACCTGTCTCTTCTCATGCTCATATCAGCCCCAGCCAGCACAGAGGCCATCTGAGCCATGAAGGCAGCTGGGGAGCTCAATCCTGCCACTGACACAGCAATGTCCTCAGCTGGCTGAGCTTCTGCAAGGCACAGAGAGGATCAGCTCCCCTGGGAGTGAGGTGAGGCCAAGTAGCTCACTGATGCTTCTTATGTACTTTTTCTCTAACGGACAGTGAGAGGTGGGCTCCTCCAGAGTGTGATTACAGGAATAACTGCTTTTGCTCTGACTCATTGTTAAAAGCAGATTAGTCTCCATTGACTATTTTGGGAGCCTGGCAATACACATATACCAAAAATTTCTCTTTGCTGAATGACTAAAGAGACAGGTTCTTAACTGGCACTCTGAATCATCTTACCATGGCCAAGCATTTTTCAGCTGTTGAAACATCTAAGCTGGGTGTGTATTAAGCCAATCTTTGATAAAATCAGGAATGAAACCCAAGAATTCTAGTTCACAGATTTTTTTTCCCTGTAGCCATTAAAAAACATGTTGTACTGTTCTACCTCTAGGTATTTTCCATGATTTCAACTTCCTTCTGAAACTCAGATGTAAAGCTGCTTGCAGTATTTGATTTTCAGACACAGACAGGAACTTCTGATATAAATACAGGTCCAAAGAGGATTTGTAAATTTTGGCTTGATTTTTTAAAATTTCATAAGGTACAAATTTAATGAGCTAAGAAGTGGTAGCAATATCTTTTCTTTGATTTGATGTATATGTGTCTGTTATCTATTCACTTGCTGCAACTGAGAGTTTTCTTCTTTTTTTTTTTGAAACCAAATTAGTGCAGAGTGTTATAAGCCATCTTAAATGCACACATCCCTAAACAGCTGTGTATTTTGACCAACATGTGGGGTTTTAAAAATTTCACTGTGAATATTTGTGCTCAGTGGAAGATTGTTTTCCATAAATGATACTCAGACACCTTAAGTCATATCAGAGGGAGCACAAGTGCTATACTGGGAGCTGTGCTATGAGCCCTGTTTTCAGCTCATCTTCCGGAGACTGCCAGTGCGAATGAAGGACACTTGAATGTTCATAACTTTTGCATGATATTGAACTCTCTGATTTCCTCTCTGTTTCCTCTTTGTGCTCAGCCTTTTTAGGTTGACTAGTATATGCAGTCCCTTCCTTAAACTGAGGCGTGGTAGTTTGATCTGGATATATCAAGTCTCCTAAGAAGAAAGCCAAATGAAGTAATACAAATAAAGAAAAAATTCTTCAGGTTGCCTCTATCTACAATCTGCTTTGTTTTCCCAGGCCTTATCTTCATTTGACAAGGCAAATGGTTCCAGCCTAGAGAGCTTCTGGATTATTGACTATCATTTTCTCATGGGGGTAGTTGTTGTGAACCTCCTGGCTTTATCTTTCACTATCTGGGTGGTACCTCATCTTTTTCCAGGGAAGTACAATGATTCTTAACCTTAGTGATAAGAAGTGTTTCAGCTGCCACAAGTAGTAGTCCATTTTCAACTTGTGGAAGATCACTCTCATAATTTCTGACAGGTAATGTTCAAGTTTTCTCTACATATCTAGTCTTTCCATCCCTGGCAGTGTTTATGCACATACTTTGTATCTCTGAATATCTATCAGTTTAACAACCAACTTCTGTATTGCTTAACATGGAGCTGAATTTTTTTTTTATGGATTTAAGTCTTACAAATATTATTAGTAATGAGTTACAATAAGGTCAAGATGAGAGAGGGTGTTCCTTTAATGTAATCTCCCTTCTCCTGGTGTTGCTGCTCTAGTCAGAGAAAAGGATTAAAAATGCACCTGTTGTGCAGATGCTTTTGTATGCTACTACAGCTAATAAGAAAGCAGTTTGTCCATCTTCCATTCCCTATGGTACGGATATTGCAAGCTTGTGTCTAATGTAATCTCCCTACCTAACTTGTGGTTTTCTGCTTAGTTTTTAGAATTGTTTTCTATTTTCTCATGAATTCCAGAAGGCAACTTCCCTGCAAATTCGCGTGTGTCAATAGGTTACTTTGCATATGAAAGGATTATTGTCATAAATATGAATGACACAATCATAGAATAGTTGGGACTGGAAGGGACCTCTAGATATCATCCAGTCCAATCCCCTGATAAAGCAGGTTCACTTCAATCATATCCAGGCACGTTTTTAAAACCTCCAGAGAAGGAGGTTCCACAATCTCTCTGGGCAGTCTGTGCCAGGGCTCCCTCACCCTCACAGGAACATTTTCCTCATATTTAAGTGGAACTTCCTGTGTTCCAGCTTGTGTCTGTTACTCCTTGTCCTATCACTGGGAACTACAGAAAAAAAAGACTGGTCCCATTCTCTCTGTGCCTGCTCTTTAAGTATTTATAAGTGGTGATAAGATTATCTTCTCAGTCTTCTCTTCTTCAGGCTAAACAGCCTCAGGTCTCACAGCCTTTCCTCATAGGAGTCCTTTGGTGGACTCTCTCCAGAAGTTCTCTGTCTCTCTTGAGCTGGGGAGCCCAGAACTTGGCATAGTACTCCAGATGAGGCTTCATCAGGGCAGAGTAGAAGGGGAGGAGAATCTCCCTCAACTTAGTGGCCACACTCTTCTTGATGCATCCCAGGATGCCATTGGCCTTCTTGGCCATGAGGGCACATTGCTGGCTCATGTTCAATTTATTATCAAACAGGACTCCTAGGTGTCTCCCTGCAGAGCTGTTCTCCAGCAGGTCAACCCCCAGCCTGTACTGGTGCCTGGGGTTGTTCCTGCCCAGGTGCAGGACTCTGCACTTGTCCTTGTTGAACCTCATGAGATTCCTCTCCGCCCAACTCTCAAGCCAGTTGAGATCTCATTTAATGGCAGCACAACTTTCTGGTGAATCAGTCAGTTGTCCCAGTTTGGTGTCATCAGCAAACTTGCTGAGAATATATTCTGTCTCCTCATCTGGGTTGTTGATGAATATGTTGGACTGGTCCCAGAACAGACCCCTGTAGAACCCCACTAGCTACAGGCCTCCAAACATAATATTTCTGCTACATTTAAGAAACTATTTTAGAGATGAATTTTTGCAGCCACTCGTATATATGTGATATTACATACGTGTCCATATTAAAAAGTAAAAGTTTCTGAGGAAAATTCCTCAATTGGAAATTAATTAAAACAGTAGTGTCAAAAACAGTAACTGGATTTATGAAGAAAAGAATGATGAACTTGAAAGAGGAGTTATGAACTGTTTGTATGTCAGGACATGAGTATACAAAATCTATACTTCAGTACTTGCCCAGCAATGTGCATTCATCCCATTTTCATGGTTTCAAACATTTCCACGGTCTTGATTCAACTTCCAGTGAAGCAAACGTTACTTAAATAGGAGCCATAGTTGCATGTAATAAAGAAAGCTTTTGGTAATCTACTGATGGTAACGGAAGAGGTGAAGTATTGAGAGGTGTAAAAGGGAAACCTTACCTTTACCTTGAAATCTGATCTAGATAGGATGATGTAAAGTCATTTCTGTAAAGTTAGGTGGTCATTTTTGTGATTGTGCTGACATAGACTCAGCACTGGAACCAGGACAGTATTCTTGTCTGACTTGGACAAACGCTCTTCTTCCTGTATGAGTTTTGTTCACTGTCTGACTAATGTACTCTCCTTAATAAGAAAGTTTCATATCTATTTGCTCTGGGTTTGGCTGACATGGGGTTAATTTTCAGCAGAGGTGGTGGAGGAAGAGCCTTGGCCAGACTAGTTGTTTCCCACCTTGGTTTAGTATTGGTCTCTGGGTGGTGAGAGGTCACAAGGCTCACTCTGTGCTTTCCTTTGCTGTTGTTATGACTGCTTCTTCTCTCCTTGTGCTGTTCTGTTCAATGGTGGAAGAGAAAGAGTGAGCCAATGGCTGTATGGTTCTTGGCTGCTGGCTGGGATTAAACCATGACACTATTTTAAAGTCCACCTTTGACTTTGCATTGCTTTTTGCTTCTCATTCTCTCAATGGGAGAAATCTGAATTGCTACTGTCCACAAATACATGAGGAAATGTGAAGTGATCCATTACACATTTTATCAAGCAATTCAAGCGCTGTCTAGAAAGAAGAAAAGCTAGAACAAAACCTCAGAGCAACAAATAAAAATGCAATTGAAGACTAACCTTATTACTTGGCTCTCTTTCCTCTTATCTTGGACCTGTTTGCACTAGAATTGCAGGACAAAGTTTGTCATTAGGTTCATGAATATTTTCTCATACTTCATCCTATGCATGAAGCTAGCAGTTCCTGTCCACCTTCATGGCTGAGGAATTTTTGATTATACATTCTTGCACATCAAAAGAGATAGGTTACACTTCCTACTCATACAACACATGTTTCATTGTGATTGCAACCTGTTCTCAAGGAAAAGAGAACATTTCTATACCATCCTGTGATTATTCTAGTGAAGAGATTGCAGAAAGCCAGATAAAATCAAGCCCTCTAATAAACCCTGATATAGATCCAGAACAGTACTAAATTATTGTATGTTCATTGATATGGTAAATGAGTATGTTAGAATGAACTCTTCTGTATTTTGTGTTAGTATCTGTATAATTTTTCTTGTAGCCTATGAATGTAATTAGAAAATGAAGAAATATTCATACTGAACCAAAGAATTAATGCATTTTAATGTCAGGTGCAATCCTGTCTTTCAACCATTTAGTTAATTTACTTTCATGAGTTGAATGTGAAATATAGATTGGATTTGGGAAAATTGCTGTTCTCTTTAAGCATGAGGATACTCTAAGGAGTGATGGTACATACTGTCTGTCTACACGCGACTCATTCATGGAGTCTAGAACAGTGTCTAAGAACAGCTCTCAAAGGAATAGCAAAGAGGGACTGCAAAGTGCACAGAGAGGGTGAGAACTTGAGCTGCTCCACCTCTTTGAATGGGTAAAGCAACGTTTCAGCTCTGTTTCAGCAAGGTACTGGACTTAAAGGTGCAAGTGACTTGCTAAAATAGAGAGAGGTCATGGATGAGACAGAAATTAAGCACAAACTTAAGTGCTTTGTCAGACTGGTACTTTGTTCAGTTAGGCTATTCTGATGGAGATACAGAATGCGCAAATTGACAGCCCCTCCACTTCCAATCCCCTGATCTTTCTACAATAAACAAAGTGGATTAAATGCCAAAAACCATCTAAATAGCATAAGCCATACATTTGAAAATGTATCCCAAACTTCCAAGGATAAAAATATCATATCTATGAGCAAAAATTTAAGCTTAGAAATCTTCAACTTACAGCAAAAAGAAATTATCAGCTTCCTCAAGTGATAGCAAATGCTTTGTTTAACGCTGGCTTCAGAAACGTTTCAGGTCTTGATAGCATTTGTGAAAACCAGGCCCTTTTATTTTATACTTGCAATAATATAGTTTGCACTTGATTTCTGTTACTAAAAGTGTAAAAAAAATATGTTCTTGGAAAAGGCATATAAGCTTGAATAATTATCTGGTTAATTGATTGAGGCTCATTTACATTTAATAACACTCTCTTCTTCCTGGAAGCATACTTCTGTAATAAAGGGCACTTCTGTTTCAGCTTAAATGCACTATTTGGTACAACCTTCCTTTGGTATGGATAGATATTGCAGGCAATGTGGACTCTCAGGTATGATTGTATACGATTCAGCTTGGAACAGTCACTCCCATCAGTCCACAGAGGATGGGTTTACTCATTACAGTACACACAATTCTTTCTAAATAAAAATCCTATATATCCCTTTGCATCATAAAATCTAGGCTTTCCTTTGAAGCTTATGCTTACCACTTCTACTAAAATTTTTTGACACAAATTGTAAATGCATATGTGATCTTTTCTCTGTATATTGATCACCTTTTCCTTCACAACTCTCATTCCTTTTACTAATAAGGCAAAGTAACAAGCTCACAAATCAGCTTCCAGCTTTCGCTCTAATCATTGGATTCATCAACTAAAATGTGAGAGATGCCTGAGGAAAAACATTAGTCTTTCCTCAGTTCATTAAGGATGTACTTTCTGTATTTAATGCAAATTATTACCTAAACAACTTTGAGAAAAGGAAGTAAGCACAATGTCTTGGCCAAGAATATCAAACCTCTGCCAAAGCATTTAAGGAGGTCAAATGACCTGACAACATGCCTGAACCCTCATCTGGTAAAATAATAGAAAGCCTAAGAACTCCTGTGTAGCCTTCCAATGTGACTGTGCTGAGGGATTTCTTAAAAAGGAAATGCAGGGGGCAGGGATGGTGGAAAGGAGTCAAACTATAAAAAAGCCAACAATGAAATAATTTTATTTGTGTCTTCTAAAATGAACATCTGTAATATATTAGTGCATATTGTCCTCAATTATATTTCTTCTTGGCATAGATACATTTCTGACTAATTGAAGGCTAGTTAAAGAGGTTTTCCACCTTTAACTTTTCCTTGCTACAGTTTCTTATGGACAGTGACGTTCTGGGTAGCAATGCTGTGCTATATAAGCAATTGATTAAAAAAACCCCAACAAACAAATAAACAACAAACATCCCAGTTGGTTTTGAAAATACCCCACATAAAGATACCATTAGCATTTTTCAGAGCTTCTCAACAGGCCTGATCTGGTGAAGTTGGTGCAAGTCTTTCCACTGACATCAACAGGCAGTAGATCAAGGCTTATTTATGTGCTACTTCTAGTTGTGTTTTCTCCATTCTTTAGTTCTGCAGTGTTTTCGTGCTGAGATTTGTTGAAGTTAATGGAATCAATTCTTGCAATTTTTTTAAATAATTCTACACAAGTGTCAAATTTTGTGTTCATAAGAATCTTTTAGTCCAGTGAGTTTTACCAGTTATTTAAAGATCCCATAGAAAGAACCAACAGAAAGAACTGCATCTGTACTAAGGGGACATAGATGGGCAGGACAAATCTATAGGTGCAGTTTTGACTAAAGACCACCCAAAGCCAGAAGCTTCTAATGTACAAATCGCCATGGAACATCACAGTTTTGGTTTCAACTTTTGTGTGCAGAAGACTGCTGTATATCCTTACATATCTTCAAAGCACCCCTGTGTCCCTGCTCCTTGGACTTAATATTGAATAATGTTAATATTAACTAAAACAAGCACTGTTAGATTATTTTTCCAAACTAAAACAACAAAACCTCCAAAATATGTGTTTTTCTTTGAGATTTTTTATTACATAGGAAAGCATGCTTATGTGTGAGTGTTCTGCCCTTTTAAAATTCAAAATGGCCTACAGTTGGCCAAGGTCACTCATCCTAATTGTCTGCTCTGGAGTAATTTTGGATTTAAACAAGAAAGAGCTTGTGAACCTCTAGTTTATGAAAGAGAGGATGGCTGAGGTCTGCTGGAGGATTATTTATTTGCAGGACTAAAAGAAGAGATGAGGGAGAGGAAGCAGCGAAGGGAGCTAGAGCAAGATCCAGAACAGTCATGTCATCTGAAGTGGGTTAGTCTGTCTTCTCTCTCAAATTTGCAAAAAAAATCAATAATTCATTGATCAGAAGAGCCTCAGAAATGACAGAAGGAAGAACTGAGACAGACTTGCTGTTTGTCCCCTCATAAGAGTGATAGGACAGTGGCGAGCAAAGGTCAGAATGGGTCATCTGATCTTTCTGTAAACAGCAGCTACCTTTTCACAGTGAAGTGTTGCTGTGCATCACATTTTGGTTGCCTCTATAAAAAGAACAAAATACCTCCCCACATCAATTCCCCATCAGAGTACACTAATGAGATGCCCAGATGCAAATGCAGCAAAATTCATTCCAGTTCTGCTCAGTTATTGTCTGCCTCATCTTTAGCAGATGGCTGGACAATGATGTCTGCAGTAATAAAAATGGTAAAAACAAAAACTACCAGCTGAATTTGAAAAGTGACTAATTTCTATTTTTATAGTGTGGTACATGAAGCCATTATTTCTGAAGCCAATAATGGCTCTATTCAGCAACAACGACTTGAGAACTTTAAGCAGCAAGATGAAGCACTACAGGACTGCTCCATCCCTAAACTTCTGGAAGGAGAGGGCACCACACAGCATATCCAGAGCAAGGCAGGATAAATGTAGCCAAGGATAGCCCCATACTGTTTCCATATGTAATTTGAAAGAAGTGTCAGCTTGAACATACCAGTCTCAGCAAGAGACCTTCTTTCTCCCTAAGGCAGAATATCTCTGAAGTTTGCTTCAGCATTGCCTGCACAAAGGCATGTACATTGCATAACCAAGCACTGCATGGCACCACCACAGTCATGGCAAAAAGTGCAACCACCATGCCTTTAAAAGACCTCAGCCTCAATTTGCATTCCAGGTTCTCCCCTTGCTCCTTGGTACATTCAATTTTTTTTAGATGTGGGATGTAGAAACATAATGTTAAATGTAAGCACAGGTTTTTTTACCATTAAACTGTAAACCAAAATTGGTGAGGTAGACTTTTTTCTATTACAGGTTTTATGTTCTGTATTATAGAAAAGAGAGACTAAACTAGGTGTGATCTGAGAGCTGCCAGAAAGTGATGAACAGATGATGTTGTTAGAATACTTGCTGGATAATGATCTTAATTCTCTTTACACTGGATAAATCTCTAAATGCCAGAAGATCATATGGCACCAATTCATTCACTCATACAAGTGATACTGGGAATAAACCATTCTTTCACTGCTACAGAGTGAGAATCTGTCATTCTGTCACTAAGGTGCATTGTCTGCAATATACTGGCAACTTTTGTGAATTTTATCTTGATCAAAACATAGATTAGGGCTTTTGAAAAGGACAGATGGTTTCCAGAGCTGTGGGTAGAAGATCTCGATTATCAGGCATTACTAAGCATCCATCTTGAACCCAGACTCCACAATGATATCCTGATTGTCTCAGATAATTATAGTGTCAATATCTTGACATTTAGAGCATCCAAGCAATTCTGTAACATACATTTTAGCAGTAATATTCTTAGTTAAATGTCTGTCCTAAGATTATACTGAGATTTGGGGCTTTGCTTTTTCTTTTTTTTTTTCTTCTTTTCTTTAATTAAAGAAATACACTGGGTTGCAAAACTCCTAGTTTTGTTTTCTTTATAGAAAGTGCTTGTATTCCTACTTCTGATATCTCAGATCCTATGTTTAATCTCAATTAGCTTTATATATGTTATTAAAGAGAACAACCTGAATTAAACTTGTTTCATCTTTTTATTCCAAGTTTAATTCAGCAAGGGGATATGAATAAATGAAGAAATGTGAAATGTTGTCCTGTGGCAGTACAATCACACTTAAAATTTTTAGTGTGCTAATTAATGTTAGTTTATTCCAACTTCTATGGACAGGAAATTAATTAGGTATTGTTTAAGTAAAGGAAGATGCAAAAAGCAATTTATACATATCTTATCACTTATATGTACTTGTTTGGGAGAAAATAGACTGTTTTAGTTTGGGTGGTTTTGTTTGCTTTTGTTTTTTCCTGGGACTATTCACATTTTTTATGTTGGTTTATGTTCAGAAGTATGTACTGAGTAAGACTAACTCTCCCCTTGCCATTCATTTTAACCTGACAACTACAATACTAGGTTTCTCTTTCAATGAAATATAGGAATAGAGCAAACCTTTGAAAATTAGGATGCATTGATCATTCCTTATCTTATTTAGCCATTTTAAAAACAAATGCAAAACGCTACTGACCCGCCTAATGAAAGTGTGAGAAATTGTGTATGTGAGCAAAAGTGTTTTGGAACTGCCAACGCAAAGATTGATGCAAGGGAAATTATTCTTAATCTTGGTTTGCTGTTTTCCAGGTGATACTGTCATTTCATAATCCTTAAGTGAATATAAAATATCTCTGTATGTGGTTGTGTCCATCAAGCATTAAGTTTAAATCTGAAATTCCTTTAGATACCAAAAATGTACTTAGACACTGCTTTATCTACAGAATTATAAATTTTTGAAACAAAATACTCTCTGACTTCAGCATTTTGTCACTAAAGGATTTCCTGAGCTAGATGTAGAATCTATAAATTTGTTTCATGACATTCTCCAGTCTCCTCTTTATCTCAATTTGGCTTCAGACATGCAGTTCCACATGTTACTAACGCATTCAGTGAAGATGTGTCTGTTGCTGTTTCCTTTAAACCTACCACCCATTAGGTTCCATTCATGGTCTGTACCTTATATTTGAAGACATTATGAGCAATCAGTCTCAATCCATCGATTGTTTTTTTTTTTCCTCTCAGGATTTCAGAAAGTTTTACCATACTTTTTCCCAGCTGAGTCCTTCCCAGGCATGAGAGGCCTAGCTACTTGGCTTCCGTGTATGGCTGCTGATACACACACGATCCTTAATGCTTGCCCCTTTCCAGACTTCTCCCAGCTGCATTGTGTATGTTCTTGAGACTACCAACTCACCTGCACATAGGACTTGAGATACAGTGTGGGTTTACACTGTGGCAAAGCTCTATGATTTTTCTAACCTTTGTTCTCTACCTAATAATTTTTTTTTTTTTTTTACCTACTTAACCTCTACTGAGCAGTGAGGTGATGTTTTCCTGGTTCTTACACCTGTTAAAACTTCCAGACTTTTTCTGTGGGGATGGTGATCATCTCAGAAAGTCTTATTTTATATGTGTGGATTTTTTCCCCCACCTTTATGAAGAACCACTGACTTTTGAATCTGCCATGTGCTAGTTTTATCTGATAGCCTCTATTTCTTGGATTGGAGAAATCTGAAGAACCAACAGATCTCAAAAACTATGATCCATTAATTAAATTATACTTTTTCTCTGTTGTCTTGTTTAAGAAAAAAGACAAACTACTACATTCCATGATGATCTGATGGCCAAATTAGAGTAATTTGTAGAAATCTTTTAGGATATTTTTTAAGTCACGAAAATTTTTATGCCGGTCATAAAAATGGCAGGAGATAATATTGGAAGAACTCATCCCCGTGCTTTTTAGTAGAATCCCTAAAACAGGTATAGAATAGAGTACATGCTGAGATGATTTCCTAAATTTACAGCTTTGACGCAAGAAAATTTGCTTGCAAGCTTTAAAGGACCGAATGGGACACTACTAAGAGGGAATTCTACTAAATAGCATTGAGCCTGGCACAGAGCCACTCTAAACATCTGGTTGGACAAATGTTAACATTTCTAGCTTTCAAGTAATTGACTCTTAGATCAATAGAAATATTTTCTATATTATTTAGTCTTCACTTAATTTTTGTGAAGCTGAAGTATTAGAACTTTGGTAATTTTCTTTTTTTAGATGCTTCTAATACAACCTCAAAACTGGTTATATTTATTAAAATTAAGCTTAACCCTTGATACCAATGTTTCATTTCAAAATTCCTACATATTTTTCCATCCTTAATTATAACAGAATGTATTCATCGGCTACATTTATTTCCCATAAAGGAAAGGAATTAAACTGTCCATCCGTAATGCATTGTATGATGGAGTTTCCAGTGCATTTTCATCAAATGTAATGCACAATCTCTTTCCTCCTGATGTTTGTGGCAAGGAGTGGTGCTAGACTGGTGCATGCTTCCTATACTGCCTCTGAGGGGAGCCATTATCCAACAGTTCTCATTAATGCCAAGAAAACTGTATGTCTTGGTAATCCTTGCAGGATTTCATGGGCCTGATTCTACTCCTGTTTAAGTGATGTGAATCAGAAATAGCCTGCAGCCACGTGATCTTCTTGGAACATTTAAATAGAGCAGACATAAAATAATATCGGAATCTTTTCAGTACTTTCTACTGGTTTTGTAATGGTACAAAGATAAGGAATAATAAAATGAAACTGCTGAGAAGAAAATACTTTAAGTTCCTTTTAATTTTAGAATCTGAAAGCGTGTGATTTGCTAAAGCTTATTCACATGTTCTCAACTACTTCAAGACTTGATCAATATTACTGTTGATTTCAAGAACTATTTTAATGGTACTTTATCCATTTATATGAAGTTGAGGGCATGTTCTGCAATTTGGTATTTCAATTTCAGATGAAAACTTGAGGGAAAAGCATCATTTTTCATTTCATAGTTTAATTTGGAAAGGTGGAGTACCAATGTAGGAGATGGAGGAGGAGAGATAAAACAGTTCAACAAACAGACAGAGACGTACAGAATCAGTATTTTCATGTTATGGTTGGTGTTGGTAAGGAAGGTATCCAACGACTTCATGCATTTTGCATTATGCTGTAGCCTGCTGGAATTTGATTTGCAAGTGTTCTTAAGTGTGAATTATCCCGATACACTCTTAGAATACAGGGGTGGTGGGTTTGAGGAGTGTAGCAGCAATAGGACTGAGAAAATGTCATTCTTGATTTCACTGCTCTGAGAAGAACTGTCTAAAAAACTACAAGGACTGTGCAAATGATGTGGTTCCAGGCTGCATTGTGAGCGAGAGGTTACTGAAAGCTTTTCTGTACTTTAAATGTGTTATTCCACAGAATATTTAAATACAGACTGGGTACATTTCATTGGTTGCAGTGAGTCTAGCGTGTATAAAACACATAAACATTCATTAAAACTGTATTACTCTATGTATTTTTAAATACATCAATGCTTTAAATTATATTGTCTACTCAATCTCTGTATTATTTGGTATTTTTATCTTACACTTTCTAGAAGACAAATAACTGAGAAGTTAACTTTGAACAGGCTTTGAGCTCTTCAAATGTCTGAAAAAAGCAAATTTTTTCATCTCCACTGTGTAGATCTTACTGACTCTTAGCCAGGCTCAGTAACAGTCTGACAATGTCAAGATGTGCTTGCTGAGATCCTACTGTCATCATTAACTTATGCTAAAATTAAGAAAAATTCAGGTCCAGGACAAAAATATGAATGGAGTCATTGGCATAGTTGATACTTATTTTCTTTTTTTTTCTCAGTGATGTTTTTTTTTCTTTTTAGTGGGGGAGAGACAAAAGAGCTCTTCCTTATTTCATGTGTGCAGAGCAGATCCTGAGCAGACTAAAGGTTCTAGCTGTTTTCTATCCTGAGAGTCTTAACAACAGGGCAAATTGTCAAGTTTTATGAGGAACAGGGGCATTTATGCATTGCAATTTGAACTGAGACCACTAGTAGATCATTTCACATAGAATTAAAAAAAAAAAAAAAAAAAAAGAGTAGAATCTCCAAACCCCAATCATATGATAACTTCTGGCTGAACTCCTGCCCAACTTGAACTGGAGTCAAACATTGCTTTAGCTAAACTAAATCTTTCTTAGTCTTGGCTTTCAAATAAAGCAGTTGTTATTTTTGTTTTGTTTTTTTCTCTATTAAATGAACAAATCTGCTTGGGATGTCCTTAAACCTCCATGCACTGATTCACTCCTAAGTAATAGTAGATGACTTAGACAAATGATCTAAATTACTGATTTCATGGCTGGAGAGAGTGAGTAAGTGCTCTCTGTCCCTTGGCCATCATACACTGCTTTACCATATCTCCATTAACATCCCAGTGAATGTGCTGATTATTGCTCTGGATTCTCTATTTAATAAACTGTATGAAACTCTCCCTGGAAAAACAAATGAGTAGTTTGGCTTATCTGTTTTTATCTTGGCACAACAAGCTCTTCTAATCAGCTGATTTGAAGTGAAATAGGGGGATGAGTTTCCCTTGAGTTGCATTGAACTGCCTCCTGCCTACAACTGTATCGGTCTTTGCTGACAGCTTGAGCACTCAAAATTTGGGCAAAGTTTGCATGGCCCAGTACCAAAATAACATATTACAGTAGTTTTTTTTGAGTGCTTGAAAGGCATGGGAATGACCTAAGACTAGCATTTAGTCCAAACCTAAAGATTGCTTCCAATATATTCCAGTCAATCCTTACCTTGGGATTTAAGACTAAAGGCTGAGATTCAAAATCTGCTTTTATTTATGAACATTGTGTGGGAGACCTGCAGAGTTTAAAGCAGAATAACTTTTGAGTCTATAGTGATAAATGTGCCACACGGTTCTGTGAGAATCCTGATGGCCTTCTCAGATAACTGTTTCAATACCCACAAATCCCTATACTGCTTCACAACTGCCTTACCGTGAGACTACCAGAGGGAGAGGCTGAATATCAAAAGACCTAAAAAACTAAGCTATAATAAAATAGATATATGTCAGCATTACATTCCAGCCAAAACATATTGACCTTTTCTAAATTTGAAGAGGAAGACACTGCACTTCAGATTGCAAACAATTTGGGACAGAATGATGATTTTACTGTAATTGCAAGTCACATGCTTTGCAAATTGCCTAACAAAGCTCTTATTATTACTCTTCTGTTTTTTTTGGTTTTTTTCTTCATGGCATGGAAATTGAGGTTGAGATGTTCTTTTAATACTTAAATGTTGAGATAACTAACAGAAAGATTTGGCCTCCAATTCAGAGTGGGACAGGTGGTATGGATTTATTTAATTCCTATTGAAGAGTACTTCCAGCAGCTGCTGAAATGGAAAGCAAACAAATGAAGCTTGAAATGGAGACATAGCTTACACCCAAAATTTGTAACCTTTAATTTTTTTGTGTTTCTTTTCCTTGCTAACTCAAAGACACTTCTTGCCAACTTTTCAAAAGTGTTATACATATACATGAAACTTATGTATCTGCTGATTCAGGTCACAAATTGTTAACACCTCAAGCCCTGAAATAAAGGGAGGCAGTGACTTTTACAGTGTGGCTTTACAAAGAACTATTCCATATATAAGAGAGCAAAAGGACGAGGGCAAACTCTACAACCAGCTGACTAGACACATCCTGAGAAAGCCAAGTAGTTTTCTGTCAAACTGGGGAGATGTTAACTGTCTTGTCTGTCATTGAACTTCACTTACTGGCACATTTATTACCTTAGGACAAGTATACAAAGGTCTCTCTATTAAACCAACCTGCTAAAAATGTTACAGGTTCCGAGGTAATGGTTCTTCCTCCTTCTTATTCCTTTTCTTATTTATCTTCATTCTCTTCTACTTGATCATTAAAAAAAAAAAGGGCAAGAAATGAAAATAGCAACAGAAAATGCAAGGAGGAAGGAAAAAAGGCAAGAAGAAGAAGGAAATACAGTAACTGTTAAATTAAAACCTGAAAAGTGTGTGGTTTCAATACCTTCTGGTTTTTTGAATTTCGCATTGAGATGTAAAAAAAAGTAGAATAAATATAAAGTTTTTGAATTTTTCTTGAAGCATACTTGCCATTTTTCATCCAGCACTGCTGCCAACTTTCTGACTGTGTAGTACAAACAGCTTTTCAGCTGCTCCTACAATGGTGCATTCAGAAAAAGATGCATGTGCTAATGGCACCTGCACAGCCACTCATTTATGGCAGTCAAGGAGCAAGTGAACATGCCAATCAGATAATATATGCAGGTTGGATAACCATATATCTAACTACCTGCCGTTGTGTGGTACTGTAGCTAAGTGAAGGTGACATGGAGGCTGATGTGTTCTCCAAAGTACATCCATTTTGTCCATTCCAGGAAGTTATTTTTGCAAAAGTAATGAATAATTTAAGTTACCAGTATAGTATAAAATATGTTTGTAGCCTTCTGAGTTGAAGATTTAAAAAAAAAAATTGTCTTAACCAGTATGTTTCTCAGTGTCAAGTGTCTCTCATTCTTTTTCTCATAACATATATACACGAAAATCTTTTAGCATATATGAATATCTGCTTGCATTAAAGAAATACTGTGTTTATGTGTGTATTTATATGTAAATCATATGTGTGTATAGTAAGCATTCTTTAGTGCAAGCAGATGACTGCAATGAGAATGTTCATCTCTGATACTGAAAACATTAAGGTCTAAGGGATATTGGCTAGACACACTGTTAGAGCTGCAAAGTACTTCTTGCCACTAGTATTTCTAACGAAGACCATCTGCAAGTAGCTTTATTTTTGGTTCCAAAAAAAGAATTGAAATTGCTTTTAATCCAGCTGAACTTTTGAGGGATTAGCTATTATGTTCTCATTACTCCTTTCACTGACAAACAACTTTTGGGAGCAACTCCATCATTGAATCTGTTCATTAAGCAGAATATTCCATTTCATAAATGAAAAAAAGAAAGACACTACCCACCACCCCAAAAGCCCACAAAACCCCCAAAATCAAACCAACCTCCTACCTCACTATAAATTCATCTTGATATTGTCTGATTTAATTTAAGGGAAGTTTTAGCTAATAATATTTACTGTAGTGTAGGCTTATGGATGTAATATTTTACCACTCTTTTGCACTCATCTGAAAAAATAACTAGAAGAATCTAAAAAATATTTGTGGCATTTCTGATTGATTTATTGTTACTTTTTAGGAATTTAATGAATGATTTTCATTTTTTTTAGAGAAAAAAAAAGGAAAATTAACAAATGAGTGTCTGAAAAAAAACCCAAAAAGTCTGTATGTTTTTATTCAGACTTTAAGGAAACAACTTACTATTTGACTATGCTTTATGGATTCTCCAAAACTGTATTCTTTAGAACAAATTATATCTTTGTATTGATTCACTGTAATCAAAGGAAATTTGGCATTGAAATAGAGTGTATGTGAAACACAAGTGTATAAACTGAGAGAACATTTGGCTTTTGCTGAGCAACCAACCTCACATGTTCTCAATTTTATGTCATTGAAATACGAAATATAGAAATATATGCCCAGAGGTACAAAGCTCCTTCATTCAGTCTGTGCCCATTTCCAGGCAGGAGACCTGACTAAATGGTTGTTATAGTCCCTTTTGGATTAAGATCCAGGAATTTTAGCTGCTAGCACTGAAGTACTATTTATAGTCTTACAGTTGGTTTCTAATTCATTCAGCATTAAAAATAAACTCCCCCAAAACCATCCTGGATGGTATTATTTATGTAGGGAAATGTTGTCATCTGATGGAAAACAGAATATCCCACTGAAGTCAAAATGGAGTTGCAATGATGTACTCAAGCTGAAGATTCTTCTACAAGAATGAATATGCCAAATCAATATTTCTGTTACTCATTACTGCAATACCTGGTAGAGTGTTTCTGGTTGTTATCCCAGTAAATGCACTGTTTCATTCTACCTTACAGACTCATAAATCACGTCTGTAGTTTTTGAGGGATGTCTAACGCTGCATTCTGCCCGGTGTGCCTTTCAACAGTATCTGCTCTACATTTCTCTTCTATCCTTCCCCTCTCATTCATGGGAGAATTCTAGAGATTTCTTGTCACTAAGAAGAGATTTCTAGCGACAGGCCTGCCTGACTTGACTGCATCATTCATTCTTTGCCAGTCGCCATGGTCTCTCACTGGTCCAGAAATCCTGCAAATAAGCAATGTGGTGTGGCACAGTTCAGCCTGATGGAAAGCTGGGAGGAGGGAGTCCTGCAGCGTAAATGCACATGTGAGAATGTGTGAGCTGACATCCTTCCTGGGGCACTGTGCTGGGAGACAAAGCACGAGTTAAAAACAGGGCACATACTTATTGTAAGAATCATAAAAAAAAAAAAAAATATGTGACAGGTGGAGTAAGCACCTTTGCTTCCCTCATTTGTATGCAAAGAGCAAAGCCTTAGTATCAGACTACAAAGACCAACATTTGCAGGTCCACATTTCCTACTGCTGCCTAGAAGCCTCTCATCACATCAGACCAAGGAAATGCACAACAGCCCTGGGATATTTGAGAACAGAAACCAAACCGTGCCATTCCATCACAGCTAAGCTATGTGTGTCTGAACTGCTTCCCCTGCTTTGTTAGCCATTTCCTGGCCTGGGAGAGAGACATATATGTGGGTTTGTGTGGTGCTGTTTGCCACAGGGCTACCCAATCACACTGCAGCACTGCATCTTGGTGCCACAGAGAGAGGAGCCGTGGGGCCATGGGGTGCTGGAATCCTTCAGTGGGATGAGCCCCACCACAGCAGTGACAGGCACCATTGCTCAGGCCAGCCACTCTGTTTCACTGAGTGCAGGCTGGCACATACAGTGCCTGTGCAGATAACTACTGACAAAACAACATCAAGTGAATGTCTGTACCAGCTGCAGAGCAGCAAGATGTAAGGAAATTGGTGCTAGGTTTCAAATGTAACTGTTTGCTAGGCAGATGTAGGTCATCTGACAATCTTGAACTTATTTTGTTGGCAGTGGTGGAGCAGAGGCTTCAATTAGAGGTGAGAATTCAGAGGTTAGAGGGAAGCAAGGAGTGATATATTGGGTTATTAACACAACAGGCATAACTGCTGCTGCTCTGGAGCTTTCCACTCTCTTTGTAGGTTAGAGGGAGGCTCCAGCTCCTTCAGGGGTCCTTCCAGATGCCAGGCTAGTGTAGGAGGTCAAACCTCAGTGGGCATGTTGTGCCCACTGAGAGTGAGAAGTCCATGTGGTATGACATTTTTGAACAGTATGTGAGAGCACAGAAATTACCGTACGTGGCTGTGCAGAGTCTGACTCCTCTCTTATTGGGTGTACACTGACAGACCAGGAAAATTCCTGGGGATCATCCACACTGGTGAGCATAGAGAAAAAGAGGTTTCCTCCCTGGGATTTCATCTAGGGTACAGGACTGTGTGCAGAAAGAACTGGACACTGTGTGCATTGTCAGAGAATTTGGCCGCAGGGGAGCTAACAGTGATGCTGTGACAGGACACTGTAGACACAATGACTTATATTTCCAATCAGGATTAATAATTGTCCAGGCCATCAAACATAAATAGCCAGTGTTCAAACAAATGAATTTTATATCAAGCTTTCGGTCATATGTATTCACGCACTGCCACATCAATTGAAAGCAGGATGAAAGCCATCAAAGGAGCAATAGGTTATGGGCAATCTGACCTGATGGGTCCTGGGAAAAGTGTAGGTTTCAATGCTGAGTACACAAAACAGCCATGGTAAGCCTGTATGGGAAATGAACAGTCAGAATATGTTGCTCATCAGTATGGCATGAGAGAAGTTGGTTTAAAGTTTTTGCACGTACACACTGGATACATGCATACTCTTCTGTGTTTTGATGTTGGGTTGTTTACTGACATGCTCAGTGGCTATTTTAGCAAAATCATGTCTCAAGATTTTTGGATCAGTTGTTGTCACCAAACCAATGATATCCAGGTACAGAATTTTTCTTCTGTGAGGGAGATGGATGCCATAGGGACAGTGTGCTGGTTTAACTCTGGCTATGTGCCAGGTACTCAACCAAAGCCATTCTATCACTACCTTCCTCAGCAGGACAAGGGAGAGAGAAACATAACAAAGAGTTCATGAGTTGAGATAAGGACAGGGAGATCACTCAGAAATTAGTCACAGGCAAAACAGACTCAACTTGGGGAGAAATGGTTTGATTTATTAATGAACAATCAGAACAGAGTAGGGGAAGGAGAAATAAAAACTGAATCTTAAAACACCACCGCCCACCCTTTCCTTCTTCCCCAGTTTCTACCTCTTCCCACCAGTGGCACAGGGGGAATGGGAATCACGGTCAGTTCATCACAGATGGACTTTGCTTCTGCTTCTTCTCAGGGGAAGGACTCTTCACACTTCCTCTGCTACAGTGTGGGGTCCCTCTCACAGGAAATAAGCCTCTATGAACTTCTCCAGTATGAGTCTTTCTCACAAGCTACAGTTCTTCTTTAACTGCCTCAGCATGGGTTTCATCCGTGGGGAGAATGGTCCTTCAGGAATAAACTGTTCAAGTGTAGGTCCCTCACAGGGTCACAAGCCCTGACAGCAAACCTGCTCTGGCGTGGGCTCCTCTCCCCACAGACTCCCAGGTCCTGCCAGGAACTTTCTCCAAGGTGAGCTTCCCACAGAGTCACAGCCTCCTTCAGGCATCCACCCGCTCTGGCATGTTGTCCTTCAGGGGCTGTGAGTGGATCTCTGCTCCCCGGTGGCCTCCTGCAGGGGTACAGCTGCCTCACCATGGGTTGCACCACGGGCTGCAGGGGAACTTCTCCAATGCCTAGGAACCTCCTGCCCCTCCTTCTCCACTGACCTTGGTGTCTGTGGAGATGTTTTCACATTCTCATTCCCTGTTGCTACTGCAACTTAGCAACTGTACAACAACTTCTTCCTCTTCTAAAAAACGTTATTCACAGAGGTGTTACCTCAGTCATTAATTGGCTCAGCCTTGGTCAGTGGTGGGTCCATTTTAGAGCTGGCTGGCACTGACCCTATCAGATACAGAAGAAGCTTTTAGCAACTTTTTTTAAAGAAGCCACTCCTGTAGACCCCTGTGACCAAAATCTGGATACAGAAACCCACTACAGACAGAAATCATATATTTATAGTCCCTGGAATAAGTCCATGACTCTGATAACCTTTTTACCTGCCAAAGTGGTTCAGAGATCTAACACACACTTTCCTTTCCCTGTCACACAGATTCTTTCCCACTGTGATTAGGTAGGCAACACACTGCCTGGGCTGGCATGACATTGTACAGGTAGTATCTCTTACATTCATGTTGTTCCTACTTACATTGACTCTAGAAGAACATTTGGCAAAAGCAATTAAATACCTCAGTGGAGAAAGCTGGGTGCAAAATGCAGCTATGAGGTAAGCTAAAATGTAACTAGTAAATGAGAGAAGTGTCTGTTACAGCAGCATAATAGGTACAAAATTACCTATTGGATATGCTTATGAATGTGAAAATTTGTCCGAGATGTTTTATCTCATCTCTGACTTTTAGAATCCCATGTAATTAAACTTTAAAACATTCCAGTCCAGCTTCTGTTAATGAATAAAAGTTGGCATTTTTATTAGTCACAGTTCTAAACAACTTACAGGTGGTTCTGATTAGATTCTTCAGATACCTGATTTTTAAAATAAAAAATCCCATGAGCTACATGAAAAGTGGACTATCTCCTCTATTCTTCATCTTATTTAGTAAAAAGTTTGACAGAGCTTAAACAGGTTGTCAAGGCTGCAAAAGCTAAACAATTTACAAATGTGAGCACCATAGCTGGGCCTCTGCAGTCCAGACAAGGCATTGGCATCCCACTTGGAGGGAAAGCAAGTGGAAAGCATTGCTGACTCACAGAGACAGGTGGAGGAACAAAACAGTGGCTTTGGCTTAATCATAGAATTGTCTGTAGAGGAAAATTTGTATTGCCAAAGGATACTGCCAAAGGATACACTCCATTCCTGATCAGCTCCACTGTTCTTGGCTAAAAAACATAAATAAGGTTGTGGAGTCTTCTTCTCTGGAGGTTTTCAAAACCCACCTAGATGCATTCCTGTGTGACTTGATCTGGGTTAACCTGCTTTAGCAGGGAGATTGGACTAGATGATGTCTAAAGGTCCCTTCCAACTCCTCCCATTCTGTGTGATTCTGTGATGTTGCATTGACATATCATTGTATGGGCAAAGCCTGCTTCTGGTACTGGCACAGAAAAGCATCTTACCAGGCCTGATTCAAATGTTGTTGCAGTCAACCAGATAGATAGGAAAAACCAGTTAAATACATAGCGTTTGTTACTGATACATGACTCAGACTAATGACTAAGAAAAGACTCAAGTTCCAATTGCTTCCTAATAGTTATTTTTGTAAGAAACATTAAAAATAGTATTGTTTCAGCTTCTTGAATTAGAAAGATTTGTCTCCTTTAAACTAGAACTTTTAATAAAAGTAAAATATTTGAAATCTTAGCAAATGTAGACACAAAGTGATTGAAGACAGATCAGCATTGTAACAAGATACTACAAAATTATTTAAAAAAATGCTTCATCTGCACTCAGCTCACATGTTTTTCAGCTTTTCAATTTGTGGAAATTATTGACATTTTTGTCTTTCATCCTGATCCTAGAAGAAAAAATGCTAACACCTCAGAACTATCTGCAGTAGCAGAAGGGAGTGTCTTAATCCACTTCAGTCTTATTTGGTTGCTCTCCATTGAGAAGTTATTTACTAAGAGCCACTTATTCCTGTAATTTATAAAAGCCTTCTAGTGGAGGAGATGAGATGAAGCAATGGAAGTTGGTAAGTACTTCCTGAGTATGAAGACCAAAAGCAGCTCATAACTCGTGTCCCTCCCCCTTCCCTTCTGCTCTATTAATTCCCCAAACTGGCATTGTTCCTTGTGTTTTTACTGGGCAGAGACAAGCAAAACATCTCTCTAATACACAAGTCTCAGCCACACTCAGAGACCTTAATGAAGGGCTGGTAAAACTTCCTGCAGACTAAGTTTCAAAACATAAGAATATTTTTGAATGCAATTAAAATCTTAACAGATTTCCCAAAGTCAATACAGAATAAAGAGCATTCTTCTTTGGCAACTTGCAAATAATAGAGAAAATTCTGACCACAATGTCTCTGAAGCTATCCCTAGAGTCAAACTGGAATTTTTATTGCTGCATTGCCTTTTTAGTTATGCCACTTTTTAGCACTTTTATTTTTAGAAGTAAAGGATAAATCTATGAGCAAAAGTTTCTGATGCAGTTAAGAAGCAGTTTATTCAGCCTGTGTTGCTTAGGAACTGCAGGCTATTGCTTTTCTTTCAATCCTCTGCATTGCTAAGGTTCTCAGGAAGTTGTTCAACACTATACCATATATCATCAAATAATATTACATGCTGCACTAAGGGCAGCTATCATTTCATGTTGGTGGAACTCATCCATGTTTGTGTTTAAGGACCTCTAACAGTGGCTTATACAATCACATAAATATAATGATGCACGTGGAATTGCTCCAAATTAAAGACATGGCGAGCCAAAATCATATCATACTTCAGATACCACAAGCTTACCTCATCAGCAAAAGAATTCTGATAAGACAAGATTCATTTTGTAACAATTTGCAATTGATGGTGTATAAATGCATCAGTCAGACGATATGTCTTAGGATCTCCAGACTGATGTTCAACCAGAATGGTGTTAAATAGATCATCTCCCTTCCAGAGAAGAATCTGGGCAAAGATCTGAGTTTTCTGTCAGATTGCTTCACTGAAGACAAGTATAAGCTGTTATAATTGTTAATATGAGCACTGTAAGAATGGAAGAGCCACTGCATTCTGCACAGGTAGTGAGATGCCTGTTCTCAAGTCCTTTCAGCTTGATGGGACAGACAAAAATAGACAAGAAAAGCAGGGTCAAAGACTGGTGACAGACTACCATCACTAACATGGCAAGTCATGGCTGAGCTAGCAACAGGTGGCTGGTGTCCTTGTAACCAGCCTAGCACCTTATTATTTCTATGTCATACAACTGTGGAAACCGATTAGCCCCATGCACATACATTTCAACTGCTACTCCCTAAATTTGGACATATCTGCATTATCTAATACATGCAACTGTGATTAGGGATTTGTGAGACTTTCTTGGCTCCAAAAATTGTAGTGTGGTTGACATAAGTCTCCTTAAAGTCTATAGGTTTATGGGCTGAAAAGGATTTAAAACACAGTTTCCTCTTTTGGAGTATAGATATAGAAATATTAGAAAGCAAAAAAAATCCCACACCATTTTGTTGGTTAGCACCATTACATCTGCAAACACTCTTTTCTGGTTAGAAATAAGAGTAAAAACTACCACTATCCTTTCTCCTCCTCATAAATCTGAGTCTTACATACAGACTGTATAAACGAAGGTGACATAAATTTCATGTTTCCTACAATTATGAGTGCTCCTATATTGAAGTCAATAATGGCCACCAAAAAAAACCCGACTTGATTTCACCTTTATGCTAAGAAAT
This sequence comes from Colius striatus, assembly GCF_028858725.1. Classification (NCBI taxonomy): domain Eukaryota; kingdom Metazoa; phylum Chordata; class Aves; order Coliiformes; family Coliidae; genus Colius; species Colius striatus. Next base: position 12,122,822 of record NC_084764.1, on the reverse strand, counting down.
GCCCACTCAGGTAATCAGAATCTAAACATTGTATTTAAGACCTTGGATCAGAGTAAAGGAAGTCAAAGGAAAAAACTAGTGCTGATCAGTATTAACATTTTGACACCTAGAAGAGACTGATTGTCTGAGCTCACATGTATTTAGTTCCTGGAAATATACATGAACATTTATAAACATTCCTCAAAAGATACCGAGAGAGAGAACTTAGAGAAAGTGTTTCAAAATTGCATATACTTATTATTATCTCCTGAGTTGAGATGGTAGAATATTAAACGGCAAAGCCAATCTACTCTTTCTCTGACCAAGACTAGCACCTCACTGTGGTTCAGCAGGATTTTTGCCCCTATATGTGCACATTATAAATGCTGTGTCTTTGTGTGTTCATGTATATTTGTATGTCATATATGCATGCACACACCAATGTGGGTATATACAAAACCTATGTACTCCATATGTTTACAGTACCTATTTTACATACAATTTGTAGTGGAGCTTTTTTAATTTGTTTGGTTTAAACTCCTTATCAGTATTTTCTGTTCCAGCTGGCTATCACATCTACATCTTTGTTTTCAGGAGTCCAAGGACCAGTACAGAAAGATGTTTGCAGAGTACAAAACACATTTCTGGGAAGAACAAAAAGAATAAAAACAACACTAAAAGAGTAAACTGCCTGCACCACTTGTCCTCTCATCTCCCTCAGATAACTTCGGTTAATCAGAATGAGAAACATAGCACAATGCATGTGCTCCTCATAGACAAATGTCATAAGGCACTGTCAGGCATAGCAGAGATTCTTCAGAATTCTCCTTCTGAAACCATGCATACACATATCTATACACAAAGTCAGAATGTCAGTTGATACCATAATTACAATTATCACATGCCCTGACTTGGATGTACTGTGTCTCAGAAGTTTGACAGGCCAGGCTGTGGCTTGGAAAGCTGTATTTCAGCACTTGGAGCACACTGTTGCAGTGCTTTCAGATGTGAATCAGGCTACATCTGATGAAGTGCTTTTCCTTTCGGATCATTCCCTTTCCCTTTTATAGATACAGTAGGAAGTTGTTCCAAGTACACTGCCACATAAATGAGTACAGATGAAGATAGTCTTAAAAAGCAAGGTAGAAATCAGAGCACTCCCCTCACATTTTTGTCTATGATTATATACCTTGTGTTGTAATTTCTATTAGACATTTATTTCTCATTTAATTTTGGTCTGAAACTATTAATCTAAACATTTGAAGTTTTCATAAATATTTTTCCTTAGACTTGACAGTTCGCTGTTATATTGATTCTGTTGTATTCTTCCAATGGGGCTTATTTATTAACAAACCAACCCCAGGCTAATATCATATGGAAAACCTCCCTACCTTTCTTACCAAGTAACAATATGTGTAGAGCTCTTTCTGTAATCCTGACCTCTGTGAAATAAACCCATGTCCAGTTTGCTGTAGCAGTCATCTTGTTGCCTAGTGGATCATTGCTATTAAGGGGGGAAATATGGTGTCTTGGCAGTAAGTTAAAGTATAATTTGGCAAATAGATTTAGGCTTTGATGCTATGAATTTTCCTCTCCAAACAAGAGTTTCTGGGTGGTATTTCAAAGTTATGCTCTTTGCTGCTGTTTTCCTGGATATGATAATACTGCAACATGTCTGTTTTGTTAGAGGCTGTGCCTTATGAATACTGCACATTTACTGAACTCTCCTTATGACCTTTTTTTCCCCAGAAGTGGAAATGACAACAAATGAGCTCACACTGCAAGGACTTGAGTACCTCAAGGTACCTCGGAGCAGAGCCAGGCCCCAGAAGGGAGCGGACCAAGTTTGCAATGGGAACTGTCAGAGGGGAATAACTCGTCCTCATCCTCTTATAACTGACCATTGGCCCTCTGGCTGGCTGGCTGCTGAGAGCTTGAAAAGGTCATTTCCACCCTCTCATCTGAGGACTCAGGTGCAAAACTGTGTAAATCACAGCTTTTAAAGGAGAACTTTTCTGTATTTCTGCCAGAGTCCGTGAATGGGAAGCTGGCTCTCTCAGCTGGGGCACTCCCCTGGCACACAACATCCACAGTCCTACAGCTGATCACTACCTGGGGTTTTGGTCCAGTTTAGTGCACCCTGGGCACCTGTCTGTCAGCGAAGGGTAGAGAAGGAAAGCCAGGAGCCCCTTCCCCTCATGGTACCCTACAGCAGAGGAGTGTAGCCTTCCCTCAGAGCTCCTGGTTCTTGGCACCTCCTGGACATTTGGCCTCCCTTCTGGCACCACTTGCAGGCATGACAGAGCCCTTGCTTGGCCAGTGAGGAGCAGGATCCAGGAGCCCAAAACACACATAGGAAGACTGCACTGATTCCATGTTGGTGTTGATATATACTGAAATGGACGATGCAAGTGGCACCTTCTCCTACATTCAGATTCATTGCACTTGCCTTTTCAGCTTTGAGAAACCCTTCTCAACTTTCCAATAAAGTTTCTACTTGAAGCATGACAAACTTCCTCAGCTAGTCCTCAGATAGTAGACACTGAAATAACTGGATTTGTTTTCTTTAAATTCTACCCTTTTCAATTCTGTATTCTGTCTTCTGGACAGCATCAATCCAAATGAGTTCTCATATATTTTAGTGTATCTAGAGTCTGTCAACAAAGGGTTACACCCACTGCTTTGCTAAGATGAGGCAGCACCATCACAGGTCTGAGGTCATGATATGGTGTGCTGGCATGATACAGGATTTCTAACTTCAGCAGTTAATTTTGCTTCAAAAAACAAACATTCAATGGAAACTTTACTTAGTACAGCAGCTGCAGCCTTGAATGTCAAATTAAAGGCAGAGAGCAAGGAGATAAGGTATTCACATGAAATCACCCAGGATTCAAGGTAATGGCATTTCCAAATAAAAAAATCTAAAACAATTATTTTCAACCTAAATATTCAGATTTATATTTAAAGCACTCCATCAGATAAATTCTGCATTTCACAATCAGATAACATTTTTCATAGAGATCTATGATGAAAAAAAAAAATCAGGTTAGAAATATGAAAGTAAAGAAATCTCCATCTTCTATTCAGTTCAAATGGTCAAAATACTCAGGGATTAAATGATATGGGTAATTTTAATATTTTGTGAAATGTGAGATATAGCATCACTTTGTTGATCATCTGTGTTTATATTTTCAAAAAGTGCAAAGAAATTTTATTTTCAGAGACCAGATGCTCTCTCGCTTTCTGGACAAAGCTTGAGCTTGCATCTTGTGTAGTGTGTCTTGTGAGTTTAATTTTCATTTTTTATTCTTAAATCTACATACCTTTTACAGCTGTAAAAGTAGAGAAAAAATAATTTCAATGTAAAATTTAGCACAATTTCAGCAAGATTTATCTAAGAACCCAAATCATGCCAGGATCCAGCAACCTAAATCTTTAAGGAACTCTGGGGAAATTCTTTTCTCCATTTATGCTGCTGCAGCTCACGAGCAACTTGGTTTTCCTCTACAAAGTTCACTTCTTACTCAGCCAAAAGACTGCTGGCAAACATTTTTTTTTTTACATGAAACAGACAGTCTGTAATTAAACACTTGTAGATGGCTGAACTTAGTGAGTTATGAATGCTCTGGGACATATAAACAATCCTGCAACAAGAAATTGCTTCCATAATTTGAGTCAACAAAGTGAATGAGTTCTAAGCACAATTTAATAAAGTCTGTAAGACAACATTGCTACACTTCTCTCATTAAAATGATCATATGAGAATACTGTACTTTCACAATATCTTTTAAATGGTGGGGAAATCAGCAAGAAGAGGTCATTTTTAACGTTTTACTCAAGATATAAGAGTTAACATATCTCAAAGTACAGCTCAAGCTAAATAACAAGTGTGAAAGCTGTAGAAAAAACAATTAATTCTTCTAGAAGCAGGATCTGAATATTTATGCTTTACCTAACACACTCCCCCGCCCCCCAAATCATAACATCCCTCATTTCTGCAGATCTTGAGAGCCAATTCCATTCCCACTCTTTAGTTCTGCAAGTACTGGAACAAATTATATTAGCAGGCCTGTATTAAGGTTGATCAGTTGCTAAGTTTTTCATCATGGTTTTGTCTGGTGTAGTATAAAAACTTTGCAGCAGCCAGCAGATGAAAGACACAAGGAATTTTTACACTGTTTGGCAAGTGGAGTGAAGCATTTGTGGATTCTGTGCCATGACAATATGGCTGGGTTGCTTTTTGGATCCCATACTGTCTTCACATTGTGAATATTTATCAGTGCTGGACCAGGGTATTAATCTTGGCCCATCCTTATTATATTCAGCAATATGTTGCATTGCGTTAGTGTAAGTTTCTCACACTGGTTCTAATTTCTGAGCAGCTTTCCATCAGCTCAAAATTGGGAGGTATTGACTGTAGTCTATACATGCAATTATAAGCAAAATTCCCTTGACACTCCTTAGGAAAGCAACATGAATCTAGCCTAAGAACATGTAGCAACTCAGAGTGAATCAAGCTTAAAGCAGGTTGGGAAATGTTGAATATTTGGGTTTCATTAAAAAAATATTTTGACATTTCTGAACTGATTTTTTTCTAAAGGTATTGGTCTCTGAAAATGCCAATTGGGATGAAAATAGTTTTGAAAATATCAGTCTTTTTCCGTAGGAAGGAAATTTCATCTGTCAAATAGCTGTACCATCCAAAACTAGTCAAGAGCAGAAATAAGTAGAAAACACATGCCCTAAAAAGATATCTCTCTGTCTGTTGCTGAGCCCTAGGAGTTTAGCTCAAATGGGAACCATTTGGATTGGGCTGCTTGCCTTTTTTAATGGCCTAATTTTGCAGCAGTAGCCATGACTATCATAACAACAAAAACAAAGAAAAACATGGAATTAGACTCAGAGTTAGGACATTTTGTGTTCCCATGAGGAAGAAATTCTACTCGAACCTTCACTCCCAAATACATACTGTTTTCAGGAGGTTTGCATGTGAATTCGTAGCTTATCACTGAAGTTGATCTCTGATATCAGTAATTATATCAGATGTGGTTATGACAAAACACCTGCATGCTTCCATATGTCTTTAACAGGTTCTACACAACCTTGGATATATTCAATTACAAAGAAAGCAAAAATATCTTTAAGCCAAATTCTGCTTCCTCATGATGTGGCAGCATCAGGTCATGCTGCTCTGATTTCTGACTTTGCTTCATTAGGAGTGATCCCTGACAGTGTTCAGTCAGGATGAAACTTGCTTTGTCCTTTCAACCCAGTGGTAGAAGGCTCCACTGAGTGTCTCTCTCCCTCTATTCCTAATGCCAAGGCTCACACAGTGCCCTGCATGGGTTTCACTGTCAGCAGCTCTGTTCAGTGGTTGTGGCAGAAGTCTTGTCCCCCAGTCATAGACAGATGTTTACATTCCTTGTTTATTAATGCACGGAATAGAAGCCAGAAGGATAAAAGTGCATGACTCACCATCCTGCCTGATCTTTCCTTAAGGTAAGGAAATGCCTTTTCTGCCTATCACGTGAAGAGAAAATGTGAAAGAACAAAAAAGAACCAGACCAGGCATGACACAACCATATATGGGTCTGTGAAAGTAAATGAGGTAATATTACCTCCTTTCTAAAGGATCAGGCTTTGATCTTGGATACATTTAGCTTTTAAATTTCTCTACATTGCAACTGAAGATGATAGGCAATGGATATTTTTTCTTGGGAAGAAGCCTCTTCTTCCTTCTATTCCTTCAAGGTCTTTTTGCAAGGTACATTGTTGTTAGATGAATCCTTTCACCTTCACCTGTTGGGCCTCTTTGATTTCTTCTCCCACTTGAAATAATAAGTATCTTCGAATAAGGCTTTCTTGTTTTACAGTAGAGTTAGCATTTGGGCTGTGGAAATACTTTAGGCAGAAGATTGTTGCTAACAATCCTCATTTTCTGAAAGAAAAGCAAGCTGTTTCTTGGCAGCACCATCTGTGAGAAATGGGATCCTCCCAAACATTTGGGAAAAATCCCTACTGCCAGCTTCCCTACATCACATTATTTTTCGCTCTGTATTGTATTGTCTCTTAAACCAAACTAAATGTGAAGACGTGGAAACCAACAGGGTCAAATGCAAACCTTAGTCATGTACTCAGCATGCTGGATGTGAGGGCCAAAGCACAGCTGAAGTGTTAGGAAGCTGGAGGCACACATGCCTCACTGAGGCCCTGGTACAGGACCCTACAGCTGTCCAGGGTATCATACATAGATATAATATCCTAACGGTGCCAGACTATTTCTATCTGCACAAAGCTGTAGGAAAAGGCTTTATTACATGTAGGAAGAGGCTTTATTACATGTAGGAAGAGTTTTGCTTTAGGTGAAAAATCTGAGTTAGGGCTGAAATTGTTAACAATTCAGAGTAAAATGCAGGATGGTATTAGCTAATCCCTGGCATAAGCCTGTAGTACCATATACAAGCTGAATCATGCTATGCAGTATTTCTGGACATACTGTTTGACACTTTTTTCTTCCCCTCAGTGCATAAGTTATTTATTTTCAAGAAACAAAAAGAAGTGAGCAAAGAGTTGTTGAAGCTTGAAACAGGTGAACTATATGTGAGGGAGAGAGATGATGGATACAACCATAGACTACTCTGTTCTCTCAGCTCTCTTCCCTCCAGCTTAAAAACTTCTTAAAAAATAAAAAGGAACTGCAAGTGCTTGAGGTGCCAAGGAGTAAAAGGACTAATTTTTCATTAAATTCATTTTCTATGCAGAATTTGAAGAAAAAGAAAGAAAGTAAATATTTGGAAGTAAGGCAAGTTATTTTCATCTCTCCTGAGAAATAAGAAGAAATGGAGTTTGAACTTCTTGCTTGGAAATGCCTCTTCTGTGCAGGATCAGAGAATTTTTTAAGGGACAAATTGGAGTTGTGATGAATGACTTGTGGTTGTGACTCTTCAGTGGAGAGAAAGGATGTTTTTAATTTCAGGTTCATGGAAAAATCTCATAAAAGAGGGAAAAGAGTGGTAAACACGAACATGAAATGATTCAGGGGATTTAAATGAAATGCAAAGCCTAAAAATGTGACCAGTGACAACAAGACAGACAAACTATAAATATAAGCAGTCATGAGAAACTGACCTGATACAAATGAGGGGGAAAAGTACATTACATTCAAAGTGTTGAACCCAAGTCCTAAATAAAATACTTGATGCATTCACTGGGTTACATATTTCTGTTATTATTTTTATATATTTCCTTTCCAGAAGAGTCTGTTCTGGACAGCATGTCTGTCTTTCTGCATAGCATAGGCCATACAGTTTTACCCAGTCATTTCTGTATCAAACCCAAAACTCCACAGCTGAATTAAAGCCTATCTTTCACAAAGGCAGCGCATCTTGTATAGAAGACTCCAGCTGATGGTTAGCAGAGCTGTGGTCAGTTTGCTATTAAAAACGTCCATCTTCTTTCCAAGTTGAACCTTGCTTCAGCTACCAGCAATTAGGCCTTTATGTGCCTTTGACTACCAGATTTAAGAGCTCTTTAGTCTTGATTGTTAATTTTTTTGATCTATTATCCCTAACTCTCCACATTCCATCCACAGAATAGGTTATGGGAGGAGAAAACTACTCTGTTCAGACAGATATTATCCACTGTTTAGCACTTTGCAATACCTGGTTCAACAGACAGATGAAATAAGTTGCAGAAGATGATGGATAGAACTATGGTGCATAGAAATGTTTTCCCTATTTACATGTGACTCCCATAAGAATTAGTGATGATTTTGGAATAAGAAAGATCTTCCCTATATACTTGCTTTATATGACACATAGTTGATCATGACTATTTAAAATCAATAATTTTAACTTTTTGAAATAAGTAAGGGATTTATATGACAAACTATAGTATGCAACTATTTACATGCATATCATTGAAAAATAGCCTTTAAAGATCAGTGAGAGAAGGAAACATTTGTCCAGGTATAAACATTTTGTGTCCAGATGTTTAAAAATGTAACAGTAACTTTGCATTTGGCATGGGTTTGGAGTAAAATTTATTTTACACAAAGCATAAGTTATTCTATGATCCATCATATTGCAGCACAGATTGGTTTAAGATTCAAGTCACATTCATTTGAAACATTTTTTTCTGTTTTTCTTGGTGCAAGATTCATGTTATTGATAATAAAGCTTTTCATATGATCTAAGGATTATTTTTTTAATGAAAATTGCATCAACCTTGAGAATAAATCTGCTTAAAAGATACAACTCTAGTTTCAGCACAGGTATCAAACTTTTGCTACTACAATCTACAACAGATTTTTCCCTTCAAGCAGTACATTCGTTCTCTTGTCTGTATCACAACTCTTGAAGTGTGACTGTTTTCTTTTTTTCCCTAGTCCTGCTAGGAAGACAGCTCACATCTGACAGGAATATTTTTATCTTCCACTGTAAAAATGTCTGGTATTAGTATAAAACAATTACAATGACCTTATTAGTGTGCCTGAGTCGGACACTGCAGACACTGCAGGTTGGACAGATGCCCAATGACATGCAGTTATGTTTACTGAAAAAATTGTACATAGTCACAGATGAATCTGAAAAAAGGATAGCAATGAATTCCTGCAGATGGATAGAGACAAAAATTATAAACTGTACCTTAAGAATAACAGGCAACATCAGGTGTGTATATGGAGTTTTTTGTCATCTTAAGTACATGATATCAAGCATTATCTGTATCTATGAATCAGATTCTGTGAAAAGATTCACACTCTTTAAGGGGAGTTATCTTTGAAGTTTTTTCTCATCACTAGAGAGAATTTCCGCTCCATGAATTTCATTATTTGAAGGTGCCTCCTGCAGGAACTTTGAATTGTTCACCCCTCAGTAATGCCTGCATGATCTTCCCATCAGCACGTTACCTATTGTCAGTTTTCCCATAGAATGCAATGGGGGATGGGGAAGAAGGTAATCTACTAATTTTCTGCACCAGTAACATCATATTGAATTGTGGCTAAATTGCTCTTATGGAGTATATAGGATAACAGAATTAAAACAAATTAATATAGTGGTAAAATATTTCACTTCAATTTGTTATACTTTTAAAATCTCTCTTATATCATCTTCTAGGACTGTTTTAAGTTTTCAGATTGCTGGAAAGCCTTGACCTATAAGCTCATTGCTCTTCCTTAATGCTCTGGAGGAGCTGCTAAAGAAAAAAGACATACAGGAGAAGCATAATAACCACTTTTCCATGCCCAGTTTGATTACAGGCACAAATAGAGATGAAGTATTATCATGTTTGTTTACTAATTGTGCTAATTGCTTGCCTGACATAAAGACTCTCCGCTACTTACTTGGTAGTCCAAAATAACACAGAAGAAAACTACTCAAACATTTCAGCTTTATTTAGCTGCACCTCCATTACCATAAGAACCAAACAGGAATTCTTCAATAATATATTTCAGTGAAAAATTACAGCTTTTGGGACTGTCATTTTTGCACACTTTGTATCACCAGCCATCATGGTTTCAATGAACTTGCCCAGGCACAGTCTCTGACTGTATGAGTAAGCTGAGCATGAGGGAATCCTAACCATACCATCTCCTTAGGCCGTCTCTGCAAAGGGATCCTGGCAAGCAGAAGCTCTTTTGCCTTCTTCCTCAGGTGATGTACACTGTAAGCAAAAGAAATGCCATTAAAATCTCACCAAGACTTTTCTTCCTTCTTTCTGTCTCCCCTCACAAAGTCCTGAACACACAGTACAGCTCAGCAGAGGGATAATAGTGATGTCAGAAAAAAAGATGTCAGTGTTTATTGTGAATTACTATCTCCTGCTGTTTAGCAATTCACATACCAGTTGATCTTGATTTCTTTACATAGTTTTGTCATTTTTCAGTATTTTCCTGGGAGAATTTCTGATCTGCTGTTGTTTGCCCTGATGGCTCAGCAGTCATCTTTTGTGTTGCATCTTTTGGTCAACTAATTCACAAGAGATCATTTATTCTGTCTGAACAAAACAACAGATACATTCTGGACAGGAATTTTGAAGTGAATAAACAAGTGGGGTAAAATTTAAGGAATTTGCCAGGATTAAGAAAAAAATTGATGGGATAGTGGCAGTTCTCTTATTAATCCCAAATCTCAGTATGGCATTATAAGTAAAAGCAAATGATGCTGCTGCTTTTTGTTCAGGATAATCTTAACAAACATGAGCAAGGGAGAATTTTCTTATTGTAGCTTTCTAATTTCTAGCCAAAACACTAGTACATCACTGGTACTCAACATTTACAATTGGATACTTCTGGGATGAACTTGTTGAAGAGGGGAGGTGTAGCTTGCAGTTTGAAAGTATACTACAAAGGAAGAGGGTGGGCTTCAGAGCTATCTGAAGAAATAATACTAGTTTCTTCCTGGACTGTCTTCATGGGATGTGAGGTTTTTGTCAGTTGTCTCACAGAATGATAGTTGAGGAATTGGCTGATTTTGATCTTCAGTCATACCACAGCACATTCCAGTCAGATTAGAACCCCATCAGCCACATTTCTTAGAAGTGCTCTTGGTTGTGTCTTGCCCCACGCTACTTTTCATTAAGAAGGCATTGTCATTGACCTGCTCGAGAAATGAATGACTTCACTGTTATAGTCACAAATAATATGCATAAGTTCCCATAAATATTGGTGTTAGTTGTGCATTCTCTTCAACAGGTACACAGGAGAAAGACTTTGACCCCTATTCCTTCCTTTGGAGGCCTTCTAGTCTGGCAAATCTGAATTTGCTTCATTCTGCCATTACTTTTAAGGATGTTTGTTAAATCCTTGTTTGTGCTCAACTTGTGAAAAACTAAGCATTTTTCAGTTGATGTTTTTTCTAAGAACTGATTTAATTCTCCACCCTTTCCAAGGCTATAACTCTAAATTAAATTTCTTTCACCCTGACTAGGTTAACTGGACAGTCTCAACTAATCTAGTCTCATCAGCCTGCTTGGAAGCTGGCAGCTGAAATCCAGGTTGGAAGCTACAGTCCACTTTATAATCTATTTCATTTGTTATTGGGTGTATTGAGGGAGCCCTCATATTCTGTTGTCTATTTTTTTTCCCTCTTATGCATAGGGTTTGTCTGAAAGATAATGGATTTTTTAATTCTTGATGAATGTACTGACAACTCCTTTCACAGTTCAGAGATCACCAGCTCTGTTCTCTGTTTTCTCTTGGAGAGGTATTTACTCAAAATGATTCTGTATTCCAAGCCAGGAGAATGGTGTGGATCCTTTCTCTCTTAGTGATGCCTGGCAAGAGTTTCCGTTCACTTTTGAAGTTCTTTATGCCTTACATATGACTTTATGGTGATGTCTTTCAGGTCAGGAGTAATCTTGAATACATCAATCTGAGAAGCCTTGCTGGCAGAAGTTTGTTGAACTACAAACACTAACGTAAAATTGTGCCTTTGATATTGTAGTTGTGGAAATATCCACAGGAACAGCCATCAAGCAAAGGTGCCAGGAAGGTATAGTAAAATCAAAATATATTAGTGATTCAAAGAAACTCCTCTGAGTGAAGCAGAAAACATATACAGAAATATGTTTGTTAGCTTAACAGCAATGTAGGAACATGTAGGAGATGATAACAGATTACATGAGAGGCAGCACTGATGACCTTTTTCCTCATGCCCAAGTAATCATAAAAAATGTCTGATGTTGATCTGAAAAAGCCTGAATCTGATGGAACAGGACATTTCGATGAAATTTTATTTAATTAAAAGTATTTGAAGTGCTTAAATAGAAAGTTAAAGTTTCAGGCTTCAGAGAACATTTGACAGAGAAAACTAACATTTTTGGTTTCAATATCACCTGAGATATTTTGATGAAAAATACAGTAACCAGGACATTAGTGAATTCCTAACATTTTCCTATAAGGAAGCCTCAAGTTTTTAGAATGCTATGTAGTTTAAACACAAGTGTTGGATATTCTGCAGGGTTTCATTTAATCCTTTGTTAGACTTAATCATCTCTATTTAATTGAAATACATACAGACCAAAAATAAGCAAGGTATGTACTATGATGACCACATTAATCCAAAGGTTTTGTTTCTATCCTGTTTTCACTCTCTTAGACATACACATTGGCCCAGCTTAGACAAATGAGCACTTGAGTGAAATTGCCTTTCTTTTGTTGTTGCTTGGTACATGACTTGTATACCCATTTGTGATTGACGTTACAGTAATTCATACATAAGTACTCCATGCTCAAAAAGAATAAGATATATCAAAATAAAGTATTATGCCATTTGCTTTTCTTCTCACTATTTACTTAAAATACTGTTTGTTCTGTAGGTGTTTCTGATTTTAAGCCCATGGGCCACTATACAAACACATAGTAAGAAGACAATCTCTGCCTCAGAATTTAGGGCTACACTAGAATACTTCTCTTTCTTTCAAATTTAGGTGCTGGATTAGTGCAATTACATCATTGGGAATCTCTAACCTCAGCACGTTGCACTCCTGGAGCCGAGTACTGTGTTCACAGAGGGCTGTTGCACATAAATGACTGGAAGTTCTAGTGTGCGCAGACTCCTGGCTGGCTTGGGTACAAACTCAGCCCACAGAACAGATGGGACAGACAGATTCTGCACAGCTTGCTGGCCCAGGAGCCTTCCTCATTCCTCCAGGAATGTCAGGAATGCCCTCCACATTTGTTTGGAAGCTATTGGCTAAAAGCTCAGGCAGAAGTTTTGTGTGTTTCTTTAACAAAGAAATTTGTGTCTCTTCAAAACAGAGATGTGCTGCTTAGTTGTGTAGGGAGACAATGATTTGTTTTCAATGATATTAAACCTTTTAAACAAAACACCACCTTTTACATATCTATTTTTATTGTTTGTTTCTTGTAAACAATGTAAACTAATATTGTCTTTTAGCCCCACTGTAGCAGATATCTATTTCTGAAGTAACTTTAATATATTTGAATCTAACAACAGTCACAATGAAGAGTTATATCTTCTTAGAGTCATCTTGTTGGAATAGTAGCTCAGGATAATAAAACACGGTAAACTTATAGACTAATTTTAAAGACTGATAAGTTTAAAGACCAATTTACAGACTTGCTGTTAAAAACAATCAAGATAATGAGTGGTTCATGTACAAGCACCGTACTGGACAGTCGATCGTGGGGAAGAACTACAAATTTGCTTCTGAGACCAAGTCACAATCCATTCAGAATGTACATATGATTTGACAATGAAAAAAGAAAAAAAATCTTTAACTTTGGGTTTTTTTTAAATAAATATTTATTAGTAAATGCATACATTAAGTCACCAAGAGACACAAAACTTCGAGGCTGCCCATAAAAGGAAAGTGCTCAAAGAAACCCAAATAAATTTTCAGTGCCTTACAAAAGCTCACTCCTCTGGCCTACTCAAGGCTTGTTACTGTAAGTACTGAGCACTCCATCCCAAAGGCACTAGTCCTATTAGCTTTAACAGTATTAATTATATGTATAAATCTAAAAAAGTCCCAAAATTCTCTGAAGAATTGACACCTTGCTAGCTCAAGCATTTGCAACAGCGATGATGCAAAATCTAGTGTATATGTACAGCCCAGGACATAGAGAAAAATGGGTACACTGTTGGCCAAAATCACTTTTTCTGACATTTTCTGAACTGACCTAAGCCATAGAGAAATTTTATGAGTTGGACCATACACAAAGGTAGTGATTAGAGAAGCACATGTATATTGAACCTCTCAGTAGACGGCATGTACTCCTAGCACGTAACTTCTTACCATAATGGAAGGCTTATATTCAGTCTACAAGGTTTTTTCTCTTGCCTGGTAAGTTGACTCACAACTGAAAAGATAAGATTCTGTGCAAAATAACACAGTACTCCATCATCATCTCTCCATGAATGCATCTTTAATGAGGCATTTATCAACTGGAATATATGAATAGGATAGCAGAGCACAGCTGTACTCCCTGAAGTGGGTTCCTACTGCAATTGTATGTTACAGACTGATGATTTTACTGCTGGTCTGTGGCATTACATTAAAATACAACATACATAAACACATATATTTATATACATATACATTGGCTTTAAAGATTACAGTTCCAGTTTGAAGATATTGATTCTTACTCCTGGAATAAAGTTTTACATCTCATCTTCACCAGAATTAATTCTTAAATAAAATTTCTGATTACACTGGGTTTCCTCTGAAATAGTAGGACAGTAGGCTATGACCACTGAAATAATCAAATGCTCCTTTATTCTTACTTTTGTTTTCTTTGACGGACCAAAAGAGGTATTAGGGAACTGGTATTTTTATTTACTTAATTATGAGAGTAGAAACCAGTTTACATTATCTTTGTTGTCTCTCTTTTCATTGCTAGAAATTCATGTAGTTTATCCTTTGCTAATAAAATGGTGAAGAGTTAATACACAATCCTTTATAGCAGTATAGTCTCACATGTTTTTCATTTTCTGTTTTGGAAACTCATAGAAAGATTACTGCTGGCATGTTATTAAAAAGACTGATATGTGTTTGAAGTGGAGTGGAGCTTCTGTCATCATCTTTTTCCAAATTCAGTAAGAATCCCAATTAAATGCTTTTAATGAATTTTCTTTTAATAGCCTTCACTTTCAGGGTAGGAAATAAAGAATGCAAGGTAATGATTTGAAAAGATAAAATGCCATATATTTCACAGAAGCAATGGTAACACTAAGGGAATATGCTAACTCTGCAGGAAACTAAAGTAACAGAGCAATAAATTGTATCCTCGTTATCTCTGTTATCTCTTGATAAATACAAAATAATTATTACAAAGATCTCACCAGATATTTTTTTTTATTGAATAAAGTGAACTAGGCATGAGACTTCCTGCTTCAGTTTGCATTTTCTTGCATTTTGTAGCAAGTTTTAAGCTTTTGTATTTATTGTACTTTGCTGTTGCAAATCTAGCCATGTCCTTATAAACTGGAAAGAAAAAGAGCTGTCTGTTCCTCTTTGTGTGTGTCAGCACTGGCATACACGTCTATCAAATACCTTCTTCTTCTTCTAGGTTGGATATTGATTCTGTAAATTTGTGCTACCTGTTTTGTTATATACACAAAAGCATTGAGGTACAGACCAAAGGAAAAGAGAGAACACTGTTGCATCCATCCATAAGCTAACTGCACGATTGCACAAGGTGTCAGAATTTTTATTGGGCTGCTTTGGCTACATGTCCATCCAGCTTGCACTCCCTCACCATGCTAGCTCAGTTGTATTGGCAATACAGCAAAGAGAAGATAACTGAGCAGCTCCAGAGGTAAGCTTTAGGATTCTTTCATATTCTTAGTATAATTGAGACAGAAAGCAAGTGTCATTACAGAAACAATAAAACTGTAACATGTTTTAGATTTGAAAGTAGTTCCAGAGTATGAATTTCTTAAAGACAGGGCAACACATACCATACATACTCATGGATGTAACTGTAAGATGAACACAGAAACAAAGAACTATGTAGGTTGGAATGGATCTCTGGAGTTCATCTAGCCCGTTGTATTGCTTAAAGCAGGCTCATTGTACAGTATTTTTTGGTAGCATCACCAAGGTATCTTTGAAATCAGGCCTGAAGACCAATTCCATGTGAGTACAGTTCAGTAAACAGTACTGAAGGATAAATTGTTTTCCCTACAGTCAAGAGATTCAGAGAACACAAGAACATTACCGAACTAAGAATACTGGTACTGCTGTCATGATCCTCTTGACATATAATGAGTGAGTAGGTAAAAAACCAACTTAACCTGTGTCCAGGAGTAGTATCCAAGCCAATAGTAAAAATATAGAAACTCTTGTTGGTTAAAAGGCAAACCAGTAGACAAACCACATAACATCAACCTCCCTGTGTATTGGATGAAGTCTAAATTGTGACTTCTTCAACAAAACAAGGGATACCTCAGACGTACTAAATAGCTATCCATTCCACAGTATAGATTATTTTTATACCAGATGACAGAATAAAAATAATCTATGCTGACTTTGGTTGGACAGTAAATTTTTTCATTTTTTAGGAATGTTTGGGATACACTAATAATGGTAGAAATCCAGATCATCTTAGACCATGGCACAGAATAGTATTTTGTTATAAGCCTTTTATAGATTTGGCTACTTTTCTTCATATATTAAAAGACAAAACCAAAAAGGTCTGGAACACAGATGTGTGAAATAGCTATTGCCTTTAACTGTCAGTTGAGTACAAAACTACAAGATTAAAAAAACCTAGAAAACACTCACTGTTCTGTGAGATGTAACTCCAGAAATTACCAGAGTTGCCCAGAGCTGAAGTTTAGTCAAACTTCTTCATTCTTCCTGATCAAAAGCAACAAAATATGTATAGATTTGAAAGGATAAAGGGAAGTTAAGAAAGTTTTGTCTTGCAT
Source organism: Colius striatus (assembly GCF_028858725.1). Classification (NCBI taxonomy): domain Eukaryota; kingdom Metazoa; phylum Chordata; class Aves; order Coliiformes; family Coliidae; genus Colius; species Colius striatus. Next base: position 12,106,446 of record NC_084764.1, on the reverse strand, counting down.
TTTCCATACATTTGACCCTTATTTCTTGGAAATGCAAGTGATCTCGCTGTTAATGTAGGGTAAGCATCTAATAAAGCATCTACACCTGATTTCAGTATTAAAATGACATTTATGTAACATACAGTGATTTTATTACTTAATTAAAGATGACTATGATACTGAAATAAGGAATATAAAAATGAGGTTTTTGAGGATTAATAAACAGAAAGATATTGTTACAAAATGGAGTCTGCTATTCTCAGCAAATCTGGAATAGCTGCTGATTATATTCATTACTAATATTTGCTTTGAAGAACTGCAATACATGCTGTAACTCCTTGTTTACCTCAGTAATGTTTCTCAAATTTGACATTATACAGATCTCTCCAAAAGCTGGATCCTTTTAGTTTGGTCTGATTTATTTTGTGTTATTCTATTTTATGAGAAAGTACACCTAGCAAAAAAGAGCTGCTACTCTTAGTGACTGTTATGCAGGTTGCATGGAAATATCATGTCTTCTCTGCTTCCAAGTTTGCCTCTTTTTCTTCTCCTATGTTTTGTTAGGGAATGATGCAGTGTTTTAGTGCTGCTTATATTACTTGTTTTTGCAATACTTTGTCCTGCTGGAAGGTTAAACATGGAGTAGGAAATATTTGCTCCCAAAAAGTAGAAACTGAGCTCTTCCAAAATTCTGCAATCTCCCTTTTACTGTGGTTTGTTGAAGCTTGTTTTCTTTCATGTTTTATAATAAGCTGTGGCATTTAACGATGTCTTCAATAAACACCACTAACATTTTTTCCTCTTTAGATGCCAATGATTAATGTTTTCTATGTATTCAAAGAATTTGGTTTATGCCGCAACCACAACTACAGCTTCCCACAAAAACAATTCCTAGTTAAACCCTCCCTTTACTCTAGTGTTTATTAAATGATCAGAAGTTGTCTATTGTCTTGCAAGCAACAAAGTGAGCACATTCATCAATTAATGGGTATATTTAGACACATACTTTCTTAAAAACTACACCTCCTTTGTTTGGTTAATAAAGAGAAAAGAGACTCTCAAATACATCCCAGGAACAGAAGCTGAAAACAGTTTCTTCAGATGACATGCTGCTCATTTTTAAAAATAGGTTGGTAAAATGAGACAGACATGCCAGGGCACTGCAGTCAGGCCACAGTCAAGGCCGAGCTGTGCTCTTATTTTCTCTGTTAAAAAGTAGTCTTCAGGGTTCATCAAGTCAGAAATAAATGTTATGGACATTTACAGGCCAAATGTATCAGACGTTTGTGAGTGAAGACCTAGTCCTAAATGACAGAAAGTTGCCATTTGTACACATCTGAGAGTCAAACTTGGTGGGATTTATCATGTTAACCAAGTGGTACGTTCTAGGAAAATAAAATGCTGTGCTTTTTCAGTGTATCCTGACCTTTTCAGCTACCCTTTCAATAGAGGCTATGACAAAGACTGACAATGTCTTCTCCACCTGACACGATAACTTCAGTGGCTCTTTCAGGAAAAATTTCTTCACAGTAAATGTGTTTCTGTTTGTTCCAGTAAATCTGGTAATGACATAAATGAACCTTTTCCAATCTAGTTTCCTAGATGCGTGAGTATAGAGGCAGGAATTTAAACACAAACCAGAGCCACTGACTATTCATCAGGGAAACATTTTATATACACAGTTAGGATTCCTTTACCAAGCTTGTACATTAGTATATTCAATTTATGTTGTGCAGAGTTCTCAAATATTATGCAGTTCAGTGTCATTTCCCTGACCTTGTTTTTCTTTTAGGATATAGCAGAAAAGTAAAAGCTTCTGATCTCACATATTAGCTGACTGCTGTCTTTATGTTAGGGCTGAGAAAACTACAGCTTATCAGCCTTTACCTCATACAAGTTACTACATGGTGTTTTTCATTGTTATTATTATTGAAATTAGATGACATGAAGAAGTAGGAAAACATGTTGCCTGTTAAGAGTGTTTGAAAGGTTTCTTCAGTCCTCAAGAAAGAATAGGGTCCTCATACATGCTTTATGGCAACTCCTAAAATGAATGTGCAAAACATACAAACAAGAGCAAAGCCAGCATGAGGCCCTGACATGTTGGGTACTATGTCCTTAGCCAGGAAAACTTCAAGTGGCTTTCATGCCCTACAGAGAATTTCAACAGTGCCAGTTTACAGTCCCAGCTGCAGCAGTTCACACTCTTGAAATCATATTTCTTTTACTTCTTGAATTTAGAACTGATTTCAAGTAAGAAGGACACCTATTTCAATCATATGACTTCAAAATGTCTCAGCAACACTCCTTTAAAATAACCAGATTTTGATCCAAAAGAAGCAGAGGGCAAAAGAGTTAATAGATTTTCCACTTATTTTCATCAAACTCAGTAGCAAATAAACTCAGCTGTCAAGCAGACAGCAGCTCTGCTCTGAAATGATGGAAGGTGGAACCTGTTAATTTCCTTGCAGGCCTCTTTATGGCCACCAGTTCATTCTCTAAAAATATGACTATGGAAAAAGTTAGAAAATGTTTTGATTAATTCAGGTCTCCCTTGTAAATCAGGAATTTATGCCACCAATACAAACAGAGTCTCAGCATTATGCAATCACTTAAATCAGACTATAATTTAATTGGGTGACTACGTTTATGTTAGTCTGAATTGTCTGACATTAATTTTTTAATTCAGCAGTATTTAGATTTTACTTTGCTTTGCAGGACTTAAAAACTGCAGCAATGAATTTGTCAGGGAATGCAGAAACAGTTAATATTTAAATGTAAATGATTACAACTGAAAGGATGTTCTCCAGCTTCAGTTACTTTCTGTGATTTATATCCTAAAAATAATTTAAAAAAAAGAGTAGCTGAAAATAATATGTTACAACAAAACGAAGTAACTTTGTCTCTTCTCCTTGTTGTTTTGCTTGGAGACTTGGTAGATGGAATTTAATCTATAAATCAAACTCTTGGAAATAAACTTGCTGAAATCACAGAGTCAAATATTTACGCGATGATTTTTGTGAGAAGTTAAGTTAATATGTTGTCAGCAGCTAAATTCTCAAGAAAACATCTCAGATTCTTTTTTCTCTGACTTGGAAAAATATCATTCAGGCATAGACAAGAAAATTGAGCTTGACAAAACAGATATCCAGCAGGTCTGCACAGGAGCACCTTCACCATACTGCCCAATTTTTAAAACTTTCACAGTGTGCTCATCTTCTTTTGACACTTCCCACATTTGACACTTGGACAGCATTTTACAGACCTCCTCTGCCTTCCTTCCCCATACTGATCCCATTTGCTAATTTTCATTATTGTGTCATCTCTGTGCTTTTAGCCATTTAAGCTTGATGGTTTCTTTTTTATCTTAATCATTCTGCCCTCTTCCAGCAGCAAAAGTCAAATCCCACTGCTAAAGCCTTCTTTTACTATCTTCTCCTCCCCCTTTTCCTTTCATATCTTCCCTTCTCCAGCATTTCTGTTCCTGCTTCCATATCTTTATCATCTTTCCTCACTTTAGCCCTATCTATTTCTCTTGTCATCCCTTTTTTGTTTGTATCTTAATTCCTTGTTCCATAAATAACAAAATTTTAATTATGAAGCTTTTCTTCATAGCTTATTCTTTTTAGTCCCCATCTCTCTTTCCTTCTTTCTTTGTGCCATTGCTTTTGCAGCTACCTTGTCTGGCCTGGGAGTGCTTCTCTCCTTATGACCTCTGCCGTGGATCAGATCTTGCTTCTTTAGATACTGTAATATAGTGCCAACAGTAATTGTCCTGATACTGGATGATTGATTCCTTTCGATTCTCCAGCAATCTCTCTCTTTAACAGCCTTTTCCCAGTCTTTGTATTCTGATGTGTTTGGCTCCACAATTTCTACATCTATACACTGACTAGCATCTGATCAGTGTTCCCAGCGTCTTCTGTAACACAGGTAACACATGGATAATTAAATAAATAAAATAAATAAAAAAACATATGTCATATTTCATTACAAGGCAACAATAAGCTGCCATTTCCAAAAGTAGAATTTAGAGCATAGAGGAAGAACGAGAGATTAAGAAGCTTTATATTGAGCATTTTACAGAGATAGGCAGCCTTGATCCAAGACAGAATTCCCTGGTTTTGTAGCTTATCTGAGTACCAAGACAAATAAGAATTTATTTTGTGTCCTTTACAAAGAAGGAGTGAAAAGAAAAGGAAAAAGTAAAATTGCAATGAAAAGCCCTAGTCTGCAAGTCTGCGCAGTCACTTTCAAAGCTTTAACTGCATGGTCAGTGAAAACCTCTGTTCATGTTCAACTGCTGACAAAAAAGCAAATAAGATGTCAGATTTTATAAGGAATGAGATAGGAATGCATGTGGGAAAATATACACCTCTATGGCCTGAAGTAATGGTACAGCTTCAACTTAAATGTTGTGATTAATTCTGCATATTACAAATAAAAAATAAAAAAAAAAAAGATTAAAGGATTATAACAGGTCTAATAAGGAAGGCAAGAGTAGATATACTGTTTTTTACAGTTTCTAGACTGCACAGATTCAGAATGGTTATTGTCTATGCAGGGACAGAAACCAGTATCTTCACCAGAACCTTGCCAAAACTGGAGTGTTGTTCATTTTCGATAGTTAGGTCTTCACACATGCTATCAGTTTGATGAGGTCTAAAGAGACTTTAAAGATTCTTTGAGAGAAAAGGTGCTGTATAAATGTGGATTAATAAAATTTGTCTACTGATAATAGTTAATTTTGTAATTTTTGAGATTTTCAGCAAAGGAACAGCTACTAGCTTAATGTTTAACTCTGCATATTTACATAAAGCTTTTCCATGTAACTCCTCATTCCTAAGAAATAAAGCATGCCTGTTTAGCGTAATTCTGAGGCACATTCCTTTACATATTCATCCTTAACCTCTTTTTTGCTTTATACAAAGTCAAAAATCTCAGCAAATCTGTGTAACTGAGGTGCAGGCAACTGCATAATATTAATTCTCCTTGTGTTCCCATCGGTTCTTTCAGAAAACCATTCCTTTGACAGTCAGAACCTTTTTAACTTCCAGACTAAATTCACACTTTATTATTCATATTACACGTCTCTTTCTTCCTCACTTATGTTTATTCTGGCTATGCTTCAAGAAAATGACTGTACATATTTTCTACTTTCTTTCAATAAATTTGATAAACTGTGTACTTTTGTTCCACTGCCCTAAATTCCCTCAAACATGGGGAGTAGAATTGTACACATTTTTCATTTTGGATTTAGGATCTCAGTGCTATAAGCAAAAACATTAGTACATTCTCTTGAAAATACTTCTCCTAGTACACCCTAAGATTGCCTAGAAATTTGACTTTTTTTTCCTGGACATTCTCTCATCGAGTAATACAATTTAATTTTTCGTCTTCTCTTATTTGCTTGAAATTTATCCCAGCCCCATTGATTAGACATTTCAATGCAGCTCAACTCACATATATTTGGGTTTAACTAGTAAGTATGGGAAATTTGAGGGCTGCTTACTTTCTGTTAGTCATGAGTCCTATGTGGATTTTATTAATAAAATGTTTGTTGTTGCCATAAAACACAAAGTCACTGGCAACATTAAATCATTCATTCTTCTCATAACTTCTTGACTGTCAGCAGTTGAACGACTAATTCTGCCTGTAAGGAGCGGAACACTTGTTCTGTAACTACAATTATATTTTACTGAGAGTAAAGTAAGTAATGCTAATCTGAAGGTTTCCTTAAACATTCCCTGTGAACTCAGTCTTGCCAAAGCTTGTTAAAAACACATTTTTTCTCTAACAAAACTCACAAGAACTTCTATGTCAATGATGCATTTTATAATTGTATGGTTTTTTAACATATAAAAGGGAAACTAACTGCACATGCTTGAAAGTCTGAAGGAGCATTTTGAGATTTGGAATACAGAGTTTTAACCTTACTCTGTGTTCATTTCCGTAAAGAACAAAAAATAATTTACAATCCCTCGAAGAACTCTCCAGTCTTAGAGTGGAGACTGGGTGAGTGAGTGCTGGGACTTAAGACTGCCATTTCAATCAATGTCTTCATAAACATGAATGATGCAATAGTTCATAAAATTTATCACAAGGCAAAATCTAGTAAACATCTGTTGCATTTTTGGACTTGAAGTCAGAAAAACAAAGACACTAGTACAGCTGTACAATATTGCCTAAGTCAAGTCCATGGATTTCTTTCTATCTGAGTCAATAAATAGGTAATGATTGCACATTATATCACAGGTTGAGAAGCTGAGTGACTAACAGGACCAGTTGCATAAGGAAAGTCCTATATTACAGGAGGTGATATAAAAGTACATTCTGAGTAGCAAAAGCCAGTAACTTTCTAGAAAGAAGGCTCAGTCACCCTGTTAAGTGAACTAAACTTTGGTTTGGAAAAATTTGTGCTTTTAATTGTTTGTCTTTTCATTTTTCATATCATGGGTTTCCATTTGGATTGGCACTAGAGATTGCAAATTGGAGACAGAAAACAAAATTAGAGCATTTGCAAACGGAACAAAATAAATAAATTTAATCACTTTATGCCAGGTTTCTGATTTTACTGCTACAGCAGCAAAGTTCAAAAGATGGTAAGATAAGATCCAAATGACACAGGCAGAGTATTACTGGAAGGTAAATCCCATCAGGTTCATGACTGAAAATAAAAATTCTATTAAATACTAAACCTATGTTTGAAGAATTCATCAGATTTAGAATACAATTACATTTAATATCTCATGAAATTCTAATCATTACATGTAAGATACAAAAGTACAAAGATCAAATAAAGAAGATGGTACCACACTAATTAGAGAAAGAGTTCTAATGCAACATCTTAGCAGTGGTGAAGAGTTTGAACATCAGTTTCCAGTTTCATATACATTCCACTAATCGCTATTTAAAACATTTACCTAACCAAAGCAATCTGCACACTAAGTATTGTCTAAGGCATCTCTAAAGACAATAGTTGAAATCAATATTGATAAAAATATCCTTAGACAGTAAAAATCGCGCCCATCTTAAAAAATTTAACTTGAGTTTTGCCTTAAAAAAAAAATTCCTTTTCCACAATACAGAATATGGATGAAACCTATAGTAGAGAAATATACAGCTGAAAAAAGGTAAAAATGGGCAGAGATTGATTCCCTCTCAACATTTAAGCATATACCTGTGTTTAAAATGCACATTGGGTGATATTTCTCACTTAGGGCCAAATATGATCCCTTGACACCTTACTGGAGGGGCAAGTTTTTACTGCTATTGCCTTGTGCTCTTTTTGCTAGATGCAGAAAGAATTTCTGAGGCCGCCTTGGCATATTTCATCAACACCACATTCATTTTAAAACCAAATAAAGATGTTAAAGCAGAAATATAGTTTGTCTTGTGTCAAAATAGCCAGAATCTATAATAAATTTTATAATGAAACTGTGTTGAAAATTCTCTAAACTTTTGTAATGTTTAATTACACCTCTTTACATTGCATCCTTCTTTTTCTTTGTAGAGGGAGAATCCCATGTGCTTTGTTTCCAAATGCTCCAGCCTTACAGGGTGATAAAAATTGCAGAACAGATGTGGGAAATCCTCCAGACCTGTAAGATTTAACACAGTCTTTTTCAAAAAAAAAAAAAAAGTAAGAATCTGCATGAAACGTCCTGACATTCACACCAAATGCAGAGTTTGTAAGTTTAAGCATTCAAGGTCAGGTTAATCGGGACCTGGAGCAACCTGATTCAGTGAAAGATGTCCCTGCCCATGGCAGAGAGGGGCTGGGCTAGATGATCATCAAAGGTCCCTTAAAACCAAAACCATTCTATAATTCTGTGAAGTCTAGAATAGGACAAAAGAAATACACATCCTTCTACCTACCACTGTCTGGAATCGAATACTTAAGGACCAGGCACATGAAATTACCAGAGTGAAATTCTGTATGGAAGGAAAAGGAAAGAAACCACTTGCAGGTAAGATTTATTATTTTGTTTCTTTAAATTGTTGCTATTTGAAGTGAGCACTTCAAAGATGTAGAAATTGAAGACTCTCTCAAGTATATAACTCCTTGAGCAAAAAGCAAGCACACAACTAAAGAAATGTAATGAATCTTATTTATTATCAACTCATACCTTTAAGCTAGTGCTATCTACCAGCCTATAGGTGAAATATATCAATGGTGCTTCCCACAGTAGGCTGCAGGAGTAAATCAAGTGACATCAAAGGTACAGCATATTTTATAACTGAAGTAAACAATTTAATTCTAAGAAAAAAAAATCAGTTGTGTAAATTTCATACTAGTAACTATTGTTTCAGCAGAGTGGTAGGGGGGTCCAAGCGATGGTTTGGCAAAGCCCTTGCATGGAGGGCTGGCTGCCAAGAGCAGCTGTGCGGTGACAAGTCTGGAATGTCCTCTGAGTAAGGCTGGCTGCAAATCTCTAAGGACTGTGAGAGTGGGAGGTTCTTGAATAGCTTGAGAAATATGAAAGCCTCATTCAATAATTTTTAAAAAAACCCAACTTAGTCATATAAGAAGGAAACGTGAAAATATCTTGTGACAATGTTGTTGTTTAACTTCACCCTAGAAAAACAGATTTCGTGTGTGTTCAGTATACTTCCTCTAAGGTTCAGTTTTTCCTACGGGTAGCTTTGTGAGGATGGGGTTCAAATAGCACATCAAAATTTAGTAGGTTAAGTTCCATTCAGGATTCTGATCTTTCAGTAACAAAATATAGCTTCATATTCCTACACATACAGTATTCCAGATTTCTTATTGGCTAGAGTTATAACCTTCCATATATTTCAGAAGTGTTATTGTGCTGTGTGAACATCTAATTCTGCTCGCTAGGCTCAATACAAGGAGTACCTGATTAAGTAATGAGGTTAATCACTGTAACATTGTTGTAAATCTACTTCTCAGACATATAAAACCAGCTTCTGTACTAATTTCCTGCTTTTTTGTTTTGAAATCTCTTAAGAGAACATTCATTTTGGCCCAAAATTATCTTCAGGAAAAAAACCCTAAATCTATACCACAAAAGCCTTTTGAAAACATGTGACAGAATAATAGAGAATGTATTTACTTGGTGTCTTCCATCAACTCCTATTTTTAAGTGTATCATATACATTTAATTTAAAATAGAAATGAGGCAGTAACTGGGAGACACTGAACAGAAATTATTAATGCGACTATGAAACAAAACAAATCTGAGAACCAGAAAGTCTCTGGGTATCCCAAACATCGAATGGAAGAAGGTTCATGAGCTGCTGTTACAACCTTGTATCATTTACATATGTATGTCTTACTTACGTATAACAAAACTTCTCTACATCCAGAGAATGCTAAGTGATATATCTCAGTGTGACTGTACAACAGCTTTATGAATTAGCAAGAACATATACTTGCTTGCTTTATCATATTCCCACAGATTTTGTAGGTAAGAATCTCTCATAAACCCTTTGATATGCAAAGAAACAGACAGCACAGAGTGCTAGCCTGGGGCTTCACAGGTGTACAAAGATGCAGCACTGAGTAACAGAACAAAAGTCCTGCAGGAACTGCTCTAAAGTGTGATCCTCTTCAGGTACAGACCAGATACAGTCACAAACAAAGAGGCACACTTTCAGCTAAGTTTGAAACTATTAGGTACAAGCATTTAGTGCAGTGATCTTCCCCCTATGAGTTTCAATGAATTGTTCTGTAAAATTATCTTTTAATAAGTTAAACAGTTCAGTATTTCTTCTACATTTGATATAGCAGTTAAAGAAGTTTTTTTCTATAGTTATGTTCCTTTATGTGCTACAAGACTTCATCTATCAATTTAAGGCATTTGCAGATGCATTGGCCAATGTTCAATCTGTTGAAAACAACTTGTTTATAACCAGTCTGAGTGGACACCTTTGTCACCACACAGTGGCCACTAGCCAAGGCTATCTGCAGCTGTTCTCTCCCAATTAAGAAGGAATCAGATGTGGCTTCTTCTATTAAACTGCAACACCGTTGCAGATTTTTTTAACTCAGATGCATTTGCACATGTAAGGATACAGAACTGTAAAGTCTGTTCTTTCATTGAAGAGATTTGTAGTATTTCTGCTTTTCTACATTCAACACCCAGCTTGATTATTACTAGCTTTCTGTATTACCGCACAGTCATCTATAGGATAAAGCAAAAGAGTATACAAATGACGTAGCTATGTTCAGTCCCATGGGAAAGGCAGACTGAAAATATGTCATAAATTGACCTCAATGCTGAGAAAAAATAACTGAATTAATGTTGATGAAATTATTCAATAGTAATGAATTTTACTCTGCCCTTTGGAGGGTGATAAATGAAAGCATATCCTGAAATTGTAAAAAATATACATTTTTGTGAAAATTAATAATCCTTCTCATAGAATCATTTTGATTGGAAAAATCCTGTAAGATTATCAGGTCCAATCACTAATTTCACACTGACAAGCCCACCACTTAACCATGTCCCTCATCAACTCAGCTACATATCTTTTAAATATCTGCAGGACTCCGTCACCTCCCTGGGCAGCCCATTTCAAAGCTTAATATCCCTCTCAGTGAGAAAGTTCTTCCTAATCTCCCATCTAAACCTCCCCTGGCACAACTAGAGCCTATTTCTTCTTGTCCTATCACTCACTATTTGGGAGAAGAGACCAACCCCCATCTCACTACAACTTCTTTTCAGGAAGTTGTAGAAAGTGATCATGTCTCTCCTCAGTCTCCTCTTCTCCAGACTAAACACTCCCAGCTCCCTCAGCTACTCTTCATCAGACATTCTCTAGGCCCTTCACCAGCTTTGTTACTTGTCTCTGAAAAAAACCCAGCACCTCAATGTCTTTCTTGCAGTGAGAGGCCCAAAACTGCATACAGTATTTGAGGTGCACAGGATATTTATAGTGAGACACTTATTATATGGAGAAATTAGAATATCTTCTTAAAAGTTTACATATTGAAAACACCAAAAATACATTCTCTCTGTATTCCACACACGATCATTATATTTTTAAGCCATTGAGCCTAATAATATTTGCAGCATACAGAATCTAATAGGTAAAGAAACATAAAATACTCAAGACACTAGTCTCCCAAAATTTGGAATACAACTTCACCAGCCCTGACAGTTTTTCAGCACTGACATCTTCACGCAGGTGTTACACGTGGGAAGTATGTGGTCATAGTTTCAGTTTTGCAGAGAGAACCAATTGACTTTCACACAGGATTTTGATATTTCAAAATCTGGTTTTGTTCCAGTTTGGGACTAAATCCAAACATTTCATAATTATCTCTGAAAGGCAAGAAAGCTTCAGTGTGGGAGCAGGTCATCACCTAGGCTTCCCCAAAACACTGATCCTATGAACAGTGAGCTCTCTTGAGTCAACATAGAAAGGGAATTGCTCTGGATGGCTGCTCCTGACAGACCTGCTCCAGAGCTGCACCTTTCAGCTTCCAGAAGCCCTAGCCCCAGAGGCTGCCTGGCTTCTGAAGGAACAAGGGGAAAATGCCTGTGTCTCAGCAAAACATTTCAATATTTCTGGATTGGCAAATTCCTACCAGAAAATATTTTGTCAGAACTTTTCCAGTCTGTTCCATTTGTAAAAAAAGCCTTGTGTTTTACTGTAAAGGACGTGACTATGCTGTGTGTGGCACACTCCTGAGTAACTGCAACAGTGCTGTCATTTGGGTAGTAAAAACCCAAAGAGGGGTGAGGGAGTGTGGGGGTGGTCCTGGCCCTCTCTATCCCAACTTCTAACCATATAAAGTACCAAACAAATGTCCCCTGGCTTTGGAATTCCCTCTCATAGTTTAAATTAAGGTTAAAATTCCTTACCACCCTCTTCCACACTGTCAAAGAATTCTGAGAAGAAACTGCATCAGAAGTGTTATCCGCCTGCAGCAGGAGCAACAATGAGCACGGCCTAGAGCAGGGAAGGCAGGCAGGAGCTGAATCCTGGTCACTGCAGAGTAGTTTGTGTAAAATAGGACAGATCTTTCTCTATTGTGGTAGTGAAGGAGAAATATTTAATTATTAGAAATAATTAAATACAGCCATTGTGAAACTAATTCTCATATCTTCACAAACTCTTAATGAAAATTCATCTTTATTATTATTTAGGAGTGATAGTTATGAACATTTGAATATGTTTTTTGTCCTTGCAAACTAGAAAATTGGCATGGCCCATCAGGTTGCCGAATGAAAACATGCAAACCAGACTTGACTTTTGGAGTCACATGGTGCCCTTCAGTTTTCTTTTTAAACTTTTGTTTCATTGCTGTTGATACATTGCATAGAGAAAGAACAATAGAGTATGAAATAAACAGATCTTTGGAATACCCAGCAAAATTCCTCATGGAATGTCTAATAGAATTCTTTTGGGTTTTTTGTTTTCTGTTAAAAAATGAAAAAGACCAAAATGAAACTTTTTAAAATAGAAAATTAGGATTTTGATCAAATAAACGTGGTAGTGAGAAATGTCTCCTTCTCTTAAAATCTTTTGTCATTTTCTGGGAATACAGTTTAAATTTCTGGTTTTGGGACTGGTTTTTCTTTGTTTTTTTTTTCCCTTCTGAATGGAAATTTGTGTTATTTTAATAGGAAAACAAATTTTAAAAAGAAAAAGCTTTTTTACTGCATAGACCTTATCCAAGTTAACATAGGGTTTCTAATGTGTAGTGTATATAAGATGCCTTTTGGGAGCAAAACATCCAGTCACAAAACAGGGAGCACTAGAAGACACTCTGCATCAAAGGCACAATCCATCTCAGTGGATCTGCATCTCAGTACAAAATCGTGTAGGACCTGCTCTCCAGAAACGCACATTGCATTAATTTTTGTCTACAACAACAGGTTACAGAGTCATCCCTTTCTGAGTTGGCCAATACATATAAGATCACGATGGAAACACATTCTTAATTGTACTTCAGACTTTACAATGTGGGACATTGGACAGAGATGCAAGAGACTAAGACAGACTAATAAAAATAGTGCTCCATTAGCCTACAATTACTCACATATGCTTGAGCAGCATTTGCTTGGCCATGATGAGACCTCAGAGTTTCTCACATACAGACATATTTCTCTCCCTAGACCACACTTAACTCTTTCTAAATGCAGTGACTTGGGAGAGGGAATATGGAGGGAGCAACACTCCACCCAGAAAAACAACCTCAGAGCAGAATAGTCTGCTATGTGAACAGCCAGCCAGAGTAGGCTGTGGCTTTCAAGTAAAGATCTGGATTTGATAAGGTTACAGTAGTGAAGTTGTACCAAAGACAAAATTTCATCAGTTTAGGCTTCTTTCTTCCAGGTGCCCACATAACAACAGTGTTACTTTTATTTTGTTGGCGCATATCGCGTGATCCCTCACATTCTTGCCCAGTGAAGAACAGCAATCTCTCCTGCCCACTGTTTTTCACATAGTAGCTACGTTCTCTTAACAAAGCAAGTGCATCCAGTCACCTGTAGGAGAGTGACTGCGTCCATCAATCCCTCATGGAGCTGTGCTCAAGATATTAAGAGAAAAAAAGTTGTGTAAGACTTCAGGGAAGGCTCTAAGTACTTTCCATGGAGTTCAGACGCTCATAGCCTATGCAAACCCTTATTACATAACTGAGATAGATAAAGAAAATATGGCCAATGACAATGACAATTCAACTTCTCTTCTATGTCATGTCAAAGCACCTCACAGAGTATTGAGATCTCTGTAGAGGTGGTGGAGGTGGTGTGACTTTGGGCTTTGATGGAAGGGACAGTAAATCCTACTCTCTGACATTCACCCAAAGTGGTAGTTTTACTGTTTTGCTACACATTTAGTAGCCAGTTGTTCTTTAAATTCTTTATGAGTTTATAGTTCTTTTATGTACCTATCTTATTTTTCATTAACTTTCCTGTCAGTTGCTTGAAGTGAGCTGTAACCTCACCATAGGACTAGTGGTTGTATCCGACACAGGATCATTACAGGGCTACTGTGGAAGCTCACGGTAAAGAAGTAATAAGGAGGTTTGTTAAAGGCATTTTGCATCTCAGTGCAGCCCCAAAGAAGCTGAAAGATAAGTGCAAGTTCCTTGTCTTACAGTGAAATACATTGGAATAACTGCTGGTTTCTGCACATGAGATAGTACCTCATGGGACTCCAGATCAGCAGGGATGATGGAGCAGAAAGATGACAGAAGTGAATAGAAGCAGTTGTCCTTTAAAGAAGAGACGTTTAACTTAGATGAGATGTTTTCTCCCATAGAAGTTAACAGAAGTTTAAGCCACTCTCCATAATTTTTGAACAATCATAAAGGACAGGCAAGATGCCTGAGGACTGGAGAAAGGCCAATGTCACTCCAGTCTTCAAAAAGGGCAGGAAGGATGACCCAGGAAACTACAGGATGGTCACTCTCACCTCCATCCCTGGAAAGGAGATGGAACAACTCATCCTCAATGTTGTCACTAAACATATGAAGGAAAAGGTGGTTATCAGCGGGAGTCAACATGGATTCACCAAGGGGAAATCCTGTTTGACCAACCTGGTAACCTTCTACAAGGGCATAACTGTCTGGCTTGATGAGGGGAGAGCAGCAGATGTCATCTACCTTGACTTCAGCAAGGCTTTTGACGATGTCTCCCATAACATTCTCATCAGAAAGCTCAAGCAGTGTGGCGTGGATGAGTGGACAGTGAGGTGGATCAAGAACTGACTGAATGACAGAACCCAGAGTGTGGTGATCAATGGCATGTGACATCACTGGAGTTCCACAGGGATTGATTCTGAGACCAATCTTGTTCAACATCTTCATCAACAACCTGGATGAAGGGATAGAGTGTACCCTCAGCAAGTTCGCTGATGACACCAAACTGGGAGGACTGGCTGATTCCCCAGAGGCTGTGCTGCCATTCAGCAGGATCTTGACTGACCCAAGAATTGGGCAGAGAGGAACCTCATGAGGTTCAACAAGGACAAATGCAGAGTCCTGCACCTGGGCAGGACCAATCCCATGCATCAGTACAGACTGGGGATTGACCTGCTGAAGAGCAGCTCTGCAGAGAGAGACCTGGGAATGCTGGTCTCTCTGACCCATGGGCCAGTAATGTGTCCTCGTGGCCAAGAAGGCCAATGGCATTCTGGGATGCATCAAGAAGAGTGTGGCCAGCAGGTCAAGGAAGGTTCTTCTCCCCCTCTACTCTGCCCTGGTGAGGCTTCATCTGGAGTCCTGTGTCCAGTTCTGGGCTCCTCAGCTCAAGAGGGACAGAGAACTTCTGGAGAGAGTCCAGTGCAGGGTCACCAAGATGATCAGGAGACTGGAGCATTTTTCATATGAGGAAAGGCTGCAGGAGCTGGGGCTGTTCAGCCTGGAGAAGGGAAGACTGAGGAGGGATCTTATTAATATTTACAAATATCTAAGTGATGGATATCAGGAGGGTGGGACATCCCTTTTTTCTATTGCATCTAGTAACAGGACAAGGGGTAATGGGATGAATCTGGAACACAAAAAGTTCCATTTAAACATAAGAAAAAACTATTTTACTGTTCAGGTGAGGGAGTCCTGGCACAGGCTGCCCAGGGTGGGTGTGGAATCTCCTCTGGAGGTTTTCACGACCTGCCTGAACACATTCCTGTGTGACTTGATCTAAGTGGACCTGCTTCTGCAGGGAGGTTGGAGTAGGTCCCTACCAACCCATATCATTCTATGATTCTATGATAAATATATTGTCTCTGTGTCCTGAGATCATCTGATCTCAAATGTGATAGATATAAATCATAACAAGAGTTAGCTGAAAAACCTTGTACCTATGAAGTGCTTGAGTTACTATATTGCTTTCCCAGAAGAACAATGGTGTCAAAGGAGAAATATAGTAGAAAGTGTGCTAAGTATTATGTCTAAATGTTGTTGAAATGACAAGACACGGGTAATCTCTTTTGGTCCATCTTGTTTAATGTCAGTGGCAATAAAAATCTAATAAATATGATGTCAGACTCACATGAGAACAAGTTTTTTCACAGAACTGTGATAGCATGCACAAGGAATCCAGAACAATAGTGGGCCATCCTGTTGCGAGAAAGCTATGACGACAGTATGAAAGAAAGGGAAACTTTCTAAACTATTTCTTAGCAATATGAAGTAGGAGGAAAAAGTCACCACAAAAGACGAACCAATGCAGACTCTAAATGGAAAAGAAAGAACTGTGTATTCACTAAAATCTATCAAGTTGAACTACAGTTTGGCATATCTCTCCCTTCAGACCCCCTGTATATATAAAGAAAGAACACATCCTCTGGGTAGAGATAGAGAAAAACACAAAAAAACATGGAACAGGGTACATAAAGTACCACATACTTAAACCATTTTGGATTTATTCCAAGAAAAAGCTTTTCAGCTTCATGCTCTGAGGCTCATATAAAGTAATGAAATCCTAAAAAAAAAAGCTCTTTAAAATAACTACATTTCCATTGAATCAGGATCTTGCTACGTAGAATATTAGTATTTTTCAGGCTACTGAGAAGATGAATGTTTAGAAGAATATATACTATTGATTCTGGTGAATAATGCCAACAAACACACACACACACATTTACATACAAGCCCTTATATACTTCTTTGCCAGGATGGCTGTCAATCGTGCAGATCCCCTTATTTATCACACTGTCCAATCCTGCTTTCTTGTACACTCTGCTGATCTGAACTCATGTTTCTTTACCTCTTTTAAAATTAAAAGTTCACTGTAAGTTCACTGTGACCAGATCTAGCATTTTCTTCAAGGTTTCAGAGCCTAGAGGCTGAGAGTCCACAAAACGTTGTGGCTTGGACGTCATTAAGCAAAGTTGACACAAAAGCACACATTTTTCTACTGAGATCTCTTCAATTTTTAATAAGTATTTAAAACAAAAACAAAGTACTACTCTTCCAATGTTATATATGACCACCATTTTCATAAGGTGCCACATGTTTTCCAGAAATATGATAAATCTGCTTCATACTCATTAGACATCCTTCACACTATAAGTGATAAATCTCACCTATCTTGAATGACTGTAGTCACTAGATATAAAACATACATTTGAAATATGAATATAGTAATACATGTAAATATCATAAATACAGTGATTGTATATTAGACCATGGCTTTATAAAGTTTATATAGCTGAATTGTTTATAGTTTGTGGATTTCAACATTAGATAAGGAAAGTCCAGGTATTAGTCAAAATATTGGAAAAAGGGGCTCCACTGTGAGTGGACCACATCATTAGTATTTATATGAATTTTTAATTGCGATTTTTTTTTTCCCAAGTGCATGGAAACATTGTAACATAACAGCAACAATTCCCTGACACAAAATTGCACCAGTGCTTAACAACTCCCTGTCATGGGTTTGCCCAGCCGGCAAAGAAGCAGCACAACAGTGTCTTGCCCGGTGCCCCCCATCCACTCCCATCTTCCTTAGCATGGTGGAGGCCCCAGCAAGATGGGAAGGAAAAAAGATAGCCAAGATTGCTGTGGATTGAGACAAGGGCAGGGAGGGCTCACTGTCAATTACAATTCTGGGCAAAAGAGACTCCACTACTCGACTTAGAGAGGAAAGTTTATTGCACTTCCTACAAGAAACAGAACAGAACAAAAAGCAAAAACAGGGCAGGATGATGAGAAAAGTGCAATCATCACTTTAAGATCTCCCTCCCCTATCCCTCCTTTCTTCCCAAGCCCAATTCCCTGCTCCTAATATCCCTACCTCCTCTGTCTTCAATGGCTAGGCAGGGGGGCAGGGAATGGGGGATGTGGTCAGTGTCTCACAGATGGGCTCTGCCATTTCTCTCTTCTCAGAGGAGGGCAACTCCTTGCATTCTTCCTCTGCTAAAATACGAGGTCTCTTCCACAGCACACAATCCTTAAGGAACTTCTCTGTTGTGGATTCTTCCCAGCAGCTGTGGCTTCCGCCAATATAAGGTCCCTCACAGGGGACATGGCCTCCTCTAGGCATAGTCACTGCCTGGCACAGTGTCTTTTATAAAGTGCAAACAAATCTCTGCTCCACCACTCCTCTCCACAGGATGCAGGGGAGTGTCTCCTCCACCACACCTCCTCCTCTCCTCCCTCACTGGCCTTGGGGTCTGCATGGCCACTTCACTCTCACAACTCCTTGCACCATCACCAGCCGGAAAAAGAAGGACAAAAGAACAGGAAGAACTCTCTTTTTCTTCTTCTTAAAAAGTGATCATGTGGACACCTAATTGGTTCAGCCCCAGAAGTGAGTCTGACTCAGAGCTGGAGAGTTTGGAGAAACTTCTTATAGGCATCATCTTTATAGCCCCTTCCCCGTTACCAGGAACAGCTCCATACAAAACTATGACACTCTGACAAAGCGATTTTTGCTTATGTGACAGAAATCGTATTAATGTGAACACATTAATACTGCAAGGGAAAATGCAGCTAGCCTTAGAATTTATTAGATGAGATGGTAACTGACTGATGAAAAAAATCCCACAAAACATTAAATACGAATCGAAGTCACTAAAGGCTTACTATTTAAGCAAGTACTACTTTTTAAACACTTGCTGAAAGTGCAGACCCTGAATCAAAGTGCAACTGTCTGATGTTTTTCCTTTAAATCATGTTTCTCTCTTTGTCTAGAAAACAAAAAATAACATACATTGGACATTTTCCTAAGAGTTTTGGGGATGAAGAAAATCCAGATATATCAAGAAGGCAAAAAAAACTGTTTCTCTGAGTTGTATGGAAATCACGCACCTGCAGCTTAATGCTGTCTGAAACACAAAGATATTCTGATAGGATCTTTTATTTTACTTGGCTTGTGGGTTGTGATCAATCTAAAAAATGTTTGAATAGCAGCTCTGTTCCTGTTCTAGCAATCCTTGCATGCTTTTTGAAAGATTGGCCTTTTAAAGGTCATAGATGAGTAGGTTAATGAATATCTTTATTAAAAATTTTGTTTGTTTAAACATCTATGCAGCTTTGAAAAATCTCAATCATGACAGTACTCACACTCCTCTCTCCTGCAGGCTGACTTTTTTCTGCTTTGTTTTTTATCTTCTGTGGGTGAAATTACTTTTATCTTTTTCACCAAACCATGAATGCTGCAGCAAAAACTGCACTGGTGATCTTCTTGATCTTTTTTTATCTAGATTCTTAAATGAAAAATAGCATATTGTACTTACCAAGAAGATGAGGTTGAGCAAAGCCAAGTCAAGTATCAAGTATTGTAACATTCTCATCCAAATTAATTCTCACTCCTCATTTTGCTTTTTACATCTGTTGAAATATGGTTTCTATTATGGTTTTGGAAGATTTCCATTTACTGTATGTTTCAGACAGTATTGATGAGATCACTGTTTACTTTGAATAGCTCTTTGATAGGAAAAAAAAAGAGAGCACAATGGAACTTTCAAGAAGCATGGAATGTAACACATTATTAAATTAATCATATGAGAGTATAGAAACATAACCTCTCTATAGCCCCAGGGCATGCCTTAGGGGACAGCAGTCCCAGAAGTGTACATGACAGTGGGTTCTCATGTAATTTCAACAAGTGATGTTGCTTATTGATAGATAACAGCTATGGGAATTCTGCCTGCCAAAGCTACTATGTACAGCTGTATAAACCAGATAAGTAGGCTGGAGAACAATAGTGTAAGGTGCGCTGTCCCACACACGTTTTTGTAGGATACTTCTGCAGCTAACACTTGGGTAGCAGAAGACACACTCCTCTTATTAATTGGAAGTGTGTGACACAAGACTCATAGTTCCTTGATAAGGCCCTGAGAACAGACTTGGATTACATTCAAAAATCTTATCACAATGTCAGTCATAATTAGACATTCAAGTTGAGGCTTCAGAGTCCATTTGCGGTTAGGTGCAGTTACTCTAGGCCATCACGCTGTTTCCATATACCCAGCCTCATCTTTTAATCCTCCTCACTGGGAGATCTCCAGCAGCTATACTGCTCTGGTGGGTCAAATAAGGTCACTAATTTGTCTAAAAAATTACTCTATTTTAGCAGTTTTAGTTTAGCATATGGTATTGATTTGTTTTGTTTTGTTTGTTTGGGTTTTTTTTATGTCAAGAATACTTAGCAACATCAGTTCTCTGTAAAGCAGAGTCCCAGTGTCATCATCTGGTAAATATATCTCATGCACAGTGGAAACATCTGAAGTGTGAAGTACTGTACTGTATTGCTCTGATAAGGTACAGATAGAAAAGGATATTAATGCAGGAAGCCTATTCATACAGCTTCTAATTAATTCACATACTGAGAGCTGCACAGTGATGATCTCCTGTCTTTCAGGGCTTATTTCTTTACTTGAAAAATCACCTTTCAATTTGTGACATAACTTGTCAGCTGGCTGATGAAATGGCCATATTTGATAAACAAACCATCACCAAAAAAATCACTTTTCTTCATAAGAATATAAATTTAGCTGAAATGAGTTAGTAAGAATCCTACAAGACACCATTTTTTAAATTATATGTACATTATTGTGTTATGGAGAAAAAAAGGGATAAATTATATCTATTTTTTATGTATAGTGTATTCTTAGTATTCTTAAGCAGTTTCAGAAAGATGATTTAGGTTTGTGAAAATATATTTTAAGGAAAATTATTGTTTAATTTATCACTTTTGCTTGCCAGGATGTTTTGTGTTTAACATGGACTGCACTTGTTATATACTCTAAATAACACTCTTAAAATGCTGTGTAAAAATATCCTGTTATCCACCAATATGTAAAGCATGCATATATACTTACACCTCAGAACTTTTACTAGTGCTAAGTTTCATTCAGGATAGCCTGTGAAGTGCTGTATTTGGCAATCCTTTATATAAAATAATTATCTTCATATCAGTAGTGATTTCCATTTTTGTTTGTGGCAAATTACAACTGTTCTGCAATGATAAAGAACTAAGTTTAGATCCCTACATGGTGAAAATCAGGTGTACTTACTTCAAATAAGAAAGTTAACTTTGGTATTTAGCATAAATCATCAGTAATGTAAATAGAGAAACACACTGTTAAAGCGTAGCCAAGTATATTTAGAGGTAAACATTGAAGAAGGAGCATAAACAAGATAAGGATACTTAACATGAAGCAGGGCATGAAGAAATTACATTAAACTGGACCTCTTCTGGGAGAGCACAGATCCTTAGGGATGTGTAAATTCTTGAAGTGGCTTGAAACGAAGGCTGATGGATCAGCTGGTATATACACAGGCACACCTGCACTGTAGAGAGCTTTCAAGGAAGTAAGATTATTTTCATAATTTGAAATTTTCAAGATATATATTTAAAGGATAGGGAACTTGGAAGAAAAAAAGAAGTTTGTTTTCCTACAATTAATATTATTAAAATTTGAATATGTGCTTGTGTATATATTCAGATACAGCTATGAATGTCTAGATTTAAAAGGAAATATGATCTTAAGCATGTTCTATAATTCTATGATTAAATATCACAAAAAGTTTTTAAAATAGTGAACTATGCAAGAAAAAGCTATAACAGGTAATGCATTTCAAGTGAGACATATTCCATTTTAATTTGGATGCATCTGGCAGCTTTAGCAGAGACAAGGGACTGCATAGCTTTCTTCAAAAATTCATTTTGATTAATTCTTTAAAACGTATTAAATCTAATTTTTGTTACTAAGCTCCTCTGCTCTATTCATAGGAGAGGAAGAAAACTGGCATGCTTAAACATAGATTTGGCTGCATTAGTAGGAAATCTACTTTAGTCATAAATGGAAAGTATTCAAAGTAAAATGTCAGTAGTAGAAGATGACAAGAGTCAGTGTTAGAGGTCCAGATTTGAAATATTTAAACAAATATAACATAGACAGCAATGTGGAAAGCAAAGACTTCCAAGTGTGCAGATAGCACTTAATTAGCAACTACTGCAAATAATGAAGGAATGTAACGTTAGAGATCAGACTGAATGAAGAAAAAACTTGAGCTGTCAGGTGAAAGTAGCTCTAATTACAATTGAGTTTCCAAAAGACAACATGTAGAGCATTTTTTGTGTTAAACTTTTAAAAAATATTAATCTTTGAAAATATGGATAATGAGTAAATACATAGTTGTTGCTGTTGGTTGTTTTACTGTGGAGTTTTTTTCTTAGAGGTTTCAGACCTCTAGCTCTAACGAGTGAGTTACAGAACTGAAGTCATTCCACTGTCACTTGCAGAAGCTTTGGCCTAGATAGACCAAAATACTTTGGTATTGTCCTGGTTTTGACAGGGATAGAGTTAACTATGTTAACTAGAGTTAAATAGGGATTTTGATAAAACAGAGCCCCAGATCACTATGCAACTATTCCAGAAAAAATAATCTACCAATTAAGTTTCCCATTGTACCTGAGGATCTGCTTCATTGCATGCTCTGCTCACCCCCTGCTGAGTCAGTATGTCAATAGGGAGTTGCTCTCCAAATTTTGCACACCATGCTAAGGCTTATTCAGAACCAGGAAAGTAGAAGAATGTTCCCATTCCCTCTTCAACAGCTCATTCTCCAGCTCAGCTATGTTCAAAACTCAACCAAGAAACGTGAAAAATGGCTTCTTTACTTGTCCAAGTATATTTTTTAAATCACAGAAATGCTAACTATTCAATTCTCTTCACATCAGACCTAGTTCAGGTTGGCTGTAGCTTTATTTAGTCAAATCTTGAAAATCTCCAGGGATGGAGGTTGCCTTCTGATACGTATTCCAGGGCTATGTTACTCACCTGGTTAAAAAGTTTCCCCTTCTAGTCAGTTTGAGCCTTGCAGGCTGCAGATTGTGTCAACTTCTTACACTAACTGCCACTATTGAGAAGAGTTTGACATTTTACTCCTTTTAGGTATTTGTGGGCTCTGTTTGGATACCTTTTACTGAAGAGCTAAGGTCTCTTGCTGAAATTCCCCATCTTATTGCACAACACAATAGTTTAATCCTGAGCTCTCAAAGAGTTTTCTTTAAAAATCAGCCATGTCTCTTGGGCACTTTTTCCTCTCATGGCACCATTCTGCATAGCAGTTCCCTGAATAAGACAAATTCTGCTCTCCTAATCTGCTACTTCCCTTCCAGATGCTAGACTAAATCAGTCATATCATGGTTGCTGCTGCAGCATCTGCCCTCTCTGACTACTTTTTTCACCAGTTCCATGTTTTGAGCAGCAGGAAAAGTTGGTCTCTCTAGAACTTGCACTAATAATAGCAGATTATCATAGCAGTCAAAATAGTGTCCCTACCGTTAACATTGTTTAGTCTGCCTCTTGTTTAGAAAATTGGTTAATTTCAGTTAATAGTTAATTTTAATGAAAGTTAATTAATTTTAATGAAAAATGTAAAATGCTACTATAAACATTACACCATTGCAGACAACTGACACGCTTTAGAGCTTGCTCAGATAAAATGTAAATCTTAAGCCATGCAATCTTTTCCCAGAGAGGGTTACAGAGAGTTCACTTTGAAGTGCTAATATTAAAATAAAAGGGACTGTACATATGGATAAAAAGTTAGAATTTTTTTATGATTTAAAATTAAACTAAGAGTCAAACCCTAGATTGTCAAAGCATTCTTGAACATGGACTGTAACATCACTATATTTTTCTTCCTCCATAAGAAGGAATCTTGAGAACAGGGGGAAACTGGATTGACAGTAAAAGATACCATTTTCTTGCTGTTGTTATGCAAACAGACACGTCCTCCAAGGGAAATGAGACTGCCGCTAAAAATTCAAATTGATACTGAGAGTTCTTGCCATGTAGTAGTTACAGCCTAGAAGCTGAGAAACATCATTAAAACCCACTTTCACTGAGGATATGGAACTAGCCGTTTGCAGACCTGTTAATATCCCTTGCACTATAAAAGACTGGGAATACCGGAGTAGCATCTCTGCTACACAGAATCCTATTGCTTTTGTATCTGGGGCATTTCATAGGCATTCTAGGGAGTTCCCCAGCCACCGAATGCACTTTGCCTTAACATCTTTATTATCAGCAATCAGACAAAAGAAAAATCAAGAACAGACAACATCCAAAGAGAAGAGCATTCTGTTTCTTGCTGTATTATTCCAATCTTATTTCAGTAAGTCCCACTGATTTTGCAAATGTGGTAGTGCAGCTGTAGACAAAACTATGGAATGAATGAAGCAAAGAAAACACCCAGAATGTGGCAAGTTAACAAACAGTGTTCTGCCATCAGCTGCTAGCTCTGACTGTATCTGTGCTGTCATCCTAGCCTGACATTTGAACTTACCTTGATCCTAAAGTCCTTAATCATCAGACCTGCTTACAATTTGACTTTTACTTGCTTTCTAGCTGAGAAAGCCAATTGGCTTTCCAGGTAGGGAAACTTAGACACTACTTCACATCTGTTCTGACAGCAGCGATAATATGATTCCAGAAAATTTTGGTAGTGAATTTATGTCCAAATCTGAGCAGGTCTACAGAAGGTGGCACAGGCAGACCTGTTGTTACCAAGCTTTAAAACTACTGACATTTCCAAGACTTTAACTACGAATAAATATGTGACCAAAAAAAGTCATCCATACCTTTTACTTATTAATGTCTATTTGCAAAGAAAATTGTCATGTCAAGGCTTGAAAATATTCTGCTATGCATGTGCCCTAATGTTGTTCTGCATTATTTCCAAACACAGCATGTTTCTGCTTTGAAATGTACCACAAATATAATCTTCCAATTGATGATAGCTGGCCTAGTAGTAACAGTAAACAAAATCTGAAAAAATTTCTGGACAGAAATTACTCTCCCAAAAAGTTCTTGAAGGTTCACACACAACAAAAAAAATCTCATTTTTTTAAGCTCACTCTGAGCTCACACATCCAGATCATGTCTAAGTTTCTTTCCGTGTTCTGCTACTAAGATATTCTTCTCCATCTGCACACCTACAACTTTTACCTAGACTCCTTCAGCTTGGTGATTTTGTCATCTTTCTCTTGGAACTTGAAAAAGCCGTAGTTTCTTTACTGCAAAGATTATACCTCACCCAACTATTTTACGTGTATAACTCATCTCTTAGGCTACACCTGTAACTCCTCCCTTCTACATCACATTAAACTCCAAGATTAATATTCACTATATTTTTTCAGGTCCTGGACATTGTCTCTGTTCATGATTGAATGCTGCTGTGTTTCCAAAGAAGCATATGCTGTTTTTCTCAAGGTACATGTACTTGCAGGAGTCTCACATTATTTTCTCTTCTGGACCACCATACTCAGAGGAAAAAATTGTTGATGCTTGGTTACTTATATGTTTAGCCCCTTGCTTGTGCTATTTATCTATATTTTATATTCCACTCTCCTTTCTACAGGTTTCTTGTTTATGACTCACAATTAGATTCAAATCTCTCTGAGATGTAAGATTTTTCTTTGTTTCATGCTTATGTAGTATCCAGTATGATACTTTCATGACTAGGCCTTTATATATACAGAATAATGTGTAGCAAGCAGCTCAGTTATGTAAGCAACATTTGTGACTGTTTTGTTCTGGACTAATGGATCAGCAGAGAAATCACATAGTGATATTTGGATGCAGGAAACCATAATTCACACAGCTCTGAGGATGCAGCCTGTCCT
This sequence comes from Colius striatus, assembly GCF_028858725.1. Taxonomy (NCBI): domain Eukaryota; kingdom Metazoa; phylum Chordata; class Aves; order Coliiformes; family Coliidae; genus Colius; species Colius striatus. Next base: position 12,080,899 of record NC_084764.1, on the reverse strand, counting down.
GCAGAATTAGGCTGGCTCCTCACACAAATGTAAAGGGAGGTAGGCGTGAAAATGCATTTCCTTTTCAGAATGAAAATGGTCATTCAGGTTGTCAGTCTGTAGTGGTATTAGGAGTCTTAACATGAGGCTAGCATGTCACATAGTAGACACAAACAGATCCCATTCAAGGAACCTGCTTCCCATGGAGAGCTGTGCATTTCATCTCCACTCAGCACTACATGCTTGGTCATTTTCCAAGCAAGCTAAGATGATGAATAGATGTGCAGATGTCAAGCAGGCGGGTGAATCAAGTCCAACAAAGGCATACACAAAACAAACTTTCATCCAATACTCTTGGCAGCATCTTGTTTGAGATTTGCAAGAGTTGTTAATTCACACCCTGAAAAATATCACTATTTCTGCAAGCCCAAACAGATGATTTTGCTGGTTGGGCACCTAAGGGTCAAGGCCCAGCCTTCACGAGTCCTACCAAATGGAACTGCTTCATCTGGCCGCACTGAGGGAGGCCTCCCCTGGGCAGACCCAGCTGGAGGAGCAGATCTAGGGATGCCTTCCAGCCCTCAGCAGCATCAGACATGTGCTCTGTACACGCTGGATCAAAAGGAACTGTGATGCACTCCAATCTGCTCCCCAGGCTGGGCTACAGAGACACAAGACCCATGGCAAGCAGGATCTGCCCAAGCTGCATGCTCCTGGTACAGTCTTTTGAATCACTACTGTAGTGGGTTGGGTAGTGTTGGTGTACACATGGGTGAAACTTCCTCTTATTTCCTCTCTCATTTTTAGCTGGGTAAGGAACCAGGCACATTTCAAAACATTTTAAAATGCTGCAAGACAAGAAAATTATTCCCAACTAGGTCCAATTAAAATAAATCATTTGGAATAAAAAAAATCTTACTCTAGAAATTTTTCTATATCTTGATCAGTCAAGGGGAAAAATATGAAACACTTCCAGTCTTCCACTTTACATTAATAACTGGGAGCAGATATCTGCTTTTCCTTACATTACAATGCTTGAATGAATACTTCTAATCTAGACATGTGCCTTTGGCTTTTACTTACAGATTAAGAAATAAAGAAAAAATAATACTGACTTACTGTGTGTTTTTTAATGACAGTTAAGACAATTTGAAATTCACAAAATGTTGACATCTGAGCAATAAATCTAATAAAAGAGAAAGTGGCTCAAACTGAAGCAATCTACAGCTCATCTTGAAGTTAATCAGGGTGAATAATATTTTCCTTAGTAATAGTAACTATTTTCTTCTTGATGGCATAATATTATTTTAGTTTGAATGTTTGATTATTTCTTGAAATGATTTAGACTGATACAAGGTCCAAAAATGACAGTTTTGCAGTTTTACTAGTTCAGACTGGTAAATAGAAAAAGAAAGCAAGAAAGAGGATGGGGGATTAATAATATAGTGCTATGGCTACACAGTCAGTAGAAATTTCCCTGATAACTAATGGTTGTTTTGTGGGTCCTTGTCCTAAGACATCAGTAAGATGGAGTTAGTTTTTGAAAAAGTTCTCTGGCAGTCACAAGTAGAAAAAAATGCACATGACTTTTGGAACAAGAAGAGCACATTATTATACAACAGTTTGTTACACCAAGTGCTTACAACTTTTTTACCTGGGGTGCTGTCTGTTTACAATATAGAATATATCCTGCTAAATAAAAATCATTGATTGTCTTTCACAAATAAATGCATGTTTGCAGCTCTGATTAGGTTCATGATTTGATTATAATGAAACATTTGGTGTTTTTTTCTAGCAATGGTCCTGGGTACAAAGGCAATTAATGAAAATCATTGCTGTGATATGGACCAATAAAAAATTGAAGTAAATTAAAATGACAAATACACCCTAAACAGATCCAAAAGAACCAAGAATCTGAACTTTCATTTTTCTCACCCTGTAATTTAATTCAACATTTCAGAAGTAGACACTATGTAGACAGTTTAAGAATAAAATTACTCAAGATAGCATTTCAAAATAGTATTCTATAACGCAGTATTGAGGGTTAATAGACTAAGAAAATATTTATTTTCTCAGTTTTATTTTGCTGTGTCTCCTGTGCAATGAAACTAATTATGAACATCAATTAACATAGGGAATCTCATAGGAGTATCTGTGGAACATATCCTTTAACATAGGAGTATCTGTGGAAGGTTAAAACACTGTTAAAAATCTGTACAATTAAAGTTTATGGTGACAATTTTAGAGTACAAACAAAAATTTCAAACTAAATCCTGAAGTCATACAATGGAGTGGGCAATCAACAATGCACTACCAACTTCAATAGAAATTTAAATTAGGACTGTTGAACAAATGACATTTTAAGGCCAACAGAGAGGTCATTATATTTCTTCAGCCTGAAAGATTGCATGTGTACAGAATTTCTGCCTTTTCTTAACTTCCAGTCATATGCATTCTCCTTTTTACAGACAATACTTTGATCAAGACAAATGATTTCTATGGATCAGATTTTGGATCCAGTCTTTAATATCTTTTTAGCAGAACACATATATATACAGGATTACATTCTTTTCTAAAAAGCAAAACAGATTTTTAAGTTTGAGGCACTCTTCTGTAAGTCTCTATGTATCCCAAAGGAAAAAAAAAAAAACAACAACTTATAGATTCAGAGTTAGTTTCATTTCAGGTGATTTTTAAAAGTATGAAAGCAAGGGCCATGGTCTCAGCCACTCATTTCAACTTAGTAGGGACCTCTAGAAACCTTCAGAAGTTCTTGAAGGACTTGCTCTTTGGAGCTATGCTCGCCTTTTGCCTGCCTGTAGAGTGCTAAAAGATTTTTCCTAGGCTCAACAGATACATCTTGGATAGCTAAAGTTAGAAGACACTAATCCATCAAAAGAGTCCAATATCCACTGACCAAAATACCCACTAAAAACAAAATCTGAGATTTCAGCTTTGTAAGCTGAATCTTTGCAGCAAAACAAGATACATTTTGTCTAAAAATATATTGTCTAAAAATCAATCATAGTTAAAAAATAATGGCCACAGAGTCTTATTTGTACCTGATCAATATGAAAGTGGTTAAGAAAATTCCAAGCATAAACTTTCATGTTTATTTCTGCTTTCAAGTATACTGCATCTGCATTTGAAAAAAGAAGAAAAGAAGTAGTATGGCTAGCACAAAGGCAGCATGGTTTAAGCTATCTCATCATTTTTGTCTAGTGGACCTGCTGGTCAGTCATATCAGAAATTTGTTTATTAAGCATCACTAACAGTTATATGTTTCTGAAAGCTCATGTGCTGTGATATTTATATTACATTATTTGATGCTTCACAAACTGCTGCAAACATTCCCATTAAACACAAATGAGAAGCTAATATCAGTGTAGAATTTTTAAATTGTGCAAAGGCATCTCCATATATAGAGCATATGGCTGATCTGATGAGATTCTCAGAGATAAATCCTGTGTCTCTTAACTTTTCCTCAGACCTTTTTTTACGATACCTTAGAACTAAGTTCTCTTTTTTATACTGTTTATATTTGTGCAACTGTGTGGAAGAGAGTATGGTTGAACTAGTGCTGCTTAACCCAGCAGTTTTTTCTGTCTCTATTGCCCTCTTTGCCTTTCTGATCTGATCAGGTCAAACATTTAACCTCACTGTTCAGAGATCAGCTAAGAGTCGCCCTTATGTGACCCAAGTGAATAATAATAAGACCCCATTACCAATAGCCTTTGCCCTAGCCAACCCAGCTACAATGGCAATTAACTTGGCAAGGTTTAATGCCACTTTGAAAATTTTTCAGTGTCTCAGGAATGTTAATAGCTGAACAGCTGTTTTCAAGAATCTCACTCTTATTAAGAATTTTATTAATTCCTCCCTCATTGTTTGTTCTCATATGACATAAGATATAAACAGATCTACTGACCTCAAAAATGTGTTTTTCTTGCAAAGGGAGTAATTTCTTACAAGAAAAATAGTATTTAGTTAAAATGTCTAAAAAAGTTTTGTTTTCTGCTTAACGGTCTATTTTGGTTTCTTGAGTTTCTACTAACATATGCTTCGAGCATGGGTTTGGACCAGATGTGCCTCATCATCCTTTCTAACCTAAACTGTCTTTAGTTGTTGAAGTAAAAGTTGGTTTAGAATCTTTTCTGCTCAGTACAGATTTCAGCAACTGAATGGCTCTAACCCTGACTTGCTTTCTCAGTCCACTTCTAACCTGCTTCACACAGGATGGGTTTAAAAGTCATGTATCTTTGCACTTCTAACTCCATGCATGCAACACAAGTCCTTCTCACATTAATGAAGTGCTTCATTCCCCAGGACAAGACACTACAATAATATAGATAAATGCCCTTCATGTTAAGGAAATAAAATAATTGAAACATTTAATTACCTTTTTGTCTTTGGAAATGATATTAATCTGGAGTTTCAAGCCCAGTATGGCACATTCTGTCATGAGCGAGAAGATGAAGTCTAATATATTAACCACTCAAATGGATTATGATGTGAACATTATATAAATCAGAAGGAAATCCCATGAGTTTTCCAGTGAGTTATAAATTTTGGTTTTCTATATCTAGAAGGTCTGAGAGCTTAAAACTAGGAACCACAACATTTGTTTATATTGCACACTAAAACACAGTGTTAAAAATATAAAAACATTCCAGTAATAAGCATTCACACATTAGTAATTGTTAAAATTGTATTAATAACACAGCACTGCTGCATATGTGAATTTTGACAGGACTATTTCCACAAAACTCCTGCTTTCAAGTTCCCTTCATGACTCTTTTATGTTTAACCTCCAGACCAAAAAAAATTAGACCTCCCCAGGACTCAGTCCAGTTATGTCACAGCTGTATTTTCCTACATTCCAGTTCCTGTCTTCTCCAAGCTCCTTGTCCTAACACACTCCTTCAATCACCTCTGGCCATCTTTGTAATGGAAACAGAAGGCTTTATCTTCCACACAGTCTGGAAAAGGAGATTGAGACTGGAAAGTACTGAGGCCTCACTACATGTAGCTTTGGTACCAACCTCTGACTTCAAAAAAAAGTCCAGATCACTATAAACTGGTATCTTGATCAGTACACATAGGTGTCTTTCAGAGTTCAGAAGTCTAGTCATCCTCTACTTGGCATTTGCAGACTGGGATACTGTCCTTTTTTTAAAAAAAAAAAAAAAATTCTCCTGAAAGATTCTTAATTTATTCAAGATGCTGTTCCACGTCAACAAGAGCACAAGCTAGACACCTCCATTGCCCCTGCCAAATTTTGAGTTTGTTTCAAATCATTAAAATTTCACACAAAAGAGGTAACCAGAATATTTTTGGTATGGACAGAATTATGTACTTTCCCCTAATTTTGTTCTTGGAAATAGTCATTTTGACTGAAATTTTCCAGAAAGTTTCAGCCTGAGGCAGATACCCAGTATGCAAAATTTTGGGCCAAATAATTAAAGTTTGGCAAAGTTATATGCAACAGAAAAATGATTTTGTAATGGAATTTCTGGGCAATTTTAATAGATGGTGCCACCCGTCCAATCTACAACACATAACAAAGGTACTTAAAATTTTATGACTTTTCTGGAAATCACTAAATTTTCTGGATTTCTGGATTTGTTGTGTTCATGAATACCACAAGTGACTCCTGAGCACAACTAAATACATCATTAGAAGCATAATTTTCATTAAGGAAGAAGGACAAGTCTGTCTTACAGGAATAAGCAGGTGAGGGAATGGACATGTGCAAATACAAAAATTGACAAGATTCTCTACATCCTTTGCAATGTGACAAAAACTTCCATAAAAGAAGAAATTACTTTTGATGCAATTCCAGAAACAGTAAAGAATTAAAATTACTGCCAGAAAAAGCTGGACTAAAGATAGCACTGAACATTATTCTATTCATATGAAGATGCAAGTATGAAGTTTAGTACTACTTCAAGATATAGTTGCATAAATAACATTTTAATATTGTGAGTATTAGTGCTTCAATGACAATTTGTATGCATAAACACTTGTATATTGTCATGGTTTGGCCCAGTCAGCAATGAAGCACCACAACAGTCTCTTGCCCGGTGTCCCTCTTCAACCCCCATCCTTGTTTGGATGGCAGAGGCCCCAGTGAGATGGGAGGAAAAAAGATAACCAAGGTTGTTCTGGATTGAGACAAGGGCAGGGAGGGCTCGCTGCCAATTATGATTCCAGGCAAAACAGACTCCAGTACTCAACTTAGAAAGTAAGAAAGTTTGTTTCAGTACCTACAAGAAACAGAATAGAACAAAAAGCAAAAACAGGACAGGATGATGAGAAAAAATGCAACCAGCACTTTAAGATCTCCCTCCCCTATCAATCCCTTCTTCCTGGGCACAGCTTACTGTTCCCAGTATCTCTATCTCCTCTCTCCTCAATAGCTCAGAGGGATAGGGAATGGGGGATGTGGTCAGTCTCTCACAGATGGTCTCTGCCACTTCTCTCTTCACAGAGGAGGACGACTCCTTGCATTCTTCCCCTGCTCCAATACAGGGTCCCTCCCCCAGGACACAGTCCTTAACGAACTTCTTTGGTGTGAGTTCTTGCCAGCAGCTGCAGCTTCTGCCAATACAGAGTCTTTTACATGGGATGCAGTCCTTAATGGACATCTCTGGCATGGGTTCTTCCCCATAGTTAGAGCTTCTATGAATATGGGGTCTCTCCTACAGGACACAGCCTCCTCTGGCCATAGTCACTGCCCCTGGCATGGGGTCTTTAATGATAAGAATCACTGCCCGTGATTTCATTAGAAATGCAAACAAACCTCAGCTTCACCAGTCCTCTCCATAGAATGCAGTGGAGTGTCTCCTCCAGCACACCTCCTCCTCTCTTTCCTCAATGACCTTGGAATCTGCATGGTTGCTTCTCTCTCTCTTCCAACTCCTTGCACCACCACCAGGCAGAAAAGAAAGAAGAAGGAGAAAACGGGAAGAAGCCTCCTCTTCTGGCTTCTTTTTAAAAAATGATTGTGGAGGCGTCTAATTAGCTCAGCCCCAGCAGTGGGTCTGGCTCAGAGCTGGGGAGAGTTTCGAGTAACTTCTTACAGAAGCCATCTTTACAGCCCCTTCCCCATTATGAGAAAAGGCTGTCACGTCAAACCATGACACACATGTACATACATCCACTGAACAGAGCCTTTAAACTCATCTATCACTTTGCATGGCAAATTGAAGACTACATTTTAGTAAGATTACTCTTTCAGCTCTTCCAAACAGAGATTTAATTCATGCTTTTTTCTTATGATGTTGAAATGAAATTTACTTGATTGACATGTTACATTAATGCTTAATTTAGTATAAAGAGTAGCCCTGAACATATTTTCAGCACTTGTCAGAAAACTGATTGACCAATACTTCAACTTTCAGACTTTCAGTCATCTTTAAATTGTGCAATACAAAGTCAATGCAGACAAACTACCTTGAATAATTTTTAGTTTGTGGAAAAGAAAATCTATTATTTATGACCAAAGGCAATGGTCCCATATTGATTATTACAGTTATTAACTACTGTGACCAGGAAAAGCAAACTATACTGGTAAGAAGATTTTCTCACTCAGTCCAGAAAACTCATGCCATCTCTGCTACGGTGTCAGGTCTGCTGATGTGACACCAATAGCAACACAGGTCACATGGCCCTCAGATAAAGAAAGCTTTCACTTACTGAGCATACGTAGTATCAGTTTAGCTGGATTTATTCAGTGTGTCCACTAGTGTCTCCTGAAGCTACCCACTAACAAATAAAATGTTATCTCCTACACCTAAAATTATAAAGTATCTAAAGCTTATTAGAATATACAGAGAGGGAGTTCAAGTGTTTCAAAACAGAATAAAATAGGCAGCAGAAGCCACACTGGGCATAGTTTTGTACTGTTTTCAAAACTGTGAATAAATAAACCACTTCGGTTTCCATTCTCACATCTCCCGTCCTCTAGTGGTGCAACTTTAACCTGTTCTCTGCTCATATCTCCCAGTTGGAAACCATTCACATGACTTCAAGAGACAGACTATGAGGACTTCCCAGCAGCAGTATGTCTACCTCCATTGGGAACATCTCACCCAGATTACCACTGCCAAGACCTGAGTTGATGTTGTACCATTTAGAAAAGAACCTTGCAGCACCACTGGAAATCTACTTGAATTTTCTAAAAATATTAGGAGTTGGGTCATTTACTCCACAGAAACAAAATATAAAATGCTATAAACTTTACAAGCCAAAAAAGAATGCTGATGTGCCCACAGAAGTCAAAGAGGACAAGAAAAAAGCAATATGCTTTGAAGTTAAACTAACTTGTTAACAGACAAACCAACAAAGAGTGGTCTCATGAGCACAGCCCAGGGACTATTTTGACATCTACATCAGCAGATGAGGAATGAAGTCTAGACAGAAGACAAGAAGCTGATGTAGATGAAGATGGATTAACAATGCATTATTTTATTGTCCATTCAGAAGACCCAGTTCGTTGGCATAAATACATAGCAAGAGTGAATGGTACTGCACATTGATTGAAAGGTACTGATGGCTCTCTCATATCATACATGTGCACAACCTTCCAGCAGAGAGCAGTGCATGTACTGAAGGAACATCACAACAGCCTGGGAGACAGATACAGCTGGGTCAAGCTCTCATTCTACTTTATTCTGTAAATCTACAGGTTTAGTCCTGCAGAGGGGACACTTAAAAGAATTATAGGACCAAACATTTCCTGCCCTTTCCAAAATGAACCTTCACAATGTCAGTTTTGTAATCCTGTAGTAATTTGATGCATTAAGATTTGTTGTCACAAAAGCTTTACTCTGCTTTCAAGAAGACTGAAAAACCTAAGTGCCTAGATTTTTTGAAAATGAGAGTTAGTGAATATCTGCATTATTTAAAACAATGTAATCACTGAGATATCCAGATTACCTCTAAGCACTCTGCACTTTTTACTACCAGCTCCTGCCCTCAAAGCACAGCAGTTTTGTGATCAGAGTCTGATTCTTGGTCCAGTGGATTCTATCTAGGCCAGGGGATCTCAGAGCAACAGTATATTGTGTCATGATGAAATCTGCTTTTTAATGCCCTTGTAAAACTGCTTTTATATTAAAAACTGTTTGCTCATCAATAATTTAGTGATGAATGAATTTACAAAAGTCACATTAAAAATGTAAAATGGATTGATTTTGACAAAGTACTTTAGATTTTTTAAAACTAATAAGGACTGTACAAGGCAAGGAAATTCCAGTTAGGAAGGGGATTAGGAGTTAAATGAGTGAGCTTTAAAGGCTTCTCCATGCAAGGACAAGTATACTGTCATATTGAAAGAGCATGTCTTGGCTTGGAGTAAGCAGAGCTGTATTTTCAAAAAAGCAGTAGCTGTATCTGTGACCCAGGAGCACAGTCATTCTGGGAGTAAACAAGTTTTTTGAAGATTTTTATTTTTTGACAATAGCTTTGTGAGCTCAGTTCTGCTGTTGTTAAGAGGCAAATCTTGCACACAAAATTCCTACTGCCTGGAATTCTGGTAGGCACTTTTAGTGACGTGACTCAGTATTAAAGTCCACTTCTGAGGCTTGAGAGAGTTGCTAGTTACAATTGTTTTTGTGTAGACTTCAAAGTTATACACCCAATATCAGAGGCTGGCTATAGTAATTATTGTGGGTGCACAGAAATAGGAATAGAAATAGAAATAAATAGAAATAGAAAAAAAGGGTAGTTTCCAAAGGCTAGCATCAAATAGAAGTATGCATCTTCTTTGGGGACAGGTTGCTATGCAGCAGCACGTCCTCTGAATCATCAGTAAAAGAAAGCAAACTGTCTTGTCTATTAAAGCAATTATTCCTCAATGATTTCTCTTTTTAAGTATCTAAAATTAACATCCATCTTATTTAACATAGATAGCCCTCTTGGGAACAATGAAAGTTTAGTCATTAATGGCATACTTTCTGAGAAATTGATTTCATTGTCACAATCAGTGAGAGTGTAATGAAAGGGCTGTTTGTATTGGCACTAACTTAATCTTCACAGAAGCCTGTAAAAGTCAAGTCCCTGAACCTTCATGAACTCTTGGCAGTTGTATTTTCTTTTCAAACTGCTTACCATGATGAACATAGCTTCATGGTTTAGTTTGCTAATATCTGCATACAAAATGAAAAATGAATCTACATCTGAATGTAGTGATTGCCCTTCTGAGAAACTGAGATGGAGAACATACAGGGAAAAAAAAGAAACTCGCACTTGAGTTTTCTGGTTTGGATTGGTGTAATGGAAAATGTTATTCCTCAGTCACCTTCTTGACTCCTATTTATTACACAATGTCCTCTTGCTTTCCAGTTCAGCTCATGCAGGCTTTCATGTTTCTCCTGAACAATTTCTTAGATACCATAGGCCAAAAACTTAGATCTGCTTTGTTTAACATGTAGCCAAGTTTAGGTCAGTCACTCAGCTGGATAAAACCACAAACTCTCAAAAGAGTCAATATCCCAGAAATTGCACTTATGTCTACCTACTCATTAGTAAACTGCCACAATATCTTTGGCCACATTCATCTTCTTTATTTCTCTAACAATGAAACTCCAGAAATCCATATCCCCAGGTTTTGTTCCTGAACAGTGAAATTCTCATAAACATTGAGTTGCTTATGTTTGCTCGCGCAATCTTTTCTCAAGCTACATTGATCCTGGATAACACTGACTCACTTTTTTTTCCACAGGAGTTGAAGCCATTCAGCGCTACTGAGGACTGTAATCAGAAGGAATCATGGGGAGAATAGCTTCACGATCTGTTTGAACACTACACAATACTTTATCACTTAAAAGGTTCCATTTACAAGTTGATCCATCTGTTCCTTTTCTGATATTTCAAAAATATCTAAAAGTTATGACTGTAAGGCTTAGCCTAACTGACTTCTATTTTTTTAATCCAGTCATTGTCATAATAAATCTTCTATACACAAAAGCATGAAAAGGCGTGAACATGTGGAGTTTCTTGGGGATGTTGGAAACTGAAGGAAAATTGTCATGGTTTGACAAGGAGCCATTTCTGGCAATGGGGGAGGGGCTGTAAAGATGGCTCCTGTAAGAAATTGCTTAAAACTCTCCCCAGTTCTGAGTCAGACCTACTTCTGAGGCTGAGCCAATTAGACGCCTCCATGATCACTTCACTTTTTAAGAAGAAGCCGGAAGAGGAGGCTGGTTCCTGTTCCTTTTTTTTTTTTCCTTCTGCCCTTCCACTTTCCCAGCTGGTGATGGTGCAAGGACTTGGGAGAGAGACAGAAGTGACCATGTAGACCCCAAGGTCAGTGAGGGAAGAGAGGAGGAGGTGTGCTGGAGCAGATTCCCCTGCATTCTGTGGAGAGGACTGGCGAAGCTGAGATTTGTTTGCACTTTGTTAAAGACTCCGCATCAGGGGCAGCAAGCCCTCCCTGCCCTTGTCTCAATCCACAACAACCTTGGTTATCTTTTTTCCTCCCATTTCTCTGGGGCCTCTGCCATCCTAACAAGGGTGGGGGTCGAAGGGGAGCATCAAGCAAGAGATTGTCATGGTGCTTCATTGCTTACTGGGCAAAATCACAACAGAAATTTTTAAAAGTTGACATCTTTACTGTTTTCATACTTATTTTAAAACTTAAAATACCATCACTGGAATTAATAAGAAATTGTGTGTGCCACCAATATAAGTAGGATATCTACTCCTAAACAGACTCAGGGATAGAATTACCCTTAATTTGTGACTCCTCTGTATGTGTGTATGCATGTACACATATAGTTTTTTTTCTGGTATTATTTGAATCTCATTTTATTGCTTCTTGTGGAATATCTATTACTAGTACAGTTCACTGAATTTTTGAAGCACTGTGAAGATTCTTATTAAAATAAGACTTGGATTAACAATCCTATAGATTTTGACTACAGAGTGTGGGAATCATATGCTTGGTTCTCTTTTCTCTGCTGTTAACCTGGGGATTTTGAAAAGGCAGAGATATAATTTTGCTCAGGTAGGAAGAAGGTCATCCAGCTCTATTTGTCTCCCTCTGTCTACCTCTCTGCTTCTTCTTCATTTCACTTATTCTTCTCTCTTCCTGTAAGGAAAACTAGAATAGAAATATTTTGATTATTTTATCAAATGCATGGATTCTAAACAGCAGTAATTGCACAAGTGTGCAATTTGCTCTAGGGAGGGAAGATGGGAGGGCAGAAATAGCTCTGAGAATTGATAGTGAAATACTGTCTTCTCAGGAGTCAATGGGAAAATACTACTAAACTTCAGTGGGAGCAGAATTTCTGCCAGAAGTTATGATGGTTCGTATAGAGGAACTCTCATACTTATTATATGTCTTTGGAGACTAATCTGCATTCATTGTTCTAGTATGCTGGAAAACTGAGAAGCTTTCTTGCTGACTCAGACTGTGGATGACTAAGACACAACCACTCCTAACTCAGGCTAAAATAATTCTTCTTTGCAGTTCAGACTGTTAATGAAGAAATACAGGAATCTTGCTTCTTCAGCAAACATTTCTCACAGATTGGAGACTCTCCTCCAAGAAAATATTAAGGGAGCTGAGCTACAAAGAGGCTGGATTTTACTCTTTTGTTTTGTCACCTTAATGAAACACCTTCTGTATGGATGGACAATTTGACTTTTATGGGAAAACCTTTCATAATGACTTTGTTATCAGCCACAATAAAAATAGATAGCTGGCTCCTTAAAGACTGGTCTCAATAAAGGTGAGGATTTCCTCTGCTGTAGGAATTCTGACAGCTAAGGTTTAATTAGAAGGGACAAGCCTGGCCATGCCTTTGCTGGTTTTTTTCATCTTCCCTTATCTAATTGCCTATGGGCATATTTATGAAGAAACCCCCTAATTTCAAGTTATATATGCTTTGTCAGCCACAGTGAGAAGATAGATGCTTACTGCTGCACCAGAAAGACTTCAGTCTAGATGATTGGCTGTCCATCCACTCTGCATTCTGTACAAAATCAGCATCACAAAGCCTAGGTTGTCTATGATTTTGCACTGACAACATTTTCCATGGAAGTAAAGGCTTCATTTCTGTCAACTTTAGGTTGAAAAGGAATTAAAAATATGTTTGCAACAGAAAATAGACATGTTAGTTTGTCTGTTTTCCCACTAATTGGAAGATAATTCCAAAAGTTCAAGTTGCTAAGGAGTTATGAGAGAAAAGCACTTTTAAGTGAGAGTAAAAACAAAACAAAAAGATATTTTTGTGTCCTGTATTTTACACATAGATAAATAGTAATTCATGTTAAACTATCCATTAATGAAATCTGATGTGCCACCATCATAAAAACTTTGACTGTTATTTTGAAAGAAAACAAAAAAGGGGGAAAAAAAGAAAAATAAAAGAAGTAAGACCTTTTCAGTTTAGAGTTCGAACCATGACATTAATATTCTATGTTAATGTGTCTGGCACTATTTTTGCCAGACCATATTGCACATTTTGGACACATATTTTCTGGTTTTACTTTTGCCATAGCTGAAAAGAACTAGGAATAGATGTTTACTGCAAATATATTTTACAGCTGTCATTAAACAGAGTGCTTTAAAATTCATCTGCAAAATATATTAATGCATGCAGTTAATGCTCTACCTATGTCTATGCAAGCCAATTACGTTTTAGAAAGCTCCTATCAAATTAGTTCCTTAATAACCTCAGTGTACATAAAGGCTAGTGGGAAGGGAAAAGTACAGTAAATAGCCACATTCTGATCAAATGAATTTATTAATTATCATTAAAAATATTGAAACTATTGAACTTGGCAGTATATAGTACCAGGATGCTGATTTCAGCAAGCAGAAGACTTGTTCTTTCACTATTATTTTAGGGGACAAGTTTGAGGTCAGGATGTTGGATCTCAGAGTCTAGCATTCTTTCTGATATATTAGAAGGAATAGGATTAATAGAAATATAGAAGGATATGCTAGCAGAAACCACCTGTATTCCATCACCAGCTAATCTCTGTTACTCAGGAAGAGAAGAAATTTTACGTGTCGTATTTGTGAAATGCATCTAGAGCAGAACACCCAAGGTTGTTACTGAACTGACTGATATCAGGGCTGCAGTATATTCACTGCCTTTTGTAGTCATTCCTCTTCTTGTTTATGTTTAATCTCTTAAAATAACTGGAAAATTAATGGACTCAGCAGGCAATAAGACAACATGTAGCACTCTGTCTGTCTGTTCTTAACATAACACTTATATCTTTCTGATTACATGGGAAATTTGAGGGAGAGACAGCTCTCTTCATCTCTTATGAATGAAACTTTCATTAAGGCTGAAAAAATGTTGAACTCACATGAAAGAAACTACAGCCCCTAACCTGAGAAACAAACACTTCTGTCTTTTGCTGTTAGCAGACCTATGAGGATATTGGCCTATGAGCTCATGAAAGAAGAACTCTGAAAACAGGAGGTCAACAGACTCTCAGTCTTTCTTGTTTCCTGCCTCACAGCTCTCCTACTGGGGTTTACTATTGCCCCTCGCAGATTTCCTGACTTGCCATAACCTAACTCCCATGCTTACTTTCCCTGTCATACAAGCTGATGGAGAAGGTCTTCCTCTGGATTTCTCCTTTACTTGGCTCTTCACTTCTTTGCCAAACTAAACTTTTTTAAAAGCTTCCCCAGTTTCTCCTGCTACTCCCAGGGTTTAGGGAAGCTATGAATGCTTGGCTGAGCAACCAATAACTTGACACAAATCATATTAATATATTGACTTGACAAAATAATGACAAATGTACTATTCACCATCTCTTTACCAGTTTTTCTCCTTCAAAAAGCTGCCAAATGGCTGTCATCAGTTAATGTCAGATGCTGATTTCTTCCTCAATAATCCATGTGTCTTAATCTTTCTTTTTAGTTAAGTAAAACAGTAAGATTATTAAGGTGTTAAGAGTTGTTATCAAAATATTCCCAGTCATCAGAAGACAATTTCAACCATGCAATGACAATTTGGTATCCATTGTAAAAAGTTCACCCCACACAGTCTCATTTCTAGATAACAAATACCCGGAAAACTGTCCCTAGGGTTGCTATACACAACAGGAAAGCAAGGTAGTGTATATAGTGTGTTCTCTAGGTGCGTTAGGTTTGTCAAGAAAGTATAAGAATGTTGTGCTCGAAGTCTCAGTTTGGTATCTTTTGTGCTTTGAAAGAGAATTTATGATTTCTGGCTGTTGCTGGAGTATCATTGACTTTCTCAATATTCATTCTCTATAGTTCATTATGTGGCTTTCTCCTCAGGGATGTTTGACTTAGGCCTTTAACATGAAAAAATTAAGATTAAACAACTTTTAATAAGAAAATTGTTGATTTTCCTCTCTCCAGAACTTTACTCTGGAGGATAAGGTCACAGTTATGTGGATAAGAAAAACAGGTAGGCAGTTACAGTCTAGAAGACAAAACTGCTTGTGTTCTTTCTCCAGGATTGTCTCATCGATACATATTTAGTTAAATTGTGTGCTCAGCTTCCACTTAGCTATGGCATCTGCTACTGCTGTTTAGACTAAAAGCACAGGTTGTGCACCTGATCTTCCTAGCTGTATCAGTTTCTCTAATAAGAGGTACTATCACTAACTACAAATGTTGTCTTGCTTAAACCCATGGATTGTAATAGCTATACCAATAGTGCCTGCCAATCACAAGAATCTGTCTGAAATTACTGTTATATCTTCTACACACAGCATATCAAACTAAGAACATAAAAAAATATACTGTTATGATGAAAAAATAACTTATGATTTCACACAGTCCTATGTTGCATCTTCAGATACAATGAAAATTACAAAGTAACCTAGCAATTTTATTCCAGTCATACCAGTGAGTAATGTCCAAAAATGTGACAGCACTGACAAAAATAGGTGCATGATTATCTCATCAGAAAACATGATCTGAGACATACTGCATTTTCTGCTAATTCAGTATCAAATATTGATACAAACCTACTGTTTGAAGTGTATTTTGTCTATGAGACATGACTGTATATAAAAAGCAGCTTCTTAGTCAGAATAGTTCCCTGTCTGCATTCAGCATCTGAGCTACTTAGTTCCAAGACAAAAATAGCATCTGACTACATTTAGTTTCTATTACTACTGCAGAGTTAATGCAGAGAAAACTATATTAAATGAGGGTTCCTTCCTTGTTGATCTATGTTTGAGTTTAAAGCATGATTTAAAGCAATAGGACGGCAGAGCAGTCAACTCAAAAGTCATATTTGTCATCATTAGCACTGGTATTGAGTCACAGAAAAGAGATCTGAAGTTGGATTTTCAAGACAGAAAAGTATCATCAAGTTAAGGTTAATTTAGCTCAACTTATCTAAAGATTCACGGGACAATATGCCTCACAATGCTACCCTTGATTAGAGTCACTTTACTATACTAAATATGTTGCTCCTGAAAAGAATCGGTGTCTTCATTTACTATTTCAAAGGATTAAAAGCCCAGATTAAAACCTACAGTGCTTAACATGGAGCTTCTATAGAACTGAGGTACTGAACCTGAAGAGTAAAATTATCAAAAACTCTGCCTAGCCCCATGGGCAACTGTGGTCTACAAATGTCTAAGTTTTGCTAGTCAAGGGCTGTAGGTTGTTCTGCTTTGTTGTGTGCCTGGAACTTAAGACATTATGACAAGTCTTAATGTTTGCTGACAATTCTCAGAATTTTGTATCTAAATGAGATAAATCATGTGAAATTACCTAAATCAGTACCATCATGACTTTTTAAAAATGATAACTGATGAGGAGGTAGCAGGGAAAGGAAGAAGTTGAACCCAATTCTGTACACATCTTTAGAGTCTACCATAAGCCATCATCAAAGGCATATCTATATGAGGATGTCGATATCCACTGGTGGTGGGAGATCAGTTCCAGATGTGAACCCATTAAGGTGAGTTAGCACTCTACTGAGACATAGATGCAAGCATCTTAATCTAGGAGACTGTTTCAGGCTAAGTATCCTTTTGACACAACTCTCTCCATGATATTTAGTCATTTATATATCATTAATGGCATTGCAGTGGGTGTCTGCTACTGACCTGTCAATGCATGGAAAGAATTGTATAAGGTCTTTTATAAGCAACAGGAAGAAGACTTACAATGGCAGGTTCTGGTTCCCATAGGGAAATCTATCCACCATGACATTTGTTGGAAAGACAAAGTTAGGAGGCACAAGCAATCCGGGAGATATTTGGAGTATATACAGGAAAATTTTGTGGTGGTGGTGCTGTTGGACTAACTAGTTAGGGGGACTTATTGTTCCCAGTTAAGTAAGAGTTGATATGAAGGTTTATGGCTCCAAATTACAGCACAGGAAAAAAAATGTCTTCACAGTGAAGGTGATAAACCACTGAAACAGGTTGCTTAGAGAGATTGTGGAATCTCTGTCCTTGAACACAGGCAAAGCCCAACTGTATATGGCACTGGATAATCTGCCCTAATAAGTTTTGAGTTGCTTAGAGAAGCATGTTGGACTAGCTAACCTTCAGAGGGAAATTCCAGTGTAAAATACCATATGATTCTCCAGCACCTCTTACTGAGTATTATAAGTCACTCTGACTTAAGCTGCTGGCTTCCTTGACTCCCACTTGGAAGATGTAATATAGCTCATAAGAGCAATGTAGCCTTCTAAGTTTTATAATAATGAAGGTCTCTGAGAACCTACACAGAAAGTACCATAGCCCCTGGTAGCCCAAGCTAAAATAACGAAATCAGCTCTACTGTATTATAGCCTGGGCACATGGATTCACAACACAAGGATTGTAGAATTACACCGTGTACTATGTCTTAATTTCTTGCACTAAGGCTGAGACTGATCTGTGTGTTTGTGGTCATATACCCCATGGCAACCAGCAGATGGAGATTTAAAGCCACCACAATGGTGAAAATGGGAAGAAAGAAACTACCTTTCAGTTTAAAACCATAATTTCTGTTAATTAAGAAATTGCTGTGGTTGTATCTGTGGCTTATCTTCTGGTTTTTTGGTTACAGAATTTACTTGCTACAAAGTCTTGGCAATCAAAATCAAGCCTGCAGCTATCTTTAAAATGCTAAATATAACACAGGAAGGTGGATTCTGGAAGTTTTAGCCATCCTGAGCCTAGAGCAACTTAATTAATAGAGCAACTAGAATCAAAGGCATACTTTAAAGTAGAAGGTACAGATCAGGTGGAGTCAGAGTGACAAAACTTACTAAATGAAAGAAGTAAAATCTTGGCTAATAAGCTATACAGTATGTGAGTCAGTTAATTGTTGGCTATAGCACATCGTATTTTGGGGAACATAAAGAGTTTGTTTGTGTTTTGATCCAGGACTTCTACCTTTGACCAAAACACTTACATTTTAAAGTCAGTTTCTCCCTTTTTTTTTCAGCATCTTTAAGTTACAAGATGATAGGAGGGAGTACCTAAAGAAAAACATTACTTATCAAGATTTTACAAAATCAAAAAGAAAACAGTCATAGATCTTTTTAAAGCATTTGTGTTTCTTACTCACTGAATTGCCTGGAAACATGAGTGAATTTATCTTTTGTGGGAGTGCTTAACATGCAAAGTAGAATGCTCTAGCAAGTTACTTTTAAAGATAGGGTTTTTTTTTTTTCTTCTTTGTGTACACTAAACATTGCTCTGAGTAAACCACTGGCTGAGAGCCATTCAGACATGTAAAGGCACCAAGACTGTGAAATAAATAATCTTAATAATTTTTTCAGGCATTTTATGTTGCAGCATGTTTGAAAACATGGAAGGAAAGTAGATTAATGGGTCTTTTTAAAATAATTGCTGTTAGTCAAGTAAAATGAAAGTTCTCTCTTAGAAATCTGTGTCAACCCAACAATTTATCTATTATTGTTCTTAATAAGATCAACAGTGAGTCATAGATGTTTTTACCTCCTCAAAATTAGCAGGGGTATCAGTATACAGCACTTGTACACAACTGGAGATACCAATTTTTAACTTTTGGTCAGATTTCTCTGTGGAGCTGTATAGTCAGACCAATAACAATAATAGCATTTGAATCCATAATGAGCAGACTGGTTTTGGCAATTAAATGTGAATGCAACTGAGAATTGAATATGCATCACAGTCTCATTCAGGTTGGGAGGACCTCAGAGATGTCTCTAGTGCAGCCTCCTGCTCAAAGCAAGGTCAACACTGAATTAAATGAGTTTGGTTCCACAGAGTCTCTAGTTTACTCCTTCCAATGAAAAGTTATCCCCATGTAGACAATTTTTCCTTATATCTAATTGGAATCTCCCTGTTTCAATCTGTTATCGTTGTTCCTCATTATCCCACTGTGCAGGTCAGCCTTGCTCTGTTTTCACCTCCTTGTAGGTATTGGAAGACTTCTGATAAAAGCTATCTCATGTGCAGGCTGAATCAGCCCAGTTCCCTCAGCCTCTCTTCACTGGGTAAATGTTACAGTTTCCGGTCATCTTTGTGTCTCTCTGCTGAACTTACTGCAGTTTATCAACGTCTTCCTTGCATTGGAGAACTGTAACTGGATGTAGTGTTCCAGATATGAGCTAAGGAGTATAATCAATTCCTATTTATTCCTAATCTTCAATCTAAACCTCTCCTAGAGCAACTTGACCATATTTCCTCTTGTCCTATCATTCATTACAGGAGACAAATGACTGATCCCCTCTCCTCTCTACAGCTTCCTTTCAGGCAATTGTAGAGAGTGATCATGTCTCCTCTCAGCTTGTTCTCTGGTTAAGTTAAAGAATCACAAGTTATTTAAGTATATCTGAGTCTTCTGTGTACAGTTACATCACGTGAACTCTTACTTGTGAGTATACATATTCTCTGTCTAACCAGAAGGAATCAAAACTTTCAAAATGGTACTATATTCACTTTTTTCCTCTTTGGTAAGAGTAAATCAAAACCTTTTCAATATTATATACTAAGAAGTAGCACTAATGTACAAAACCGGCTGGTTTAAAGCATTTTTAATATTTTTTGCTAATTAAAGCCTTAGTTTTTCAGACATACAATATAAGTCATTAATACAGGAGAGACATGGACTGTACTTTGCTTGGCAAGTCTCAGAGCATAAAACTCCTGAACTGTATTTTACACCTACAGTCCTCAAGCCTTGGCAGATAGTTTACAATGAAGAGATCTGAAAGTAGGTAAAATTTCTGGCATTAGAGTGAAGTGTTTAAAGCTCAGATCTACCGGCAAGTTGAAACATGGTTTAAGAAGGATAACTGCTGGTTTTCCTCACAATGTCCCATAGAGTGCATGCCAACACATATAGAGCCAAACTTTGCTGTCAACTATACCAAAGTAAATTCAGAAGTACTTCAATGAAGTTCATTGAATTACACTACATCCATGTTTATATCCAGAAGAAAAATGCTCCTTAATTTGTAAGACAAGTTGGTCACAAGGTGTTATGAACACACAGCTTTTCAAAGCCTATAGCACGATCAAAAGGTAGCTCTTGCAGAGCGCTGCAAATGTTCCTGGGTCGGGGACTAGACTGCAGATTAGCAAGTTGCCATCTGTGAGGTAAGGAAGAACAATTATGCCTGTTCAGAAACTTAGCCAACCCTATCTTGTAGCATGACACACCACAGTTTAAGTCTCTCTCATGTAGGGTCTGACGTATGAAGTTGGCTGGAGTGTTCACAGTGACAGATATCAACAGCTACAGACCCAAATTTAGTGTACACTAACTTCTTATGACACAGTGACTTTATTGTGCCTCTGAGTCTTGAATTTTCTCCTCTAATTCTTTATCTGGATCTCCCATGAGAAGGCCTTTAACCACTGAGCAATATAGGGTGTAGGAATATCATCACTGTGTAGCTATACTACCTGTAAAAAACATGAGGTACAAGGGGTGCTGCTAAATTCATCACCTAGAGAAGGAAATAATACCATATTATAGGAGGAATGAAGGGCATTTACTCAGATGAGTGTTGCCAGTTTCCCTAATCAAATTCATTCTGTTCCCTGCCCAGATCTGTCCCAGCAGTATCATAGAATCACAGAATCTTAAGGGTTGGAAGGGAACTCTACAGATCATCCAGTCCAACCCTCCAGAGCAGGATCACCTAGAGAAGGTCACACAGGGACTTGTCCAAGTGGGTTTTGAATGTCTCCAGAGAAGGAGGCTCAATAACCCACCTGGACAGCCTGTAAAAGTAAAGATTCAGTGTCTCAATATCTACTGGTCATGTCCCCAGATGAGTCTCTTGGCCTGTCACTTTCTATTCCTTCCCACCCATGAGGAGATTGTGCCACACTGATGCCCCCATCCCATGATGTCCCACTATCCTTATTTTATCCCACTATTGACCATCATATGCACAGCATACATAGAGATTAACCAATCATAACAATGCGTCTCTTTTGAACATGTTTTTGGGCAATATACTCTCACAACGACTGTCAGAACAGTCTCAGACCACCAAAAAGAGGACAGAGGAGCAGACTGAGGTGTCAGGAAGAAGCAGATTGCTGCACCATCCTTGTCAGAGACACTTTGCACCGATTCCACTTTGTCCTAAATACCATTCACTGACTTGCAACAACCCAGGTGGCAAACACTGGAATCTTTTGCCCAAGGGCATCCAAGCCCACATTGCCTGGATATCGTGCTCATCACCAGACAGTAGGCTAGGCTAGGCTGGGCTGGGCTGGCTGGGGAAAGTGAGGAGTCTCCAGAAACACTAATGAATGTAGGCAGCCAAGAATGAAGAAACCACAATCCAGCTCAGCCACTGACAAGGCTGGAAATTTTGGTGTCCTAGTCTCAGTGCCTGAGACTTCTGCAGTTGATAATCAATATACATTTCCATCAGCAGACCACTGAGCAGGAATAGCTATGGGCTATACTCTCAGATGAGTAGCCTAACCACTAGCCTACTGAAGAGGCAGAGTTCATTATTTCACAGAATCATAGAATCTTAAGGGTTCGAAGGGGCCTCAAAAGATCATCCAGTCCAAACCCCCTGCCAGAGCAGGACCACCTAGAGTAGGTCACATAGGAACTCATCTAGGTGGATTTTTAATGTCTCCAGAGAAGGAGACTCCACAACCTGTCTGGGCAGCATGTTCCAGTGCTCCGTCACCCTCACAGGGAAGAAGCTTCTCCTTATGTTTCTTTGGAACCTCTTATGTTCCAGCTTCTACTCAATGCCCCTTGTCCTATCATGAGATGTCATTGAGAAGAGCCTGGCTCCATTCACTACCTTGTCCAGGTGACATTCTCAAGGATCTTTCAGTTCAGAGAGTCCCAAAAATATAACCAATATAATATACTACTTGTAGCTATATCACATCAAGCTGCTTCCTCAGCACATCTTATTGATAGGAAGTTTTTATTTATTTTTAAATG
The DNA here is from genome assembly GCF_028858725.1 of Colius striatus. NCBI lineage: Eukaryota > Metazoa > Chordata > Aves > Coliiformes > Coliidae > Colius > Colius striatus. The sequence continues at coordinate 12,058,542 of NC_084764.1, read as the reverse complement.
GACTGCTGAAAGAGCAGATGTTGTTGTCCACTTCTTATTTGAGACAAGGTGTTAAACTGTCTCAGAGACTTTAACAGGAAGCAGCATTAGCAAACCTGCCCTACTTTCAAGGACAGCAGAAGCTGCCAACTCCTCTGCTTGCATTAAAGGGCACATGTCTGACTGAATTCTGGCCTAAGACAAGTCCAGCTCAGACAATTGTCATTAATTAACCTCTGTCTACACTCAGACAGCTTAGCTCATCTAAAACACTCACGCAATCAACACACCTCATCTCCATCTCCCTGCTCTGGATCCACGGAGTTAGGACCTGTTTGTAGGCATAGTATCCCCCTCTATTCCTTGTGCCAGCTCTGACTTATTGGTCAGACAGTTCAGCTCATAGTTTAAAAAATGGTCTTGTTTAGTTTTGTTTTGCTGTATGAGTTTTGTATCACTTCAGAAGTTGAATTATCTTTTCACTGGAGATGTAGTGAAAGGCAGAGCTGGCAGAAGTGAGGTGTCCTACATGACTAAGCACAGAAGAAGAAGCAGTAGAGCAAAGGGAATAGAGAATTCAGTGCTTTGGAATAACCACAGCAATTCAGGAAAAATCTGTGTCCAACTGCCTGCTTAAATTAAGAGTTTTTAAATTAAAAAAAAATTATATTTCAATTTTTCTGAATGAAATTCATGATACAATAGAAAGATATAATTCATCATCAACAAAAGAGTCAGACCAGAATCAGGAACAAAGGTGTTATGGGAAGATCTAATGCAATAGCTTTAGTGATGTCAGGATTCCTATCAAAGACAGACATAAACAAAGTGAGTCTGTCCATACCCCATACCTCCAAACTTCCTTCATCTTACCCTGATGGGAGACAAAAACAAAGAAAAAACCCAACCTGTTCAAGACGAAATAAAATAATCTCTTAACAACTGCATAGATACGTGCTGTTATGTTGGCTGGCTGCAAGTAACCCTATGAATTAGATAAGGGCACATTTACACTGTAAAAGCCTCTATTCAGTGCAAAAGAATGCAGTAGTGAGCTTCTGTTTGAAGCCAAAAAGCTAATGTGTAAAGCTTTTTGAATCAGAAGAGTCCTGTGTTACAAACAGGATCTACAAAACGCAGCTGACAAGTGTCTTAAATTCTTGAGGTATCTAAAAGATCATTCTACACAGCAGCAGTGTTACAGCATCAATGAGAGCCTGTGCTGACCTGGAAAACCATCAGGTTGACTCAGCACTCATGTCATTCTATCTCAGATGTGCTATCTCCTGGAGAAGAGAAAATCTTTTGAGGTAAATCAACTGGGTTTTGTCTCCAATAACCTTTTTTTTCCCCCCCTCCTATTTCTGTTAGAAACCTGATCTCAGTGTGTTACTGAAGCAACAAAAGGCCTTGCAGAATTGAGTAGAGACTTAGGATTACACTTTAGGCATGGCTGCCACATAAAATTCTACTAAAGCCAGTTGCAAACCTATAAAACTGTTAATCCAATAAAGCTGTTGCAAAACAAAAGGGCTACAAGTGGCTAGCAATGTCAGTGCATTTAAATCTTCAGGAATTTGTCACAGAGTGGGCTATTTAGGGATTTACTAAGCAATGTTTGGCATACTTCTCCACCCTCTCATTCCTGGAGGAGAATGTTGCTGGTCTGTCTATGCCTGCCCAATGTTCAGGAGAGCATCTTTGCCTCATACCTCAGTTAAAACTGTATGTCCAGTCAGTGTTTAACTATTTCACTTGTCCTTGCACAGCATCTCAAAGCCTTTGATATTTTCATCATTCAGGTTCTCCAAATTTTCTGTTTGGAGAACAAAAGCATCATTTTCTTTGTCCTTTGCAAATGCAGTCTTTTGGTCATTAAGCCTCTTCTGGATGCTCCTACACAGTGAAGTTCCCTAATCTGCTCTTTTAGTCACATCATACTTCTCTTTGAATTCCACCAGTCATTAAGTACTATGTCTCATCTACCACCTTTCGTTCAGTATTGACCTCTCCACAGCCAAGTAAGATGTTGCTAGAGAGACCTGAGGTTTTATGGCTGTAATCATCTGCCCTTCTGTTGACAGTATACTTCAATAAAATTGAGGCACAATTTTCACATCAGCTGTTTCCCACTGCTAATGTATCACTAGGAGTGTACAACAGGTGGCACGAGTACAATTTTCCATTAATATTCATTAGTAATTTAATTCCAGACTCTGCTCATTTTGCGTGCATCTGAATTATGATCATTTTTGCACAGCAATCCAAGTTTTTATTGACAGGAAAGAGTCTAAGCCCATTTGAACAACAGTTAGCCTCTAAATGTGTAAATGTGGATTCTGAATTAAAACTTTATTTTAAGAGCTAAAATAATTCAGCCTTAATGCAGTCAGAAATGATATAAACTTCACCATTCCAAGCAAAGAAATTGAAAATGCATACTAATAGCAGTGCACTGAAATGTGCAAGTTTTTCATCTATTTTGTAATAAAACATGCTTTGAAGCCTAATTGACATGTCTGATGTAGGCATTGATTTTGTTGAAACTGTATGTATAGTCAGTGCAAACAGTCCAATAATCTGGAGCCTTTATTTGACTCCATAAACCTTTTTAATGGCTTTTTCCACATTTATTGCTGGTATATAGTCATACCTCTACAGAAGCTGAGTTGGGCTTTTTATGTTGGTTTTTCTCTTGATTTACAGGCAAGCTGTTTAATTGAACTCTTAAGAACCCATTGTGCATTCAGAATATTTGTTAATAAAAGATGCATTAGAGAAGATGTTAATATAGTCTGTACTGCGGAACGTGGGTTCTCACCGTCTGGTGAGTAAGACACTTCAAATACTGAAAGTAAGCAGAAGATTTGTAACTCTTTATTACATATTCATATAATTTCAGCATCAAAACTATCAGAGGATATCTTACAGTCTCAGAAGAAATCTTTCACTTCCTTTCTCTCTAAGTATTCAGGTTTTTGCCTCATTCATCTCTCAGATACATTTAATCTTTCCTTACCAGAATATATTAAAGGAGTTTTCCTGAAGTTCAGCCTTCAGTCAGACTGTGACATAGATTTCCAATATGCTGTAGGAAAATGAGAAAAGGATATGTGTGAAAAGAAGTACAATATCCTTTCTATATCTTTCACTACAATTTGCATTACAAACTAAATGATGAGTAGAATGTTTATTGTTTTTTTGCTAACAGAAAAGATGAGTCATTATAAAGGAAAAAATTCTGGGTAACAAAATATTTTTTAAAGGAATATCAATAACATCAAAGGGATATCATAGGAAAAAGATGATCACATAATTAAAACTTCACCATTACAATGAGCCATTTTTTTTCTTTGAAAAGTTACTTGTTTGCATATAAATTAGAACTGCACATCGGTAGATGCAATCTGTGTCTTTTTACACTTTGCAATTTACTATTTTTCACTATTAACACCAGATCAGCCTCACCAGAGGAGGATTGGTTTGTAGAATTAGGGATCTAGTAGTCTGCAGAAAAATTATGAGGAAATTTTGAGTGACTAGTAATTTGTACATAATCACAGTTGTTAGCTTTTGAGGTTTCTTATGCTCATTCTAACAACAAAATCACAATTTTAGATATAAATTGACAAAAGTATTAGGTTCAATATTAACTCTGTAGTAAGGCTTGTGTCAGGTTTTTGTAGGTATTCTCCAAATCTTAGCCTTTTCACCAAACAGAGGTGTACAGAACACAATTCAAAAAACCACTCGTGTTTTCTAGATTCTTTTCCCCATAACCTTCCTTGATGAAGGAAATAGCATCATGAGATAAAGTCTTACCTGCAGCTGTTATGTAACAAGACTGGCACGTGAGTTAGGACATAATTAATGAGTATCCAGCTATGCAAGGACAACAAACACATAAAAAAATCTCATTGTTTTATGCATGGTGTTGCTACCATAAGTATGTATGACATTCCAAAAGCCTCAGTAGCAACAGTTAATGCTCTTCATTTAAGAACACATAAAAGTTTCCACACATAGGAATAGACACCAATAGTCAAGCATGGGATATATTAACAGATAGCAATATTAGAAATAAGAATACGCATAACAGGAGTCCAGATTTTTATTGCTTTTTTGAAGGTGCAAACCCAGAAGCTCATAGCTATGGACAGCAGGCGCTAAGGACCAGCCAGAGGCCTTGTAGCTGAGCTGGGAACAGGCTGCAGACCTGCACTCTGCCACCTGTGTCGTGGTGGCACAGTTACATACAGGTTTGCTTTCACAGAGAAACTGGTGAGATTTAGTAGGCTCCTCAGTCACTCTCTCCTCTGATTAATACCATCAAAACACCAACAGACACTGAGTATCTTTTGAATGGTGAGCAGTGTATGGCAAAATTGTTTTCAAACATTCCTGATTTTTGATGGTGAGATGTAAATTCAAACTGTGGCCAAAGCCACATCTGCTTATCAAATACATTTATCAAGAAAATGTACAGGAGAAGAAGCCAGAAGTGTTGAGATTAGCAAAAGCAAATCCCTTGACTAAGGGAGTTATGTGTTCCTCAGAACAGGCTTCTACCTCCGTCTCTGCCAAGGGCTGGCCAAGTAATATTTATATCCAAGTGCTAAGGCTCAGATGAGATTTGTATGTTACCACTGGCGCTGAAAAGACTGTCATTTAGGCATGTGGCTTAAGGAGAGAAAATCTAAATTATGTCCCCATTTTCCCTTCAGTTCCCGTAGAATGGGGAATTTGAGGCAACTGGGAGCAGGAGTCACAGTACCAGACATATCAAATGGAAATAAATCATTAAGAAGCACTGAATAGAAGGGTCAGTTTGGACTCCTTGCTTTTCTTGATGAGACTCCCCGAGACTGGGATTCATAGCTCAGAACCCTATTTGACTATTTTACTTGTCTCAGTCATCAAACACCTAATATACAGAGTAGTGCTCCTACTAGTTAAAATGCTATGAGGACTGGGATGCTAGCCCAAAACTCACAAAATATATTTGTGAGGCTTTTCTCAATATAATACAACTCAAAATTATAAAATAATTTCTCGGGAGAGAAAAAATCTACCATTATACTATAAAACAAATAGAGATTTATAACAAATATGTGCCTGGCTTTTCAACACCACCAATGACATTTCTTCCCCTGGGGCTCAGTTCTGACTTTCATTTGTTTTGTCCTCTTTCTCTCCCACTTTTTGTGTTTACCCCAGTCAGTTCCAGGTTCCAGGATTCACATCTGTCCATACCTACATTTCATCCAGTAATTCATAGGTCCACGCTTCTTGGCCGGGTGCTACCCAGGCATCAGTTCCCTGCTAAAACATTACCAGCTTGCAATGTGTCCCAGTTCCCTTCCCAAGTTAGCTCTCTCTTCAGCTTTTGTAACATATATTTTTCTTCTCCATGTTGTCGGTGCGAAATCAAGATGGGACATGGGGTGTAAAAAGAGACACTCTCTGAATTCGCATGGCCAAATATTTACCCATAAGTATTTGGAGACATTGTGGACATATATTTTTAAACTATTTAATTTTCATCATCCTGAAATTTCCTTTTCTGTGGCTTTGAAACATTTTTTTTAATATTTTTCATGTATGTTTTGGATTTGGAGATTGGGGAGGAGAAGGGTGTGTTAGCATCTTCCCAGAATAAGTAATTTATTCATTGTGAGAATACTAGTGAATGGGAGCCAGAAAAAGAAATGCTATAATTCATGCTGAAATTTTTCTAAACTAGCTATGTCACAGTGAAGAAATTCCATGCATTCTGACCTGGTAAGTGTGTGCTTCTGTGCCTGTGGTTTTCAACAGTAGTTACTGTCAAGCAACCATACAGTCAAGCTCCAAATGAGCCACATAGAGAGAGGGTTCACAGAAATGCATATCTGAGAAAACCTATGTAGTTAGGCATCAGTAACTCCAGAGCATGACTGCACCTGCAGTGGCTGACTGTCTACTTCACTACCTTGAATACAGAACAAGGTAATGCATGTAGAACAAGAAAGTATATCTATTTAGTATAGACAGTGACTTCCAAAATCAACGGCTTGTATGTTGTGTTGTCATGTTTTCACAACTCCGTGCTCATGGGAGAGAGTCCATCCTTTCAAAAAATGTCTGAGCTATAAGTAAAGGAGAAGGTCGGGAAGGACAGTGCATCTTTGTCTCAGAGTAGCAAACCACACTGCAGTAATTTCAAGAAAGAAACACAGGCAATCTTCTGTGATTTCACTCACCTCAATTGCTTCTAAGTGAGGTTGAGAGAAGAAGGCTACAAGATGGGACTTTCCCAGTATAGAACAATGTTTCTAGTCATGTCTTTTCCTAATCTTTTCATCCTCGGCTAACTTGAAAACATATTGCAATAAAGTTTTGCTTCTGGGTGTTCATTTCAAGTTGAGTTTCTAGCATTACTTTATACATCGCAACTTATGTTACAGGAAATGCAAAACATTTGCGTAGTGTGATCTTTTAAGTTCTCAAAAAGAAAATAGCTTGATGGGTATTTGTTTAACATCTAATGTGTTTGACCTTTTGGAGAAATCATCACGTGAAACAATGTACTACAGAACTGGACATGCTTGGAAACAGAACATTGCAATGAGGGATCAAATGATATTTTGTATGTGTAGAAATATATTATTAAGTTAATGTAATTCTGTTATTCATCTATTAAAAATTTATTGCTCTGCAAATCATAAATAAAACAGAATGACAAATAAATCTCAATTAAGATAAAACAGATTTACAGAACAGAGTTGGCATTAAAAATATTTTATCTTACTTCAATTTCAGCATACAATGACATGGTAAAGATGGACTGTGGTTTCCATTGTAGGATTCATTTACAGAACATTGTGATTGCAAAAACTGCATGCTTTTTACTGCACCACTCAGTAATTAATCATGGAAAATACAATTGTGCTAGCATTGACTTATGTTTGTAAACACTGAAAATGCAGCTACCCATCTAGAGAAAATGATCTGTTCAGAATTGTAAATAGTTCAGGAACGAGATTTGCAACAGGTGTTCATATTGATGGCTTTTTTAAGGGAGGTAAATGTAATGGCACTGTGCCAAAGAGATGTCAGACGTATAGCATAACATGAAAATAATTATTGCACATACACAAAGCAAAAAGTTTTATCCCTGTCCTTGAAAAATTATGTTTCTCCTGCTCCAGCAAAGCAGATAGATTTCAAGCTATACACAAGAATTCAAATTATCAACTTCATGGTTATGATTATTCTAAGATCTGATATTTTTAATACAGAGTATAGAAAACAGTCACATACCTCATATTCTGGCTTCTCTATACATGAGAACCCAAAAGCCATTAAATTTCAAGATCACCTTAGAGCTGCAGTAGCAAAAGTGTCATCAATTCACATTCCAGGGAAATTCTCAGTTTGGAAGGCAAAAGAAATCATAAAATAAGAAGGATAAATATGTAAGCTCATATATCTATACAAAAGCTTCAGAGTCTTATGTATAACATCTTGAAGTATAGCTTGATCTTAAGGTATGAAACTAGATTTGCACACAGATATGCAAACTCCATATGGATATCTGTTCTCTGCTTAAGGAATACAAGGTCTTGCACAAAACTTGATTCCTAACCACTGCCTTATGTTGCATTGTCTCTCTGAAAAGGAAGAGAAAGAAATTAATAATTTAGCTTCATTTTAGAGGCTAAAAATACAAAAAAAAAAAAAAAGAAAAACAAAAAACCACCAAAACTCTAGACCAGATATTTCTAGAAATATATTATTAGAAAAACAAAAATCAAATACTCTTGTGATGTGGTCCCAGTAAGGAATCTCTGCTATAAACTTTATTAGATCATGTGACCCAGCAGTGTCTGTTGAATGATGTCCAGACACTCCAGCAAACTTAATGCTTTTGTGGACTCTCCCCATTTGGTGCTTAATCTCCCAGTGTATGCTTCTTGGACAGTAGCTCCTGATGATACTTAAACTGAGACTCTTGGTCTGAAAGCAACAGTTCTACCTGACACAAAAGAAATGCAACTTCTTGATGGAATCAGTAAGATCTACGTTAACTGATAGATCTATGTTAACTGTCTAACAGTTTAATATCTTTCTGATCCTTCCTAGAAAACAGAAATATTCTGGGAAAGCAATGGTACTGAGAAGGGGGTTCTTTGTTCCCTCAGTTTATGTAAAGCTTGATGGAGAAGATATAAAGACATCTGTAGGTCACTGAAGGTTTGTATTTCCTCTGCCATTACTGATTTGACAAATGAAAAGAAAACAAACACCTCAACTATAGGAATAGAATGGCAGGATCATTGCAAATCCAGAAGCAGACAACACTAATAAACAACTGATGGTAAGCTTTCAGTGATATCCAAAGCAGTACCCGACTAAGGATTCAGATCAAAACTTTCTCTGGAGATTTGTATAAGACAAAGAGCTTTTCTGTTCTTTCTTCGGGTACCTGATGCTAAATCCAGATGGCTGGCTCCTGGTGTTGAACACAGTGGCTGTTCATTTGTTGTGCAAATATTTTCCCTCCGTTAAAAGCAAGCCATTTTGGTATTATTGAACACAGATTGAGGAGCAAGCAGCCACATTATTTGTTCACTCATTCACTCATTCATCTGAGGAAGTTAAGACAACAAATGGATCAAATATTCCTCTCTCTAATCAATAGACAGCTAAGATAGTCAAAAGATTTTAAATAAGAGAAAAGTTATGTCTGTATTAAATACAACACTTATTTTAAAGGCTTTTCTCCTTTTTTTTTTCTGGTTTTTTGGGGAGTTTTGAGGGTGCTTTTTCCCTCCAAATAAATATATGTTGGTGCTGCACTGTCTGTAGGCAGTTACTAATATCTGCCATCCTTTATTTAAGAGGACAATCATTTCATCAGATTTCACTCTAATTGAATTTATTGTAAAATAATTGTAAGAAGGTGGACTTTTTAAACTTGCCACAAGTTATAATACAAAGAACAAAGATTGGATATAGGTCCTGTCCCTGTCTCAGGACTACTTAGCACACGAATGATGCCCACTGTCTAACCCTACAACCCACAGACTGATGATAAGAAGACACAAAAGAGTACATCTCTTACCATGCAGAGCAAAAATATATAGGGAAGAGATTCTTATTAGAAAGAGTCTCCTGTGGCTTCAGATGGAGGTGGGGTGAATATTCCCTGCTTCATCATCCTCCTTATTTTGCCTGAATGCTTTTCATGATCTCTTTTGTCTATTCTTTTGCTGCAGTTTTCAAGTTCTCTTTTGAACACTTTTTTCCTGTCTCCATCGTTGTTATCTTCTCTCTATCATGAATATTTGACTCATACAATTATGGATAACTGAACAGAGTTATATTTGAAGTACCTACCCAGAATAGAGCTGCAGCAGGTCATTGTGTCAGTTTAGCAGTCATTGTATGCAGCTAGAAAAGATCTAAACGCAGTGACAACTGGTCACAGTCCAGTGTTATAGTGTGGACAGGTGGTCACATAATCTGTCAATGATACACGTATGAATACTCTCTCTGACGTCCCTGATGAGTTTAAATCCAGAGAATGGACCTGAATTCCATTTCCATTTAATTGTCATGGAAAAGCATTAAGGAGAGGAATCAAAACCATCAGTCCTATTGGGTGAAGCTCAGAAGTTTGTCTCCTTCAGTGGTCAAAGGAAAGGATATGTAAGGAAAGGATGTGACCCTGCCATTTTGTGAGATGTATTTCTCTTACAGTCTCCCAGCATGCAGAAAGGATGAACCCTCTGGCACTTATCCACATATTCTGTACATGGACTGGTGTTCCATAGATTTATCTAATCTCTGTTGAACCAGCAAGTTCTCTCTTTATCCAAAACTGTCTGTGGCAGCAGTGGCCAGTAGTTTACTATGTATTGTGTAAAGTAGTATTTTTGTCCTTTTACCTGTTTTAAACCCATCTCCCACTGGTTCCTTTGAAAGTCCTCTGTTGTATACATAGCAGTTACCAACACTGTGTCGTCTTCACTCTTTTCACAAATCTGTGAAACTTTTTCAGCTCACTGTCTTAGCTATCTCCTCTCCAAATTGAAAAGTCACAGACTTTCTAGTCTCTCCTCACTTGATCTGTTATTAAACACTGGGTGATGAGAAATCCTGATCGTAAACTTGGGTGGCAAAGACAGTCATATGCCTTAAAGGTCCTGGGAAAGGAAAGGGTCTTGAAAATCCCAGTTATTTTCCTGAACTGTGCTTCTTTTCCAAGCTTGATGAGCAAGAAGTGCTTGGTCACTAATAGTCCAAACCCAGGTATTCTTTCTTGCCTTTATACAACACTTAGATTTCTGATTCTTTAGACTTTTCATCCCTCTTTCTAACATATTTTCCTAAGGAATATAATGTCAGGGTCTGGAGAACAGCAACATAACTGGATCCCTGGGGCTACCCCCACCCTGCCCACAGCCCAAGATCCCATTTCATCCCCTTGGTGCTACCAGTCCTTGCTCCAGTGACCGTCTCAGCAGTGTTGGGCTCCAAATCCCCACCATCCTGCCCTGCCCAGCCACAGGTCCTACTGATCTGCACTCCAACTGACAGACTGACACAAAGCTTGACCTCAGACTCACGTCATCACCATGGTGCTCTCTGGTCATGATTCTAACGTTGATCTGCTGCTTGACTTGCAGGCTTCCAGACTTTGGACCTGGCCCATTGCCACACACTTGCCTGATGCCCTGTGTCCTGGGGTGAAGCTGCCTGCCTCCTCTGGCTTTGCCCTGCTCCGTTGCTAGTGGTCGTGGGACAGGCCCTGGCACAGAGGTGTCCTGCCCAGCTTGGCCATGCTACTGCACTCAGGGAGCAGCCAGTATTGCTTGCAACCTGATGTGAAAAGTAGAAAAGTAAGTAATTAGCTTCCCAAGGCATCAAAAAGCATACAAAGCACTGAAACTATCTTTAATCTGCCTTTGTGCTGCTGTACATGATAATCAACCTGGAGGCCAAAGGATGCAAACAAGAGGGACAGGAGATGTTACAGAGAAAGAGGATGGGCAAAAAACTCCATACTCCTTCTTTTCCTTCTGGGCTTCAGAAATACTTTAAAATGAATGTACCAAATGGATATAAATACATTTCAAACTCACTCCTTCATGTATTTTTTTATAGAGATTCTTTCAACATTTTTTACACTGACAACTTGTCTGTAGTCCAACATTTTAAAAAGGTTGGAAAATAGGGACAAAAAAAGTCCCCTATTATATCTTAATTTCTACAGGATACATGGAAGTGGCTTTTAAAACAATTGATAGCAGACATGAAAACAACTTGCAATCCAGTTAAACCTCACTCAGAATCCTATGTCCTCTTCAGCTCTAGGACTAAGTCAAGAGGTCCAACACATATCCTAAATTTCTGCGTCCTTTACAAGATGTTAGGTTTGTATGTCTGTACCTAAAGCCATCATTAGATGTTGCTACTGGGCCATTCTAATCAAAGGAAATGTTAAGACTTGAAAATTAATCCCATCTGAATGGATTCACTCATTTGGAAACCAAAAAAGTCCAAATCAAACATCCCAAATGTTTGCATCCTGAATACTTCCTGAGTTCCATGGTTGTTGGAAGCACTGGGAAGTTTTAATTAAAACTTAATTTACAGAATGAACTCTGATTCTTAGAACCTCTGACTACCATTGACAAACCACCTGGACTGAGGAGGCAAACCAGAAAGTTACAGAAATCATCTGGATTCAGTTTTTAATATTGCTGTGGAGAGTGTGGATTTGCCAAATAACCATATTTGGGAATGCTGTTTAAAAAGACTAAGAATGTTAACAAAGTTACAGGAACATTAGGTCAAAGCTAAATACATGAAAGAGTATCCACTGGCACATGTACCAAGGGCTGCATCAGACAATCTACTCAAGAAAGTCCTGGTGTATCAATTAGAATCCCTTCATACACTTCAATGCTCTTCTTTACAAATGGGAGGGCTTAAAACTTTATGGATCTTTTTGTTTTTCACAGAATCAGCTTTGGTTTGGGTTTTCTTTCAAAAGGCTTAATTTCTAAAATATTCACTTAACATCAGATAAAGTTAACAAGCCACAACAATTTCTTTTGGAAATTTCCAAAAGAAGTGCCTGGCAGCCACTCCCATCGTTCTCTCCATTCTCTGGCTCTCCACACCAGCTCTGCAGTGGGCTATCTCTGCAAGGACTGTGAGACACCAGTTCCCTTTGAGGGCTGTCAGTGGGCTGGACTTGTCATGGTCTCAGGAGAAAGAGATATTGCCACCAAAGCCATGGGTGAGGCTCCCGAAGGCTTCACACACTTCAATTAATAGAGCTCCCTACTAAGATAATTCACATACTGCTTTTGTTAAAAGCCCATAGTATTTGATTAGAAAATAAGACAGTCGTTAGGCTTGAGCAGGTATCTAGGGTCAGCCCCAACAGTATAACCAAGCAGTTTTAGCCCTCTGTAGTGCCAGTGGGGGGCCACATCTTTGCCCAGACTCCACAGCCTCCACATCTGGGATCTCATTATCAAGTCTTTTTCTTGGTCAAATAGTTCAACTGAAGGAGTTTCTATGGCTCTTGTATTTTCCCTTCCTCCTGAGTTAAGACAAACACTTCCACCAACAAAAGCTTTCCTTCCCTATTCTGTTCTATGGAGGCAGGGAAGTCCTCTGCTTGCTGAGTGTCAAGCCAGTGGTCATGCTGACAGCATACCCAATCATACTGTGAATTGGATCAATTTTATCCACATTTTACATGAAAAATGTAATAATCAGATCCAAGAAGACAAAAATAAATTATTTTGATCAAAATAAAACATTCTGTTCTAAAGGACCAGACAACTCATTTTTTACAATTTCTTCCCTTCAAAAGATTACAAATATGCAAGTTAAAATGACAAAGTGGAAAAATTAAAAAATCAGCATGACTGAAACTAAATATTTTGTAGCAATTTGCTTAACACACAAATAGCTCAAATTCATCTTTATTTGGAAGGTGCAAAATATGGGAAATTTAGGATTGCCTATAGTACTGAAGTTCAATGTTTCATACAGGTCTAACAGGCTAAAACACCATGAGGCTATCAGGAGGGCTGTTTACTCTTCAGTATGTCATACCTTTGCCAGAGGACAGGAGTGTCTTCTATTAGACGTTTAGATATATCTTTGACTAACTTTGTTTTCCTTTCAGAGTACTTGCAAGTACTAGCAACATCAAACCTATGGAATGTCTTCACTTTCCCAACCTCTTTGAAACACTTGTTTTGTGGCTAGGCCGTATCAAATACTCTGGAAGCATCAGAAGACAAGCTTGGGAATCATCACAACAGGAAAGAAAAATGTAAGCAGTATGTCTTCATGGGAACCAGATGACTTTTCTGGGCCCTTGACACTAAATGCTGGAGTTGTCATCCTCACTTACAGGATTGTTTCATACCAACCCTTGGAAAGTGAGTCATGACTCATTTCCTCTGGTCCTGATGCTTCTGCTGATCAGGGAGATGTTGCTGCCTAGCAACCATGTTTGTACACGTGATGGCTTGTCACGTTTGTCACAGAGGAATTTTCTGCCATGAATCCCGAGACAATGCTCAAAAACAGTATGTACTTCAGAGCTACAAGTCTCTGGCTTTGCTTTCATGTCCTAGTTTTGGAGCAATGAGTAATTAGGCCATCCTATTTTACCGGGAAATTTTCAATCTTTCTCCTTACTTGACTCTATGTTACAGTAGAAAAAAACAGAAACAACATCAAGAGACCTCATTTTTCCTTTCCTAAATAAAATCAAGCTGTCAATGACTCAAAAGTCTTGAAGAGAAGCATAGTAGTCCAAAGTAAGGGTTTTTTTGCTATACTAAATTCTGTAAGGGCATAGTATTGAAGAAACACAATCTGCTTCAAGTTTAAGCATGAACACATTTTCAGTTCAACCAATACTTTTTCAGAGCACTAGGCTCACTGAAATAACATTTTAACAGTCATCCAAAATCAAATGTTGATTCAGTTTTCCATCTAAATTTGTATCAACCAAGAAGATACATTTCATAGTATTATTGAACCATAGAATAGTTTGGGCCGGAAGTGATCTTGAAAGGTCATCTAGCCGAACTCAGGATAAGGTTGGCTTTCTGGGCTGCAAGCACACATTGCTGACTCACGCCCAGAGTTTCATCCATCAGTACCCCTCAGTTCTTGGCAGAACTGCTCTCAATCCTTTCATCCCCAGTCTGTATTGATACTGGGGATTGCCTTGGTCCAGATGCAGAACCTTGTCCTTCACATTCATCCTTGCTCACTGACCATAGATTTGTCTGGCCAGTTGCATAGGACAGCAGAAGAGAACTGTCACACTCTGATGTAAATAAAGTGCGTACATTAGACATGTGAGTTGCAAGCAGAATGCAGCAGATTTAATAAGACTGGCATTCTCAAATATAATCTGTTTTAAAAATTTTGGCAATTGCAATCTGAAACCGAAAAATTATTTCCACTGCAGAAAATTAATAGGGCCTATAGAACCACTACCAACAAATAGTGTATTAAACAAAAGGAATTGACTGACCTCCTAGGTAAACATGGATTTTGGACAGCAGCAGTATTTTAGATATATTATTTCCATTTGAAATCATATCTTAACATGATTGGCCATGATTTCAAGAAGGAACCCTGATACTTGAAAGTGTTCCGATGTGTAGGAAACAGGATGCATTTAGAGCACACCTGGGTGCTGGAATGGGTGATTGTTAAAAGAACATTCTGTAGAAAACCTCTTGCTCTAAGGTGAACATGTTTTGTGCTGGTAGCCAACATTCCTGAAATACATCCTAGCTCACAAGTAAGAATCTCCCACGTATCCTCTAAGTCCACAGAGAGGGAAAACATTGCTTCCCACTAGAACTCATTTTCATGACTGTGCATGAGCAAATACCTCCAGAAAAGATAAAAGGCAGTGTTTCTTTAACAGTACTAAGCAATAAAGTTTGGTCAAAATCACAACAATATCTTTGGAGGATACTTTTGCAACATAGAATTTTGTAACAGTGAAATATCTTTTTCAGAATTAAGTAGCGCTGTTGACAAAAATTTGCTGATGTCTTCCACTAAGCTGTCATACGACTGGAAACAGTTAAGTACAAGTAGCATATTTCAGTGTAGCTCTCAGATAAGTCAGGAAATACACTTCCTCACAATTACACTCAAAAGGAGGGAGGAGAGTTGAAAGTTTTATTTATACCATGACAGAGCAAGAACTTAACACACGCGCAGGTAGCAGGTGGCAATCACTGTGCTCCCAGATAATGATGCTGTATGCTACACAAGACTCGGCTTTTGAAACAAATTTCAAAGATTTTGAAACAAGTTCAGATCACACTTAGAAAGCAGTGAATAACACATGCTTTAGATAGTCAGTATGGGATGAATCCAGGCATAAATGCACAAAAGCATTTTTAGAATTCAGTTATCCTGACAATATAGATATGCTCCACTCCACTATAGATAAAGGTATGCTCCACTCCTCTATCTATAATACACATATTTAGCATTTAGTGTTGATAATTATGATGGCTAAATTTATGGTATTATTATCAACCACAATTACAATGTATTCAATACATTCAGTACTGGAGTTAGATGGGCAATAAGATCATTTATAGAATTATGCTTTTGCCCCTGTATTTCAGCCTAAATTAAACATCAGAAACTTCTGTTTTTCCAGAACAGATGCTTGTTATTGGAAATTCTTAGTTTTATTCTCTTTGAAGTTACACTACCATTATTTCTTTTATACCACATAGCATATTTCCAACTTCTACCAGTGCAAATAAAAGAAAATTCAAATCTTTTGTTTCACAGTATACACTCAATAAAGTGTTCTGCCAGTGCCTCCAACCTCTATCTGGAAGTTAATGATCTCATTATTTTTTTTACAGGAGTGACAGAAAAACACTGATGTCCTGATTTTAATTACTTTAAAAAAAATCCATTAAATTTCAAAAATCTCCAAGGCCATTTTCCTGCTGCTGAGGATGAAGATTAGATATACTTCCCTACAGTCAGAAGAACTATATAAAAAATCGAATTTCCTGTTGATGTTGCTTATGTTGATCTAAAACTTACACCTAGATACCTGTCTCTCTGACAAAGAACTATAAAATAGTTTAATAGTGAACTCTTAACATATATTTGCTAAACCATAAAGGTCTAACTGAATATCTGTTTTGGTGGGTGGCTAATTCCCGTAGACTCCTTGTAGATTTACTGAAAAGAAGTTACTGGAATAAAAATAGGCATGCTTTCAAAACACTTTGTGCAAAGCAAAATGTACTACATCATTTTTAGGAACATTATAATAAGACAATGAGAGGAATAAGGGAAAAAATAATGTTAAAAAACAAACCCTTTCTATTAGTTACAAAGATAATTTGATAACAGACTCAGCAAACTGAATACCTAGAAATCATATTAGAAACCATTTTTTTTTTAAGGTAAGTCTGTGTTTTAACTGTGGATCAAGGTCTTGATGCTCCATTGTCCTAAAGCATTAGTCTTCTCAGTAGTACTGATATATTTTATACCAGAAGGTCCTTTGGATACGTTTCAATTTATACGTAGTTGAAAAACCTACAAGTTCTAAGTAATCCCTTAAGTTGTCTGGAATTGCAAGAACTTGAGAGTCAGAAGCAGAGGTATCATTTCCAGGAGCTACCTGGAAAGTGAATAAAGGGAAAAAGTTTTATATACGCTGCTCTTTTGGCGATGATGATATTTAACATGATACTTAAAAGTAATGCTCTCATTTCCAAAATAAGAGTCATATCTGAAAAGTTAGTCTATTGTTGGCAACTGAATTTGGAATGTCATCTAACAAGTCTTGGGCAGTGAAGGAGACTAATCTCCACTCCTCAAATCTGAGACAAATCCAGTTGTTAAAAAAAATATGTCTCCCTTCCCAAGTTCTTAAAGCAGTTGTAAACTTTACAGAGTTTTTGAGGAATGAGTTTGCACATGACCCTGGGACTGGAAGCTCAATCAGAGTGCAATTACTTGGATAGAGAATTTGTCTATGAGCAAAGGTTACTGTTTATTGACCTCATAACCAAACGTGATAATTTCATTCTGTTGTCCAGTTGAAATGGATAACTTACTGCACCTTTTTTTCCACAGATTTATCTTTCATATACTTAACTTTTCATAGAAAAAAATGCAATACAATTTAGAAAACACTTTTCATCACTTTTGCTTCCTCAACAGACATTTTTCAGGTGAGTCACCTGAAAGACGAGATCTCTAGGGACACATTAGAAGATCATTGACAAGGAAAGGAATGGAAGCTAAGAATCTAACCTCTGACTTAACAAGAACATCCAATGAGTAGATACTCCCATCAATTTATTTTTATTAGTTTAATTCCTTCTTTTGGAGAGGTTTGTTATTATAGGCATTAAAAGAATAATGAAATTATGTCAGAACTGCTGTACTCTATGCCCAATGTACTTTTTAATTTGTGGCTATCATGGAACTAATTTCTCAATGCCTAGGGAGTTGTATTCTCTTCTAGGAATGAGTGAACATGGCTTAGAAAAATGAGAAGCATCTGAGAAGAACTATATAAAAGTACAACTAGCTGATTCTCAGGGATATGAATTTTGACCAGTTCTATAAATTATTTTGTTTGCTTTTTATTTTTAACAGACAGTAATTTTCTCCCCTTCCCATTCCTATGTGCAGCAGAGAACAGAAATCTTTCCATTTGTACCAGAAAAGTTCTTGTTCATCACTATGTTCTCATCAAAAAGGTTAGCAAAATACCAAAATTTAACAAAAGCAAAGAAAAAGAATGCATCAGTTATTCTGAAAACAAGCCCAAACCTCCTACTCAGAAAGTACTTCTGCCAAATTACAACACAAAATGATCCCATGATGAGAATCTTGAAAAGCAAAAGATTTCATTACACAGAAAAAAAAAAGAGAAAGCTTTTGCATGAAAATCTAAAAGAAAATAGTATCTTGCAACAGAGAGTGTATAAATCATAGCAAGTTATTCTTGTTCTAAAGCTTGTTTTGCCATGATCTGGTTTAATAATGTTTTGTTTAAGAATAGATCTTAATTAATAACTCAAATCTGAATGCATTAGAAATGTGATTCAGAACTAGTGTGAGAATATGTACGTTTTATCACATGGTGTAATTTTAAAAAAAAAAAAAATCTAAATTAATAACTTGGCCTTAGACTATGCATACCTGTGTAAGATTCTAGGTAGAACTTAACTGTATCCTTAAAGCACTTTGCATTTAACTCTTGCAAGTGAATGAAACACAGATTTTCTATGGCACTGTCCTGAGGAAAAAGCATAGCTAAATTGGCAGAAAATATATGATTCTGAGATATATTTCCTATTTTATAAAATATAATATTTTATAAAATATTTCATATTTTATATATGAAAATATAAAATTCTGAGTCATAGAATCATAGAATGGTAGGGTTGGAAGGGACCTTTAGAGATCATCTAGTCCAACCCCCCTTGCAGAAGCATGCCCATCTAGAATATATGAAGAATATGAATATACAAAGACTGATTACAATATGAAGACTCAGATTTCAGGAGGCAATAACTTCTCTTTGTGTGCACCTCTCAAAAGATAATAACATTGCTAATTCCTTATAATTAGTCTCTCATTCTGTCCATAAATAATTCCCAGACTTTTCTAACTGATTACTACCATAATTAAATTAAACTCAGATCAATTTTTCCCATTTGTACTTAATTTCAAGTCTATTCCTTCTGTTGGCTTGAATTGAGGCTTGAGCATTTTCAGTGTGTGACCAGGTGAATCTGCTGTAGCAGGGATATTGGACTAAGTGATCTCTAGAGGTCTCTTCCAACCATATCATTCTATGATTCTGTGACTATCTTTGGGCACCTTCAGGAATTTTCTGATATTAGGTACAAACTTGTGAGTGAGTCACAGAAAAGAGAATCAGTCAGGATGAGATCTTTCAAGTGAAAACCAGTGTGATAACTTTGTTACTCAAAAATGCAATTGGGTATGTCTCAGAGCCTGTCTTTATATGTGTTTTGGATATCTATCTGCTATGAATTTCACTTATTTCCAGTATTGCCAGTAGTTAAAAAAATAGAGTTTTATTTTGGAACATAACAAGTTCCATTCTTTCATTTACTGAAGTTGGATAAAGCAACCCATTAATAGCTAAAGCATTATTATGTTATTTTAGTGAAAGTATTAACTCTGAAGCTACTGAGGAGCACAGCCTGCTGGTATGCACATTGTGTGCCCAGGCAAGGGAGCAGACAGACTTGTCCCTGAGGACAGGCTGGTTTGAATTACACAGATTTTGTGTCATTGTAGGCTTTTGCCCCTGCCAGACTGAAGCCAGAATTGATACTATTTCCTGAAGTGGTCTGTTAAAAACCAAAACAAAAGTTTTTAAAAAATAAGAAGTAAGGACAGTCATTCTTCTATTTTTTAAGACACCCTTACCCTATCTTATTAAACTTTGCCAATTTTTCATGCCAGCTCTTCTTATTTTCTACTGCTTTGTGCAGAAGTGCAACACAGAAGACCGCTGAAGCTCTGCGTATGTGTCTCCCTGCTTTTGGCTGGATAAAGAAGCAGTCTTCTCGATTTGGTCTAAATTAACTTCTTCTGCATGGTAAAGTGTAGGTTTTGATGCTAATTCTTTAGCTGTTTAAACAAAGAGCAAACTAGTTTGTATCTGGAAGCCTCAGCAAGACTCACAAGATGCTGATTATCTGAACTCAACCTGAATACATGTTCTCTACAGATGCTGGCTGCTTGAAACAGGTGACACAGAAGGGCTCAAGGTGTTCCCTGCTGCTTTCTCTTGCCTCAGCCAGAAAGCACAGCTGGAGACTGCAGAGAGTGCTGGGTTTCACCTCTACTGCGAGGGGCAGCTCTCTGGAGCATTTGTACTTGGTGAACCCTCCATTTCTCTGCAGAAAATCACCACAGTCTTGACCAAATCAGTCCCAGTATTACTCTACCAAAGTGATACTGTACATGAAAAACTTAGAACTCTATGCCACCCTGAGAGCTGTTTGATAAAACAAAAGCAAAGTTCATAAAAGAGGCCTTAATGCCAAGGGAAATCAGGTTAGCTAGCTGTGGTGCATGACAGTCCAGAGGTTTAAAAATAACAGTAATGGATGAAAGTGGTATCTGAGAACGATAATGCAGATGCTTCATAAGTGTCTTCTTTCTCTTCATCATGCAGCAGTGGTATAAAAGAGATACATACAGCAGACGTGGTATAAATTCCAAAACTTTTGATGTAAATTCTCTATGTAAATGTAATGAAGACACAGCCATTTTTAGTATCTCTTTAAATCAGAATTGATGTAGAATATTTGAGAAGGAGTATGAAAAAGTGATATTCTAATAACTAAACTAAGCAATTAAAAACAAATAGAAACCCACAAAACTACTTTCTGTGTGGTATTTGGTCCCTGAGAGGTTGCAAACAGATTGGTTTTGTCTAAATTTTCTGTTTCTGCAGACTTGTATTCTAAAAAAAGAATTGGTCTGGGAGTCCAAGAGCAAATCATCTGCAAAGTTCATTTTAATAATGGAATGTAGATTGTTGTTCATTCAGGTTTTGTATATGTTCTGCTTATCTTCACAAATGTAAACATCTCTGGAATGTCAGGATTCAAATATTTAGAATGTTATTTCTATCACTGACTGCTGATCCAACTGCTTTGTTTTAGTTAAGCTTCCATTTGCTAATGAAATTAGAAGTTTCTAAAATGATCATCATGTATATCAAATGTGCTCGAGTAGTAATTTGAGCTTTCTCACATTTGAGAAAGTCCTGTGAAAAATAAAGTTTTCTACTTTTCAGACTCTTATTTTTCCTGTGTTGTAACTTTCCAATTTTTTTTATCAGTAATGCTTTCATATTGCAGCCATAATTTTCTCTTTTTGGACAGTTTCTATTGGAAAAGGGGCAGATTTAATTAAATTACTCTTTAGAGCCTTTTAATCACTCAAGCCAAGCTCTGGGTAGATAGCTATCGTTAATAAAGTATATGTTTCGTAAGTGAAAAGTAGCTACAAAATAACATTGATTCCACATCCCTCAAAATGTACTTCTCTCCCTCTCAACCCCTAAAGCTCAGTAACTGATGAGTTTTGAAGAAGACTTCCTTCATTTAAGAAAATTTATATAATAGCTCCCTTTTGTCAATGGGAAGGATGTGCATTGCTGCATTAAAGGAGCAGTATCTGTCAGTCCCCTTTTGTTTCCTTGTCAGCTCTTCTTGGTGTACTCCAATACTTTATCAAATAAGAAAATTCTGAAATCTCTTCACCTGACCCTGGATTTCTAACTTTTATTAAAATAGGCAGATGGTGTTACCAAGCTTTTTCTTTCTCTTCTGAGAATGCTCACTGTTTAAGTCAGCAATGATCAGGACCAATAGAGAGCAAAAGAAATACCCTGTAATATGCTGTCCTGTTCCTCCTGTTTACCCACTAAATGCATCTCTAATCAGCTTGATGCTAGATTTCCAATACAATTCTCTTTTATTTTTCACTTCAAATATTGTTTGTTTTTCTAACTATGCTTGCACCCCACAGATGTCTCTCCAGGTATACAGGAATGTGTATACTCATGTTGTTCACTAGTATTCCTCCAGCAAGACACTGGTCTGAATCCCTTACACTTTGAAATCTGCACAACTATGCTCACAAAAGAATGCATATCTCTCCAATCAATGGAGTTGTGTTAAGCTGAAGATGCCCTAAAGGTCTTTTACAAATTATTTCTGACTGAGTGAAGCAACCATGAAGAACCAAAACCAGTTCTGAGGTTTGAACTGGTAACTCAATCCCCACAGGTGTCAGGACTAATATGCAATTTTTTTTTTTAACCAAGTTATATACAGGAATGCCCTATCACTGAGGATATCCATAAAAAAAGATACAAATATAAAAGTTTGCCTTTATATGCAAGCAAACTAAACCCCTATGATATACCATAAGGATATTACATATCATGCGTATGAGAAAGTAGGACT
Organism: Colius striatus; assembly: GCF_028858725.1. Taxonomy (NCBI): domain Eukaryota; kingdom Metazoa; phylum Chordata; class Aves; order Coliiformes; family Coliidae; genus Colius; species Colius striatus. The sequence goes on along the minus strand of NC_084764.1, from coordinate 12,036,496 downwards.
GGAACAGCTTTGCTGAGTCTGAGCAGAAGCACACAGAATTCATCATCACCGTTTCATAAAATCAGGAAGTCATGAAACAGGTAGGGTCTCATAATCCACTTTATGAAAGACTCAGATAGGATTCAAGCACCACAAGCACTAGAACCTTGAAAGATATTAAGTAGGGAAACTTGAAGTATTTCAGAATTGCTTTTACCAGTTGAATTCACTCTAGAAGTTTCTAAATGACAAGGAAGCATTCCCTTTAAGTACTTCTCAGCTCCATAATTATCTTTGTTACCTGACTTAGCTATTCTTAGTGCCCACATTAACATAGAATCTCACTTAGTCCCATAGCACTACTATAACATAAGATTGCATTAATAATCCATTCAACAGTTGGAACCAGGCACAGAGTCATTCTGGTCAGATTTTTCAAAGACATACAGACACCCATCTGAAATCACTGATGTTTAAATATATTTGAGGATCTGAGAAAAGCACTGCCCAACACTGCAGTGGGTCACAAGGTGCTGGAATTAGAATTTCCCAAGTTCAGATTGGTGCCTAAGAAATGCATCTTCCTTATTATCATTGCAATAGAACTTGAAGGCAGCCCACTAGTTTCTGTGAAAGTAGTTTTATGTGGATTCTGGTTAAACTCCAAATGAACAGATGACAATTGCACTTCTCAGTAAACAAACCAGTTACTGTGCCTCAGCAGCTTTCCAGCAACCATACACCTGTGTTTCTTAGCTTCAGGTAAACATCAGGTAATTCCAGGCAGCACAACTCTGTAGCAAGGGAAGTATAAGATACTTAAGTTTTGACCTAGAATAAATCTTCACACAGAAAACTTTTTCTTAAGTAGCTGACTACCTATAAATTCATAACCTAAGAGCTTTGCAGCATATCCATATGGTCAGACTGTAATGGCAATTTCTACAGACTTGGGGACTGATGAGGGGCACAAGCTTTAAGCTTTGGATAATAGTCTGCATTTGTCAGGAACTCCTTAAGCACGTTAGCTGTGCTTTGTGATTTCAGTCAGATGAGCATGATGCCTGCTCTGTGGAGATTCACTTTGTCCTTTCAGTTTAGAAGGAACGGCCCAAGTCCTCAGACATATTAGGTGATGAACTCGCAGGGGAGTTTAGTCCCTAGAGAGAAGTCAAGCAGCTACATAATCTTTCATTAATCTAGACCTAAGCTACCAAATGGAGTCATTGTGGTCTACCCCTTAGCTTAAATAAACACCAACTGAAACTTGCCACATATGGCACCTAATTTTGTCAAAGTCTCCCTCAAAAGTACTCAGCCTTCACTTTATCAAAAAGTCTTTTGCCAGAATCAGCAGGTTAGGAACTGGAAGAAAATTAATCAGAATATCGGGATAGAAGTGGTGCTTTTTTCACAGTGAATTAATAATTGCCATTTTCAGAGCATTTGGAACACTACCAAGGATAAAAGACCAACACAAAGACTGCTACAGAGACCTTCTTTCATAACTGTAGTAGAAGCAAGCATCTGGAGATGCTTGGATGCATTTACTGGATATACTTTAACAAGTTTAAATACAGAAACAGTGAAAGAACTTTTATAACAATTTATATGAGCTCAGCAGTGATTGCATTTTAACAGCTGCTCCTGGCCCTCTGGGCCACTGCACTCTAAGGGAGTCAGTTTTTCTGCTGAAAGAAATGATTAAATTGTTCACATAGAGTCCCTGAAAAGGTGTCAGTATGAGTAGCTGGAAAATTAGGATCTAACAACTTCAGCATTAGAAAAAAATCATCATTTATTTATGTTCCCCTGTGGAGATCAAAAATGAAAAGTTAAATTCTGTCAGAATACAGCCATTTTCTACAATCAGACATACACTTAACTTTAACAAATTGGAATGAATATCCAGTCTCATTGTTTTCCATGTAAACTCAACCTGTATGCAATGTTTGTACCATTTTTAGAGCCATATATTCATCATAGCATTGTATTGCTCTCTATAGTTTGTACATTGCTTACTAATGAAATACAGCTACTAATCTGAGGAAACAGAGAGACTGCTACACTTTGGAGGGTTGTATGGATCAGTAAAGGAACCCAAATTCTTGTTTTAACTGAACTCCCAGGAGACATTTAAGTGATAATTGACTGCATTGCAGCACAGCTTAGTTTTGGAGGCTAATACTTGTGTGGTAGCAAACAGTACCTTGCCACAGGGCCTTTGCCACTTGAGTCACTCTCATTTTCATATGTGGCACAAAAGGCCTCTGACAGCACATAGCATGCCAAGAGCACACTGAGGTGATGAATTAGCCCATGGAATTTGCCACATAGGAAATTATTTCACTGTTATTTAGAGTCCTTGGACTTTCCTTAGCAAAGTATTAGAAAGTAATGATCCAGGAGTGTGTCAAGTTTGGAATGCAGACTACTAAAAAACAACTATGAAATACACTGCCCATCACCTGAGACCTGATGCCCCTAATGCTGTAACCGTTGCTCTCTGTATCTATTCCAGCATGAACAAAATGGGAAAAGTACAGTTCTGGAGCAGATGGTGCCAGATTTTCAACCAGTAGCTCTCACCACTCCCTCTAGAAACTGCTAGGCATTTGAAAGAGAATTTCTGGAACTCTGTGGAAAATATGGCCTTTTTTTTCCTTTTTTTTTTTTTTTAATTCCTGAAGCATTAGAAAATGGTCCAGAAGTTCCCTCTATGCCAGGCTGCTACAAATCGTGGGTCTTCACTTCCAGATGGGTATCAGCGCTGCTTTAGTGGTCCACTGGGCTCTTTGTAAATCAAGTGGTATTCGTGAAAACATACCTGGTGACTCAGTCTTTTCTACCAAATGCTTGAGGGCTTTTGTAAAAGAAAATATAGCACCACAGTTTCACTACCAAAGATGAGAAATCATAAGATAAAGACAATAAAATAGCAAATTAGTTTTAAAAAATGATGGTATGGACTTTTTTGCACATACAGGGTATTTCAAGAGAATGATTACTCTCAGTTATCCAGTCAAACCTGACGAATCATTTAATTTGTCTTATGACTGTTTAAAAATGTTTACTGTTATGTGTCATAACATCTTTCATCACAAATAGTTTATCAAGAATCACAAGAAACTGCAGATACAGTTTACTTTAAAATGCTATTGGTGACCACAATAGACACGCAAATCTTAGTCATCAGTTAATTTATAATGAAATAAATTTTTTCCTATACTAGCTTAAAGAGCTTAATCTTTGTTGATTAAATAAATAAAAGTTCACATAAAAAAAGGAAGTGAAAATTCAAGAACTTGAATTTAAACTCTAGAAATTTTCCAGAATATATGTAGTCAGTTATGATCCTCAGTGCCTTTGTAAGCTGCACTAACTCATTGAAATTGCAGGTGAAAATGTGTGCTTATCTGTCTACTTTCAGTTTTTAATTCTTCACTTTAAGCAATTTTCACAGTTTTGAATTAGTCATTGACAAAGTTTCCTACGCTTTCGGAATTTGAGGAAAGAGACTATCCATAGGCAAGAGTTATTTAGAGTCACATAATAAACTCAAGTAATTGTAAAACTTTTGTGATAGGTAAACATATGTATAGGACTAGACAATAAAATGCTTGTGTTTTGTTAATTAAAAATTAACAAACAAACCCACAAACAAACCTACAAATTCTTAAAGACTCTATAAACACATGTGATGAAAACAGAATATAGAATAAACTTAAAAATGTACTCACGAAAGGTAGGCCAGCCCAGATTTAATACAGAACTTTTCTTTGAAATCATTTTCTCTGCAAATAAAGTAGACTGTATCTCTTTAGATATACTTTTTCCAGTATAGCTTTGGATAGAAATACACTTATTAGTTCAGATGGAAAGCCATGTATTTAATTTTCTAGGCAAATAAAATAGAATTTATATCTCTAGGTTTAGATTTAATACTTTGTATTTCAATAAAGCCCTTAATGCAGTTACCCAATTAACTAAGCTGGGTGAAGAACTAACAATAGTAGTACTTACAGGGGGATGATGGACAGTGCAAAGGAGGTTGCTAAAGCAGTTCCTTAAGGATTGTTTCAGTACATTGTTTAAGTTTCATTTGTGATGTTGGCAAAAAAAGTCTGACACAATGTTATGAGCCAAAGATATTGAGTGCAGGAAGAATGGATAAACTCCGGGACTGGAATAATAGAAACAGAATAAAGACAATCGAAAAAATTAAAGGTTCAGGATACAAAGACAAATAAAAGGAACTTATTCTATCATATAAGAAATCATCAGTTGCTAAAGACCTAAATACATGGTGCAGTGTTCAAGAATAAAAAGAGTAAGACTGTTGGTGTGATGTAAAGTGGAAAAGACAGATTAATCGTAGTGTTATCTGGGAAAATGTTTCTGGAGCAGAAAGAAATGGACCCAAGGGTGAATTCTGCACACAGTTCTGCCACACTCCTTTAAGAAAAAGCTATTTTAACTATGGAAAGAAGAGAGAAAACAAATGGGATTAACAGATGATGGAGAGTGTATGTTATGAGTTGAGATGATAAGAACAAGCATTGAGTGAATGCTTGTGACTTGGTTCCACTAAGTCCAAATGAACACATACATGTGCCATGAGATGCTTCTCAAAATATTTTCTGTTGTTCCTGCAAGTACAAAGATCTATATAGAAAGGCAAAGAGCTTCAAACTTTGCTCTCATTGCCCCAAAAGCAATAACATAGGTGGAAGATTATAAAAACTGTCATGACTTTGATCTTCTATGGGTTTGTACTATGTATGAAAAACTATGAGGAGATATATTTTTTCTACTATTTTAAAATGTTGTTTTTTAACTACACAAAGCTATGAAAAACATTAATTTATTAGTTCAATTTTGATCTAGTTTTCTACTGAGGAAGGTAACATATACTGTCTAAATCTATAAATAATACTAAATATATTAACTAGTAAAAATACAGATTAATTCCTAGATTGTGCAGTAAAATTATTTTTAGTATTTTTAAAATTTAACAAAAACTTTTTTTTTATTAAAAAATCATTTTTCTAAATTTATGCCTAGAGTTTTTTAATAAATTTCCAAAGGAAAAGAGATTTAGTTTCCTAGCATTTTGAGGAATCCTCTAACTATGAAAGCAATCCTCCTCAGCAAGAGGAGTGTTTAGAGATTATGCAGAAGCACAGAGTAACTCTGGCATGAATCCTAGACACATGTGGATGCCGCGAATCACAGGGTAATCAGTAAAGAACTGGTATTGGTTCTGGATCAGCCTCTAGTCTGAAGATTTTTGCCTTTTCAGGAAACTTGAAAAGGCTCAGACAATTCTAGGTTACAGATTAAAGCAAGCTTCACAAATTTTGTGTGCTGCCTGGCCTTCCCACTCCTTATATGGTAATCTGTTGACTACTGCAAGAAAGATTTGTCTTTTGGAATTTTTTCTGAAGGTATGGCATATGTCTAGAACTGTGGTGAACTAAGACTATCTACAAACTTATTTTAAGCCTTCAGATGTAGAAGCTAAAACTAGTTTTAAAGTACTTCAGAGGAAATATGTCTGGATATCAGTGTTATAAAGAAACAAAATAAGTCTCATTTTTTTCTGAAAAAAAAAAGAAACCAAGAAAAAAATCTTGAAAAAAATATTTCTCTTTTTCTAGGTAAAGACAGTGGAACCAAATAACAAAAATCAAACAAGTCAGAAGGCCTGTAAGTGATTCCTTCTGGTTCTTCAATGATCTACCATTCAAGACATTTATTCAAAAATCTCCAGGGAACAAAGTTTTACTGTAACATCCCAACATTTTAAAAATTCTAGTGCTAAGTTTTGAATTGAATTATTTATAAGAATAATAGTTTCAATGAAAAGTACAGCCATAGAAATCACACAAGTCACTAATGTTTTTACTTTCTGTGATTTATATATCCTAAAATTGAAAATAAAAGTAACTGCTCTTAAAAGATTTTACTTTTAATTTTTATTTGCTATTGGCAGTGCTTGGTACTTTTAATCTGTCTTTTGTAAATACATAAATTACACACTAATACATTCCCTTCAATATTTGCACAAATATATGTATATCTGCACTGTTTCTAATTCACTGCACCTCACAAATGAGTGAATGAGCAAAGTAATTCTGATATTACTTAACATTTCCATACACGTTTTATGAATGTTAAGTCTTTCATCTACATGAAGAAACAGTTTTTCATCAGCTAGTTTTCCATTAGAAAGTCACTGACATTTTTATAAGGTTTCTAATCCCAATCTAGAACAATTTGTCTGCTTAACAACATAATTGCCTTATCAACTTATTTGGAAGTGTGGCCCACTATAAGTGCTAAATACTTTACTGATGTAGCACCTCACACTGAAAGACTTTGATACCTGCTTGGCAACTGAAACCTTTTCTTGGCTATCCATTTGTCATGCAACACTGAATGAAAAGTGGTAAGAGTGGTCTATACTTTCCCATAGGAGCTGATCTTTGTTATTTTGAACAGAAGTTGTAAAAACTGCAGAAGACATACCAATTTTCATAGCAGTAGTTGAGAAATACCAGTCACTGTAGCAGTAACAGGTACCATTTCCAAATGTGGGGTTTTTCCAGCAATCCTCTGTGGTCCAATTAATTTAATGGGCATTTTTTCTTTTTTTCCATTTTCGATCACTCAACTAAGACTTGCCATAAGACAATAAATGCATATCACAAGTGGTGAGCAAACTTTACTAGCTTATATTATATGATTATACTGAGAATATTATCTGATGCCCAGAAAAAAAAAAAAAAAGTATAAATTATTCAGAATTAAAAAGTTTATAATGTGCTAGCTCTTGGAAAAGTTTGCCAGCTCAACTTTTCTTTGGAAACTACTTTGAGCAATATGGAAATGTTTATAACTTGAGGATGATTGGCATATTACTGATGTGAGGATACCTCTGCAGCTTCTCATGTCAATCCAGCTCACAAACTCATTCTCCTTTGAGCAGTGGAGCATACTTTTTCCAACTATGGCAAGCCAGGAATGACCCTATTAGGAAAAAGCAGACCATGCCTGTAGACATACTGAATCTGTCTTTACAACTAATAGAAGCACCATTCCAGAAGACTGTTTGTGCACAAAGACAGTGTAAAACTACCTCAGATAATTGCCATTCTACCATTTTTCTATTTGCATTCCAGGACTGGTCACCAGGGCACAAGTTGTTCTTGGCTATGTGATCCCATACTGTTGCATACTGACACATACCAGTTTAGATTTACACAAGGAAATCCTTGTGGTTAGAACCTGAAATTCTGTGGATTAACCTACCACTATATTTAAATCACTGAAAAACAAAACCCTACTTCTCATGCCTGTGGGAAGAGAATAACATACATCTTGATTTGGTTGCCTTTGTAATAACTATAGTTCCTTGCAGTCTTGCAAAGAAAAACAGTCACCTCATAATCTTTCAGATTAAAAATAGAGATCTATGCTAACAAGCAGGGAGAGCTAATTTCTACTGCTATTCTTAACTATGGCTTCATTTAATGATATCAGAATACAACTTGAAGTGTGATTCATCTCACCTAATTTAACCATATAGAAATTAGGAATCTATTTAACAGTAGCCAACTGGACTAACTCTAAACTAAACAGAGAAAATGCAAAGGATCTTCTAAGATAATATCTGAAATAGGTATGGTAAATGCTGTCTAGATGCACATCTCTCTTTTCACCAGTAAATGAGATTAAATGACTCAATGAATGAGATACCCTTTATTCTAGCTTTACTATTTTACTATATATTTTAGCTTGGAGAAGAGGACACTGAGAGGTGATTTCAGTAATGTTTACAAATATGTAGAGGCTGGGTCTCAGGAGGATGGAGTCAGGCTGTTCTCAGTGGTGTCCAATGATAGGACAAGGGGCAACGGATATAAGCTGGAACATAAGAGGTTCCAAAGAAACATAAGAAAAACTTCTTCACTGTGAGGATGATGGAGCACTAGAATGGGCTGCCCAGATTGGTTGTGGAGTCTCCTCTGCAGACGTTCAAAACCCAACTGGACAAGTTCCTATGTTACCTACTCTAGGTGATCCTGCTCTTGCAGGAGGATTGGACTAGATGATCTTTCAAGGTCCCTTCCAACTCTTAAGATTCTGTGATTCTGTGATATTAGCCTACTCTGGGTCTAGGGCTTTTCAACAGTCAGCAGATGAAGATAATAATCTTCAGCATATGACTCATCATACTTTTTTACCTTCAAAATTGATTTTGGAACAGGATAAATCACTTCCGAAGTTGCCTCTGTAACTCCATGGACTAAAAGAGCCACCCTGGAAAAAATTCCTATCAAAAGTAACTTGAGGTACCTAGGATGTGTCACCTGTGGACTCATCTATTCGAATCTGTTAAAGCAAACAATTGTAAATTAGTTTTTAGTTAAATTTTAGTTCACTTTGATCAGAATTAACTATTAGTATCAGAAGAACATACAGGAACAAACATACTGATTGAGAAGCTAAATGAATAAGGGTTGTTGCATCTGTTTAAATAAGACCAACATAAGCAACTCATTAAAATGTCTGCTAAGATGTGATTATTAGTCCAAATTGAATGTTTGGGTAAAATATTCAGAATTTGCATTGGTAAGCTTTTTTGTCTTCACTAGTTCTGTCAGAATAATCAAAGTCCTTCTGCTGTTTTGCGTTATTTTCTTATGGAACTGTAGTTCTGTGACAGAGTATTAAATTAGACAATATCCATGCTGAATTGCAGCAGCACAACTATTTCACTTTTCCTTATAATTCAATGACTTACTAAGGCACATTTTGTGTATTAAAAGAACTATTCTCCTTCAAAGAGAATTTTGTCATGAATATGTGACAAATACATGAAGTTTACATAAATGAGCAAGCTGAACAAACACATCATGTGAGCAAATCTCATTTTGCTAATAGGGGTTAAGGGGGCACATACTGCTGCTACACTACATACTTGTCTTTCAAGAGAATGGACCATTTGTCCATGAATGTAATAAACAGATTATTTAAAACAAATGTAAATTTTATAGAGGTAAATTTCACCTAGACACTTTTCCTACCAACCACTTTGTTCTTCTGATCATTCTGATTTGGCTTTTCATTTGTATATTTTAAAGAGGTTTTTATTGTTGCATAATGACAGCTATGTGAAGAACGGTCACACATACCCAGGCAATGAAAAACTGAAAGGAAAGATGCAGATCATTTACCAAATACCTAGACTGTGAGTCAATATATTTTTGGATGCCTTAAGTTTTACCAGTGTGGGATGGAAATTACAAAAACTGAAGACAGAAAGGCTACTGCTGGTAAATTACGGCTTAGAACTAAATAAAATGATTTAAACCTTAAATCAGTAAAATAGCAAAGAAAGAGACGGTAATGTACAAAGTCTGAAGCAATTCCGAAAAAAAAAAAAAAAAGGAAATGAAAGCAAAGAAAAAAAAAAAGGATTTGAAAATGAATTTGTTTGCCACAATGGGATTAAAAATACTCCCACAATCTATAATGTAAAGTTTGTCAGACGCTGACTGAAACTCTAGTGGCCAAAGAGACTTGTCTAATTCATTCACTATTTTTATCAATTGACGTGTTATTTCACAGCTGAAGAGTAAACATGCCAAAATTTGACATTCTAAGTAGCTCTGAAAATATTTAAGTCCCAGACATATTTTTTAGCAAATTGCAAATTTGGCTTCTCTGTTTAAAAAGATACCAAAGGGCATGTGGCTCGGCCAGTCTCCAAACTGGCTGTGATACCTAGGAGGAGTTTACCTCAAACTGATTCTTTCATACAGCCAGCAGGCAATCTGAGAATGGTAGTAATATTTTTGGAAACCCTGGTTTTGATCCACCATAGAAAAAAAAAGGTAATGAGTTTAGCAGTGTTAAATCAAATGCTGCTGGAAAGATATCCACAAACCAGTTCAGGGTGGAAATATTTTCTTGTTGGCTTAAACTTTTTAGCTTTTATTGAAAAGGGGAAAATATATGAGTATTCATTTATACCATAAAAGGAAAAACTACAAATACAATGAATTTTGGTCTCAAAGCATACCACTAGCTCTTTACAACTTAACATACTAAATCACTCCTTTGATTAAAGAGCAGCTTTTCTGAAATAGTAATTATCACACTTAGGTTACAGCAAGGACAAATTTCCACAACAGTGCACAAGAGGGCTCAGCTGTATGGTTCCAATTGCTTATCTTCTCCCCAAAATAATGTCTCATTATTTTGAGACAGTTTTTAAAAAAAGTATAAGAACGTTTAATCTATTTTTCAAAATTATCTGAGGAAAATCCTGGTAAAATTTTATTATATGTCTATTACACTTATTATAAAGAAAAATACCAAAACTGTGGAAATTTGAAATATCATTTAAAAGCATAATGTATCTGTAAGATGACAGATGAGATTCACTAACTATGGTGAATTAAATACCCTGGATTCTCTGCATTCAAATAATCTCAATGAAGTGGAGAAGATAAAAACAAAAAAAAACCTTCAAAAAATTAGTCCAAAAATTTCTACAAAGGAATGAAGGAAGACAGTGTCAACACGCAGAGTCTGTACTGTCAACTTTTTTATATGACTAATTACTGAATGTTACCAAGTAAATAACTACAAGCAACGGTATACAGTGATTTTTTTGGTATATTTTCAATAATTTTTATTTCTACTTTTTCCAAATCTGAGAGGCCACAGAAGTTCAAGTAGAGAAAAATTGCCCAAATTCTCCAGTCACCTTCCATTTATTCAATTCAGCTCTCCCTAATACAAGCTAATACAAGATCAGAACATCTGCCAGGTCTGAAAGGCAAGAGGTGTGTTCCCTTTGATGAACTGGGACAAATAACGCCAGGGCACAAGTGCATTTTTAAAACAATTTGTTCTCTGCAGCACAGGCTAGAACAGATTGTGAGAGCATAATCAGGTTCTCAGAATGCCAAAAATAACTCATGATACCAATACCTGAATATAATCCCTTGCACTCCTTGTTACTTCCCCCTGTGATGCAGATTCACAAACTAGTAGCGATTTTAAACCCAAAGCTAGCACCCAGGCTTTAGCTGTAGTGTTGATTTTTTTCTTATTTCAGCCAGTATTGTAGCTTCTCATTTAATATTTAAATCTTTAATAGGAATTTTAAGAGTAGATGATGTGAAAATTTTAGTACTCAAATAAAGATTCTAAGTAAATTTGTCCAAAATACATTTATCTGAGACCCTGTAATGGAAGAAAGATCTTCAATTTATCACTGGAAAAGCTGTAAGATCATTAGTGTTACTGACAAAGCTAGACATTTGCCAAAATGAATTTTGAATGCCATATCCTAAATAGATATCACCTCACTCTAATTCCAAAAGTGTATCATACCCATTGCCTTCTTCACGTTTTTCCCAGACGATGGTATTCAAGATCAATTTTGACAATGTTTTTCAAATTCAGTAACTTGCCTAACAGGAAGCATAATGAAGATTTTAACTCATTTCACAAAGGAAGGCTTGTAAATATGGCATAGTAATGATTTTTTTCTCTGACTGGTGTTTGCCAGATTCCATCTAGCAGACTTTTTCTCTTGCTTTGTGACTTACACTCCCTTGTAGTATTTTTTTACAAAGCCTTCTTTCTGACCCAAATAACTCAGCAGAAGGTAGAAATGCTGTAAATTACTGTGATTTTATTATTCTTCCATTTTAATTACTCTCATACACATTGTGGGTTTCTTCCTCTGACGAGATTTAAACTTTTCCCTTACATGCAGTAATATAAGTGATAAGAATTCGTGCACTGCAATACATTGATTACAAAGTGTTACTAACATTTTTCAAATCATTAATTTTTTTTTCTAAAATTCTGTCCAGTCTCATATATTCACTGGTAAAGGGGAAAAAAAAAAAAAAAAGAAAACAGAGAATGAGTGCACAAACAAAGGAAAGAATGAACTTTACAAATAGAAGATATCTGAGCTGAAATTTTTTAGGGTAATTGGAGAATTTGATACCTGTGAGAAACAGGTCACATCAGTATTACCTACAGATGGCTCACTGTAGTCTCTTTACACTACCAGCACTTCTCTAATATTACTGTGGATTTTCTGAGAAGAAAAGAAATAATTTAAAGAATCCTACATTGCACAAAAGAAACAGAGTACAGTAAACTTTTATCCCCTGTTCTGTTCATTTCATATCCTGAAGGTAACTCTTACCTGTTTTCTAAATCAGCATGCTATCTGGAGCCATGAGCAGATGAAGGAATGCATTTTCTGTTCTGTTTTATAGGAACTATTCACATTACTATAATCTCAACATTTTTATTTTAAGCCTCTTAGAGTGGTTGATTGCAAATACACTGACTGTAGATAAAAACAATAGCATACAAGGGGTTTTTTTAAATGGCAATAATTTTTCTTTATGTTTTTATGTGGTTATATAGGTAGTACATGTAAAAAATTCATTTGGCTTTAGTGAATAAGGATAGGGATATTTTGACAAGATAAGTGGGCTTTGTACTATTCAAGGTTTAACAAAAAGATTTTTGAGTGTTTCTGATCATTCTCCCCAATACACACCATTCACTTAGAGAAGATTGAACTTCTATTAGACAATCTTTTTTTTTTTTTTACAGTAAGTTAGTAACTGCTTTTCTTAGCAGATTTGTTTGGGAACTATATTCAATAATGTATTTTGACTGCAGTACTAATCCATAATCTCACATGAGATTGCAAAGTCTTATTCCCCTCTCACTTGTTCTCGTTGCTTCTGTCCTGGTGCACATACCTCTTTGGACCTGCCCTTTGACATTTCCTTTACACCCTAATCTCCAGCTTCATACACTTATTATTGATTGAATATTCCTCTTTTTTACATGTATTTCCAGAAAGATATGGTCCAGACTCATGAGTGAGCTGAAACTAGGTCGCCTATTGAAGGTTGAGTACTGTAATCCCCTAGCTGTTACATGAGACTTTTATATCATTGCTGACATCTATGAAAAGCGGTAACTACTGGTGTGATTTGGAAAGTATCAGATACTGTTCCAGGGTGTTAAGCATCCCCAGAGGATTTGGACATTCAGAGTTTTGGTGGGCACTCCATGGGCTTGGTTTGGACTTGGGCAGCTAGGATGAGGCAGGGATGTAATTTGTAATTCTTAGTGGCTTAGGATAAAACAGTTGGCTGGGACAGTTATAGTAATGAGGAATCATGTACAAAAAGTCAGTTCAGTGCTTCGTGGCACTTCATTCAGAATAATTTTATTTCATAGCTAGTCAAAGTGACATGGGAAAGTTTACAGAATTAGGTTAATAACACCAGGCATTTGTTATGCATGTTTGCTAGGGTAAATAAAAAAATTCTGCTAAAACAATCTGAAACAAATGATCTCTGGGGCTGATTAATGTTTTGTGCTATTCAATTGAACTTGAGAGATAAGAAAAGATTACAAAAGAAGATTACAAAAAGCATTGCCGAGTACAAATAGATATAAGAATTTCAGTGACATTTCAGAGAAATAATATAATCAGAAGCATCTTAAATCAGTGCTCGAATGGCAGTTTGAAACTTGCATAGTTCTGATGTTTCTACTGGCAACATTTCCCTAATGTCATTATCACTTACTAAAATTTGATACCATCTACAACCTGAGCCTGAATTCCTGACATGCAGGACCAGAGAGGTAAATATTATGCCAGATTAAAGGGTAGCATGTTTTGACAACTATGAAGACAAACGTTTCTCTTTTGCAATGAGGAAGTCTCAGAAAATATGTAAATACTCAGGCAGTTAAATTGTGTGCAATTTACAAGAGAAATAACTTAAATATACTGCCCTAAGGTATTGCAATGTCTTTGATTATGTATAGCTGTGTCAAACCAAAGACATTTGGCTGCTTCTAAGAAATTTCAGGCTCATTTCTAACCTGAAGTCATGTAACTTCAGGCTGTGATCCTCTCTGATCTCTAGCTTAGTGCATGTGGGTATGTACCTACATAGGAGACCTTAAATGTTTCTTGAAGTAGCAAAGAGACAAAATTCTTTTAAGTCAGGATTCTGTCCATTACTAGTGAAACCTATGTTCCTTGGGGTGTAAAACTTTTGCTAGAGTTCCAGTGTTGTCCTAAGTTTCCATCCACAGACTTTAAAAATATTTTTAAAAATAAAAACTAAGGGGGGGCTCCTCTAGAACACACATATCATTGTTTTTTCATGTTCATAGGTACACACTACTATAATGTTACTTGCGATTAACAACAGCAGACTGAAATGTAAATGGCTACATGTCAACTGCCCATTTTTTTTAATGTAATTTGTTACGGAAAGTGAAGAAAAATTACAAAATACTAATTCACACTTCACACCACCTTGGCTGCAGAACAAGTAAGTGTTCAGCCACAATTTGCACTAGGTTTCATTTTGTTTGTTGACTTTTTCTTGACTTTTTCTTTCATTATTCAGTAGATGAACTACTAAATTTAAGATGATTTTTCTTCCCTCAGGTGAATTCAATGAATATAAAAACAGTAAAGCTAAAATGTCAAACAAGAACGTCCAGAAGGTAAGGCTAGTTGATACAAAGACAACAGATGACTTCATGTGGGAAAGATAAAGTAGAGAATCAGATAAGGAAAATATGAAGTAAAGGGAATTTAGAAGGAATTTATCACATTATTTTTAATTAACTTCTTTTGCTAGGCATGGCTGTTGACATTTTACAATGCTTCCTGAATTGTCTTTACAGGGTTGCTGTACTGTGTCAGAACAAAAGCTATCTTACTCCGTGTTCTGGTAGCAACTGGGAGTAATAAATGTTAGGTAGTGGTCAAACTTGATAGTTCAAAAGAGGTGAGACTGCCATAGCTCCCTGTCCCAGGTCCAACAAACAATTCCAACAAATATATTCCTAATGGGCACACACAACACACACATGTAGTCACACAGCCAGCTGCAGAGATCAAAGCAGACAGACACACACAGAAGTCATGCAAGAACAAATAGCACAATGGCCACATCCAGTGTGCGCCTCTGGCTGATCAGGATGAAGATCCATTAGAAGGAAATACAGACACAGGTACAATGTAGATCCTTCACACACCTGGACTGCCAAGTAGTCCCCTGTGAGTACTTGGCATTTCCTGTTTCCTGGACATATGAGATGCCAAGGCTGCCACCTCAATCCAGGTGCTGGTCCAGACACTTCAGTCAGACACACCCATGAACCCTTCACACACACGGATGCATATAAAAATAGGTTTCTCTGTTGACCTCCAGATCCCAAAGCCTATTCATCATTGATTCCTTCACTAGCTAATTTCTTCAATCATTGAACTCACAGAAACATACATACACACCTGGCTCCCAAACCACTTCACCTGCTAGCCAACTAGTGATCTCATGCCCTCACTCCAGCTTTTGGCAACCTAGATGCATGGGCCCCTCTGACCCATGGCTCCCACTGCAGCTGCTGCACTTAGACCTCTGTACACACAGAGTGTACGTGGGAGAGAGAAGAGAGCCCCTCACCCACAAAAAGTCAGGAATGGATTTTAATGAGAAGATGGGACAGACTGCTCTGACCGGGTGCAGGGCATAGCCAGACAAGCATATTGAGCTTGAGGAAAATTAAAATCCTTGTCCTCACCAAAAGTAAGCATATTATGGTTTTATCCTTGCATCTCACTGCTGTTACCAATAGCCATAATAACATTGTCTTCAGTACCTCCTTATTGTTTTGACAATTTACCTGCAATTGAAAGTGTAGCTCAAGTTTGTTAACAGAAGAACCCATAACAGCAATCAAAAGTACACCAGGTATACAGTATGTTTAGAGATATGACTGAAATTAACATTAGGTTTTATAGATTCTTTGAAGAATAAGAGACTTCATGAGATACCTGATTTCTGTATGGCTTTAGCTTCATAAGTGTTATCAGAAATTAGAAAATATTAAGATCTTACCAGTGGGATTTTCTCTAACATGTTTTAGAATTAAATCAACTTTTCTCAGTTTTAAAGGTAGCTATAGCATTACTTTCTCCATTTGGCGCAGTGAAGGTCAGACTCCACACTTTGACAGTCATGTTCAACTATTTAGTGTCTGATGGTCTGGATAGATAACAAGTTACAAAGATAAACTAGACAATGAGTCTGCTTGTAGCTTACAGATGTAGGACACTTTAATAGATAATTAGCTGTCAATAGAATCTCATTCAACTGACTCTTTGACAGGAACACATTCTTATTTTGAGTCATGAGTCAGTAGTTACTGCAGAGCCATTGACATATTGCAATTTTATACCACTCAGAATGAAATTACAGAAGTTTGAAGGAGGATAGAAAAGCTATCCATGGCCAATTTAGGAAGTCTCATTCCCTTCATTCATTTATCACTCTCCTTCCCTTTTCTGATGGGGGATTCTCATGGATCCTTTGCTCTGTTTCTTATTTAGACCCTTCACTGAACAGATTCAACTCATACAGCATAAAACTACCCACCTTTTTTTCTTCTCCAGGTAGACTTCTCTGAAATTAGAAAGCTGAGTCAGTTCCCAAAGGGGTATTATGGATATGGACTCAGATTTGATTCAAGCATAAGGATTTTGCCCTGCAGTATTTCAACATCACATCGCCTGACATCTATTGGTATATATTTTTGATGTTTTTTGGAGATGACTCAGAGGAAGAAAATGATTCCAGTATTAGTGAGGCTGTGTAATTAACAACACAGTATGATTCCCTGAATTAATTCTAGTCTGCTGATGCTGGGAAAGGGTAGCTACTAAAGTCTTTTACCTCCTAGCAAACTAGCAATCTATTTCTAACAGCCTGTGCCAAAAACTTTGAGTTTTTCTCTTCAGCTGATTCATTGTTGGGGAGAGTCAAACATGTATTCATCATATTCTAGGGAGAGGACTACGACTGGAATGACCACCTTGGCACAGTAGTAAGCAGACTCAAGATTGCTCCAGAGGGACAACATATCTCTCCAAGCTGCTGACAGTGCCTGGGGCAGAGGCTGGGGCAAGCAAGATGTCCTTGCTTGCAGGAGGCATGCCCTGGCTGAGGAGCTGTGTCACTTAGTCATGGACCTGTGTCAAAAGCTGTGCAGATTGTGCAACTCAGGGAAAATTCAAAATGAGATTGACAAGATCTTCACAGAGACCCAGCAAAACTAAGGGCCTTGCATCCTAATTACGATGGTACACTCTGGATAAATGGGTGACTAGATAGGTTAAAAAATGAATAATTGGTCACAATGTTTAGTGGTTACTGGACCAGTTAGAATAAGGGTACTGCAAGAAGTCTATTCTTGGATCTGTACTATTTATCATCCTTATCAACAAGCTGCAGGTGAAGAACTGCATTTTCCTGAAGTATACAAGTGGCATCAAATTGGGGAGAAAAGATCCTTGAGGGCAGGCTCATCATTCAGAGATATCTCTACAGGTTAGAGGAATAGACTGACAAGTGCTTTATGAAATTCAACAAGGATAAATACATGGTCCTAGGATGGAAGATCCCTAACACCCATGAAGTCTGGAAACCAAATGGCCTGCAAGCAGCTCTGCTGGAAAGGACCTGGGGGTCCTGGTGGATGGGCAAGGGCAAGGTGCAGATGAGCCATAAGTGTGCTCTGGCACCAGGGAAGGCCAAAAGCACCTGGGCTGTATCTTCAGGAGTAGAGATAGGACAATGAGGAAAGTGACTACCCCTTCTACTTAACACTTCTTAGACCATATCTATATCCTATGTCTGCTTTTGGAGTCCCACAATACAGGAAAGAAACCGAAAAAATGCAGCAAGTTCAGCAGAGGGACATTAAGGTAGTTGAGGAGTGGTGAGAGAACTGGACTTGTTCATCCTGGAGAATAGATATCTTTGGTGACACCTAACAGCAGCCTTGCCAGTAGCTACAGGGAGATGATTATTAAGGAATTGAAGCCAGGCTACCCAGTGTCACACAAGGTGGGGAACAAGAGCATGGACATTAACTTCAAAGAAGTTCAGACTGGGTGTAAGGAGACATCACAAGAGCAGTCAGGCAGAGGTTTTTATCTCCAGCTTTAGAGGTTTTCACCATCCATTGAATCAAGCCCCTGAGTAACCTGGTTTGACCCACAGCTGACGTGGTGACAACAGAATATTGGACTACGGATCTTCTGAGATCCCTTCCAGTAGGAATTACCCTATGATCCTGAATTAGCAGTCACCTGTGTGGATCAAGCAAGAAAATAGTAGCATGTTCATTGCAAATGATACGATGTTCTTTCTAACAGCACAAGTGTTGCATATTGTTCCAATCATAAATAAATCTCATGTCAGACAACTTGCAGAGGAGAGGAAATTACAACTATTGCATAAATTTTCTTAGTGTTGCTGGTTTACAACAATCTGTCTCATTTTTCTTTGCGCTCTAGTCGCTTAAGCCACATGCCTCTCAAAATTGGCTTAATTTCAAGTGATAGAGTTATATCTTTGAAGCCAGGGTCTTCCTTAAACATAAGTATGGCCTTAAATTTTGTCTGAACTGGAGACATAATGAGTAAGATTCTCTCAGCTGACTATCCAAGACAGATGTCTTTTCCTCTTCTCTGATTTTGGAGTAAATCAAAGAAGAACAAGGAGATTTTTCTTGTAATCTAGGTGTGTGCCTGCAATTCATAGCCTGAAAAATTAGTGTCATAGGTAGGCAGTTGTTTTAAATGATCAAAAATAGCAGAAGAGATTATGATTTTAGGTCCCATTGCTTGAAGTTTTTTGCAAAAGGGAGTTTTAAAAATTAGGTCATAGTAAATATAAATGAGCAGCATTACCAAAAAAAAAAAAAAGACCCAAACCCCACGATACTAAATCTTCTCAAATGTGGCAAATAAAATCAATCATCTTTTTAAACTTCAGAATTTTCATTAATGTGCTGGTTTTGGCTGGGGTAGAGGTAATTTTCTTTCTAGTAGCTGGTATGGGGCTATGTTTTGAATTTGTGCCAGAAATGGTATTGCTAATATAGGGATGTTTTGGTTATAGCTGAGCAGTGCTTACACAGAATCAAGGCTTTTTCTGCTCCTCCTACCACCCCACCAGTGAGTGGGCTAGGGGTGCACAAAAAGTTGGGAGGAGATAAAGCCAGGAGAGCTGACCCCAACCCAGGTACAGCACCTTGCACTTGACCTTTTTTAACTTCATGAGGTTTACACAGGACATTCCATATCATATGATGTCATGCTCAGCAATAAAACTAGGAGGAACACTGGCCAGTAAGGGAGGGAGCTGCTGCTTGGGAATAGGCTGGGCATCAGTCAGTTGGTGGTGAGCAATTGTTTTCATTTGCATCATTTGTCTTTCTTGGGTTTTCTTTCTCTCCCTTTGTTACTTTATTTTTCAATTTCTTCTTATTACTATTTTATTTCATTTCACTTATTAAACTGTTTTTATCCTAGTCCATGAATTTTCTCACTTCTACTCTTCCAATTCTCTTCCCTCCATCCCACTGTGCAGAGAGTGAGCAAGTGGCTGTGTGGTGCTTAGTTGACAGCTAGGGTTAAACCACAACAATTAAGTTCTAACTCTGACACTCTTAGATTTCCTTAATGTTCCTAAATATTGCACATGAAGTAGCGAAAGGATTTAGAAGTCTCAAACTTCAAACAATGCTGTGGTAGATATGCCTAAAGACACTCCAAGATTTTAGAAAACATTGGCACATCTGTGGTCTCTCTCTGTTTCCCAAACACTCTAGAAGTGATAGATGCAATTAATCAGAACTGAACAATCTTACTGACTGTATTGTATTTAAAATATTGACTGCTAAAAACCAGGCAGGTTATCTTTCTCAAAATTTATGAGTAGTAAATGTAAAAATATAAAATGCATATGATGTTTGGACAGAAGAGAATCCTATGGATTACTATTATGTTGGACTAGATGATACTGGTTTTGGTTCAGAACTATTTCATATAAATGATATTTTTCTTGGACTGCTTTAAAAGCTTACCTTTAAGTGCTGTGACTCTATTATGTTTATTACTTGCTTCACTTTCCTAGGAAGCCGAAGGGGAAAACAACATCTATCAAAGAGAACGATTTCCAAATCAGGCCTTCTACATCCAGGCAAGCTGCGTCAAAATAACAGGCCTTGCAGGCTTGGCATCCAGAGAGGGATCTATGCCTTAAAAGTATTTGGCATCCATGATTTTTACTGCCTGTCAGCAGGAGATTAGGTGGACAGATAACCTCAAATGAGGAGCTTGATTAGCCCATGCTTCAGAAGCCATCTTGTCAGATTGCCAGCCTTGCCAATTATCACTTCTTTCTCTTTTTTTCTCCACTTTGTGTGAGGATGTCGAGGAGGTACGGACATGAATCTAAAATCCAAATGCATTTACTCAATTTTTTTTTCATTTACTGAGAACTTGCTCAAGTATATTTGATTCCTCTTTAGTGAGCATACTGTATCACCTTAGACTTTGCTAGACAGAATTGGATGGTTCCATCTAACAGCACAGGTTTTATAAATTACTAGATCCACTACATGTACATTCCACTGATCAGCTAATTTTATTGCTGAGTGTATTGAAAAACTATTGGGAAGACTGAGAAAGTACTGAGACTTCACAAGCATAGTGAGAATCATTTCTCTTTAGCTGATAAAGAAAAAGCCTTTGATCTTCAGACCTGCCTCAGTTGTGAGTGTGAGTTGGAGAAAACTGGCTAAAGATCAATCCAAACAAAATGGAAGAGAGACTAATAGGTGGAGAACAATCCACCCTTAAATAACAGAGACTCAAATCTGTGATGTGTTTCCTCCTGATTTGCCCATCCTATCTTAAACAGCAAGATTCTTCTTTGCTTTCTAACACAGGTTGGTTGAAGTGTCTTTTTATCATCTGTAGCTGGTAGCCATTTTCTCTATAGTTGTTCTCCTTTCTTGGGCCTTTCTTTCATAGGGAGAGTTATTCATTAGCCAACGGCATTGCCTTTGAGACCTGATGTTTCTGCTTCTGCAAATGAAGGGTTTCCTTTGCAGAGCTGCCAGCTCCAAACAACCCTCCAGCATCTTTAATTACATCCCAGCACACACAATTTTTAAAGACATATTTTCAGTTTGAAACACTGAAGCTTCACAAGCAGAATGTTATTTTCTCCTGTTTGTTTTTTTTAAAAAAATACAATAAATGTGTTGGTTATTGAAAATAAAACAATACATACTTATGCTGATTATAGTCAAAACACAGATATAATCCTTTGTAAAAGGCAGTGCTGTAAAGTTATCTTATAAAATGTGTACTAGACTAATTACCACTAGTAGAAGCTTTGGCATTTTACTACAAATAGATGCAAACCATGCAGGAGGTTAAAAAAAAAATGACTGAAAAATTGACTTTTCTTATTTTATGACATACATATCTCTGACTAAATAGGGCATCAAATAGTGACAAAAACTTACCATGACATTTAAGCATTTTCCTCCAATGAGTCTGCAGTCTGCAGACCAGTCTCTGGGCCACATTCTGAAATTCTTACTCATTTCAACATCAAAGGAAAAAAAAACCCAGAGACCTAACTAGCTGTGAGCAAATGCCAAAAGGCTCAGGAAACCTTAGAACATATCATATTCAAATACACATTCAAAGCAGCTAATCAAATTTCATTAATTGGCCAAGATTTTTACATTCTTTGCCCAATTGAAAGTACTGATTGTAGTGTACAGCTTCTGTTAAATAGAGATTTTAACATGGAATGACAATAATTTCTGTTTCAGCTAAAAAATGAAGGTCTTCACAGAAGAAAAAGCTCTAATTCTCAAGGTTTTAGCAGACCATTGTATATGGCAAGCTGTTATGGCAGCATGAATCTGTCCTCTCTCAAAGCGACAAGTACTAGGTTGTCATTTCATCCCTACCTAAGAGCATTTTTGTCATATTACCTGACTGAAAATTTTGAACTGGTTTAAAAGAGGTATGGTATAATGATGTTAGAATGAATCATGGGATTAATGTGAAGTATGCACATCCTTTGACAAAGATATCACAGTATGCTATGGCCCAACAGATTTCAGGACTCATTTACTTGCGTTTGTGTCACTTGGAAATTTTCAGACAATTTTACCTTCAAATCAAAAGGAAAAGTTGTTGATTCTTGTCATCTGTACAGAAGTGGTAAGGTTTGGGATTTTCAGTTGACAAAATTATTACAGATTAGATTTGCATACCCTGCAACACTGTATTTATCTGCAACTGATGAAGAATCTTTCATTATACAATCCTTCAAGAAGTCCTACATGTATTTAGACAACTTGTCAGATAGACTTCAGTGAGATCAAAAGATTAACATATCTCTACTACGTGATGTTAAGATATTTCCTTTTCTCTAATAGATGACATGAGAAAATTAAATCCTGGGGATTATGTTCCTGCTAGTTATTTCATCCCCCCCTTTTTTTTCTTTTGGTCACTGATACACAAATAAATTAAAAGGTAATGAATGGAGTAAATAGGAAAATGTTTTACTCTCTTATTCACAGTAAGGTCTAGCATTCTGAAGGCATTTTGAAAGGCATTCTATGAATAGGCATAGGAAATTTTGTCTAAGAATATGTTTACATAGATCTCTTGAAACTTCACCATGTATCGAGTCACTGGCATAAGAACGTATTCTGATAGAGTCAGAATTGCTGGTGCTTTCATTCATCCAAATACTAACTTCTATAGTTATTATAGAACAAGTAATAACAAGAAATTAATCAATTTCATTGCATTTCATTGTGTTCTACTAAAAGGGCTATATCTGGATGTTGCTATGTCTACAGTTATTCATAGTTATGGTAGTTTTGCACTACCTTTCTTCTACCTGGGTAGGATAAAAAGAACAAATGGCAGCAAGGCATAGACTTCAGCATTCATTATACACACTTGCCTGTGCATTTCCTTGTTTAACTATAGCATGTGCATCATGCCCTCATTGCTAGGTCTATGCAAGCTGACTCAAAGCTAGCTTATTCACCCTTTGTTGTTGCAGTCACATTGCCCTGCTCAGTGGACAGGTTGATATGGGACACGGTAAGAGCTCTTTGCTCTCCTTCCTTCCTTTGGGAAGACCACAAGCATTGAACTTATCTCATTCTCGAGTGCCATGACTGCTTTTTGTTAACATCTACAGAGAGAAAACAATTCTACTAAAAACACATAAAAGCTACCTTTATGTTTAATCTATCCTCTGCTTCGTCTTTAGTGTGTAGCTCTTTATTTACATAGCACATCTTTTCACTGCACACACTGGGCACACTGGTCTCCCTCAGTTGTAAGACTTTCATCCATGATTATGCAGCAGACTGTTGCCAGAATGACATCCTAATGAACCATCACATGGCAACATCCATACATACAGTGGTATGTTCCTATGCTTGTAGCCTTCCTTTACAGTTCCTGCCCTAAGACTACTCACAAAATGTCCCAATTAACATGTTAGGTATGCATGGGGAAAAAGTTTTAAATCAGTTTTTGTTCCGCAAGATGCAGTCCTGTAGCAAACAGGATTGATAACAGGATAGGAACAGTAGATTTTAGAGGGTTTTTTTGGGATGTTGGTATCAATTTTGTAATCAGAAACATTGCACTGGGAACCAATTTCAGCTATCTAGTCTCACCAGGAAACAGAAGTATGAGACTAATGCAGCTAATACAAATAGATCATATCTTCTTATCTTTATGGAGAATACTTGCAATCAACTGTTTCACAATGCACTTAAAAGATTATCCAAATGAATAACATGGCAGATAATTTTGCCTAGGGAATACATTGAAGAAAACTGAAAACTGTTTTCAAGTTATTTGTAAACACAATGGTTTCTCAACCATTTAAATGATTGTGTAATAGTAATTCCTTAGAGGAAGAAGGAAAGGGAAAGAGAAAAAGATGATACCTAAATTTATACTTAGTTATCTGACTTCACCTATGCAATTAAGTAGATTTTACAGCACAGGATTTTATAATCACTTATAATCCATTTTTTTCCAGATTAAATTGTGTCCTAGTTCCTTGCCATACACATCACCAAACATGCAAAGGCAAATAAAAAGCTCTAAGTGATTTCAAGAAGTCAATTGCATCATTTTACTACAAAAATAGAGCAAAATACATAACAATGTAACTCCAGATAAAAAAAAAAATCATCTGCCCTGGTTTCTTGGCAAGGACTTTTCTATAAACAGCCTTGTCTTTCCATCTACCACGTAAACTTTTCAGAAAGAAAAAGTGGCAGCAATTTCCTCAATTGAACTTTTCTTCCAGTGTTTCTTATCTATAGAGGAACCAGGTACAAAACAGCATGAAATTATGCTGAACTTATCCATCATACTTTTCGACAGGCAATATGTACTGATCCTGATCTGAAGGATCACTGACAGGGTGACAATTCAGTCACCAGTGTTAACGAAATTTTAAAATCTCGTGCATACAATATGCCATCAGTTGAAACAAGAGAAGGCTATCATTTTGCACAAGCACGTTTCTTTAGGGAGGAGTATAAAAATTCCATGCTGGAGGATGGTGTCTCTCTGATGAAGTTGCTGTAGTTTTCCCATTTTTCCTGTACTGGGATGAGATGTCCAGGCTGGATTCAAGCTCTAGGTATGGTCTAATAAGTGCTCTAAGTAGAGAAGTAATTCACTTCCCTTGCTCTCCCATTTCCCCTCCTCTGAATATGACCCTGGATATTGTTGGCCATTTCTGCTGTCAAGGCACACTGTTGGCTCAAGTGGTAAGAGGACCCTGAGGTCCTTAGAGAAAAGTGAGCCTCTTTTTCTTCAAGTCAGACTGCCTGTCTCCAGCAGATTTGTCATTCACTCTATCATATGAAGGAACCTTTCACTTCTATCAAGCTTATAGAGTCAAGATAGCAACAGATGTTATCTAAATGGTAATCCATCATCAATGATGCTGTCATTTAAAATTTTTTGCAAGTGTCTTAGCACCAGTGATGATATGGAAAAGTGTAAAAGCTAACTCTTTTAATTAATTTATCTGACCTATCTTAACTCCTACAATGTCCTAGAGCTTAGCAAGTTGAGGTCATTGTTTACAATCTAAGTTAGTTTTAAAGGACAAAACAATGTAACTTCATGTCCTCTTCAGAACAGGACTTTTTTCAGAGAAAAGTAGTATTTTCAAAAGCCTCAGAAGGAAAGGTGGGAATGCTGATGTCCATGAGGTAAAGAGAGTATTATGTCGTCATCTGGATTACTGACTCCACTGCTCACACTCTTTTGCAAAATGGATGCTGTCTAAATTGTAAAACAATCTCCATAAGATACACAAAGATGCCTATTAAACAACATTGAATTGCAAAGTGGACTTTCCAAAGGAGCTGAGAGGTCTTGAACTGCACCCTTCATCTTCTGTTTCTGTCTAACAGCATGTAATGGCCTTAACCACTGTTGATTGATAGACACATTATGGCTTCTGCCCCATACAGGCAAGATTTGCCATTAAATGCAAAGAGAACTTGATCCTTCAGAAATAAGACACACTTATACTAACTCAAATATTTGATGGCTCATATACACAGCTTCAGAATTAGGATCTAGGCAATGGTAGGAAGTCTTCAGTCAGATATGGTAGATTAGTTCAACAGTGGTACACACAACTATATAGTAAATGATGGAGGAGTCCCTCTCCATAGCCTCAATGAAAAATAACTTGTACAAAGGGACATCCATTTTAAGAAGCTTAAGACTGTCGCAATTTGAATTGTTGACTGGAACTGGGTTTGAGACATTTTGTAGGATGTACTGTTCTTTCTTCCACCAACTGTTTTGACATAAAAATATGATCATCCAGTAAAATAAGGGAGATATTTGGTGCCAAGGAATGCTAAAGCAATTTTGGGGGCTGTGTGGGGAGGAATAGATGATAAATATTCATTACAGGATTTTCATTTCAAAATGCTAGTTTTACCATCCTAACTTGCAGGGTAAATAAATGACCCTGACTTTTCCTGAATTTTCTACAATTAAGATTTTGTAAAAGGTTGTAATAAATTTAATTTATTTACATATACAATACAAAGTCTCTGAATCCTTATGCTTTAAAAATTCTGTCTGTCAAGCCGTCTGCAATTTGAGACACAATTGCAATCAGCTGACTATGGCAGCTCTTGCTACTTTAGGAATTGACATGAAAATCAAAGGAATGTATCTTCTGCCAGAAAAGGATCTTATCCTTTACTAATTGTTCAGTATTATGGTATTTTTCTGCCACTGACTTAGGAATTTTCTTTTTAACTAATCCTTGGACTCCAGGTAGACATTTTCAATGTATTTTCATTTAAAGTAATGACTCTCCATTAATAAAATAACATTCAAAATTAACCTGTATAAAGCATTAAAACCTCCAGGCTATTAGTAAAAATAGTAGGGTAATTGAAATAGCCTTGAACAGTACACTTCAAGAGCTGGAGTCTCAGATGGAGGAAAACAGTCTAGGACTGTATCACACTATATCAAATATGACTCTAGCTATAAGGCACAGTTCTGTCTGAAGTTGAAGTGAATAGGTAACTGGTTTAGATGAAATTATGTCCAAACTGACTTTTTGTTCAGTGTTAAACTTGAAAAGTCCTTTAAGATCTTGTCAAGCTCTGTGATCTCTTTTATTGAAAATTTTCAAGGAAAGGACATTAGTATGAAATTTTCTGAAATCCTAATGAATCAATCTTGTAGGCAGTTCTGTTAATCCCACTCTCTCAAGTTAAAATATTTGTATTCAGATTTATGGATACTTCCTTCAAGAAAATGTCTAAATTATGTTATGTCATATTGCAAATTTCTTTAAATTAGAGATCTGTGAAAAACTCATGATTTAGTGTTAATACTGTACTAATTCTAATTCATATGATACCAATACTGTTTAATGAAATATGTCTAGAGAAAAGTTGTTTCCTAATCTTAGTTCTATAATCTTCTTTCCATATAGTGTACAGTACAAAGTGCCAGCTTTCTGTCACTTTTTTTTTCTTTTTTTTTTTTTTAGTTTTCTGTAAAAAATAATGCATTTCCTGGAAATGTGAAGACATGTAAGCTCCTCAGCCTTTCTTAGTCTTACTCGTTTCTCAGTCTTTCTTCTCTTAAGAGAAGAACGCATGTTTAACATCGCAATGCCATCTGCCTTGCTGTTGCTTATTCAATGAAATCCTCTAAATTCCTAATAGAAAAGCTGCAAGGAAGAAGCTTAGTCAACCTATTATTCTTTTCTTTAAATTTTGGAATGCAGACTGTCATGCTTCCTGCATCTCTGTCCACAGAATGAAACAACAGAGATTTTGCTGCTTGGGTAAATTAGTGTTAAACTCGCAGCTGAACAACAAAGACAAGAGGTAACGTGAATTTTTAATGCACTTAAAAAAATCACTTCCAGATTGGAAAAACACTTCAATAATCTGATTTCACATGTATTAACTTTGTATTTTTAATACTACAATATTAAAATATTGATACCAGCCAAATGAGAAGCAAATACACTGTTCATAGAGTATTACTTAGACACTATATTACAATGATAAAAAAATTAGTGTTTTAGCCTCGAAACAAGACTTACTTCATCACACTGTCTTAATAACTTTCCTAAACTGATTTCAAAGAAAACTGACAGGAGATAAAGACGGTGTAAAGACATCGCATTTCTACAAGCTTCACAGATGCAGTCCAGTAGAGAGAGAAAACAGTTACTAATGCAGTACCGAAGAACTTTCCATTTACATCAAGGAATGCAGATGTCATGAATAAACTACTAATCCTGCTGCTCATGTAGCACCTTTCTGATGTCATCATCAGACTTCAGCAAAGTGACATGGAAACATAAATATCTCAATGATTAAATATGCAAATGTTTGCATGCTGAAATTCTATAGATTAAGCTTAGAAATTCAGTGTAGTATTTTACATGCCTGGTGTGACAGGTGTTTGATGTTGAATGAGGAGGTATACTGGCATGAATAATATCTTAATTTAGGATCAGTCAATAAAGCTAGGGAAACAGTCAGCCTTTAACTAAATCCCCTTGTAGGATAAGTTGTACATCCAGAAATACCTATCACTATAATCTTTATCAGTACCTTTACAAGGTATCAGAATAGCAGGGAATGTACAGCTTCAGGAGCTGACTAGTCATTGAGTTAGGGTACTGTGGATACAGATTCTTCTGATGTGTACACACGGCAGACTTGAAATTCTACATGCAGAGGATTTAAGTTAGTTAAGAGCATGGATATTGCAGCACTGAAAGTTTCCTGAAAGTTTAGATAGATAAATTATGTATTAATAATTACAGGAGGAAAGTAATAACCAGAAAGAAATTCAAGGCCCCAGAATTCAAGTTAAGAGACTTGTTCCAATGTGAGCTACAGTTATAGGATGAAATTTTGAGTCATATAATATTTGATCTGAGACAGAATTTACCAAAATATGAGATTATACAGAAAGCATGTGAAACATATACAAGGCAAGACCACTAAAACACAAACCACTTGTTTCAAATTTTCAGACTTGGTCTCAATCTGGTATCCTGACTACGATTCTGTAAGTGGAGTGGATTCAAAGGACCTTCAAAAGCTCAGCTTCTGATTCAATCAGAAGAGTAATAGATCAACCAAGGAATCACGAAAAAGTAGGTTGAAATGTATCTCAAGGGGTTATTTGTCCCTTTCCCTGCTAAATGGCAAAAAATTTTCTCACATTATATTATATTATATTATATTTTGAGGTGAATGAGAATAACATGAGCTACTCTAATTAATACTGATTTTAGACAACTATCAGTCATCAATCATAATCATAACGGTTACTAAAACTGCCAAAAAATGAATGGTACCCATAAGCCAATGGGAGGCCTCCTTGGCCACTGTCTCCTGGAAAACTGCATACTCTCAGTATACGCTTCTAAATGTCCCGTATGACAAGAAATCCTGTGGAATTCTGTTCATTGCTACCACCTAGTACTGGTTGATACACTGGTGCTATCTATACCTTGGTGCCATTAGTATTTATACCACTACATATGTAGGCTTATTTTTTATACCATTGTGCATCCTGAAAGATGTGTCAGTTTTGTTAGGTGTGATTTCGTGCCCTCCTGACTTTAAAAAATCAATACTCAGTATGTAACAGAAGCTTCATGGCTACAGCACCCCTAGTGAAGAAATGGGGGGATTACAACAAAATAAAAAACAATTACACCTATTAAAAAAAACACCAAAAAAATGAATTTGTCTGCTTTGAGTTTTATTTAGCAAGAACAGGTTAAGAAAATGTCATTGTGTTCTATATGCACAGGAACAAAAAATGGTTTACCTATAAACTTGAAGAGAAAAGTGATATTTCATGGCTGTTTTTGTGTTTAACACAACAAGTTGAACCAAACTGAGCCTATTCTCAGACATCAACTCACCCAACAGTTTTCTTACATCCAAATGCAGCTTGAACTTGTTAGAAGGGTCTCATGAGCCCATGTTCTCACTTGCATCATCCCTGCAGGTCAGGCAAAGATTCTTGGGCATATTAAAGGCCACTAGAGCCAAGTTTACTAGCAAATATAGTAAGCTCAGCTCTTCCAAATACCAGATCACAAGCAAATAGCCAACAATAGTGATGTTTGAAAAGTTCAATGCTAAGAACTCAGAAAGCTTAAGCCCACTTTCAGGGCTCTAGTTCCACACACAAGATGAGGTTACATTTACCTCTGTGTACATGCATTCTGGATTTGTTGTGGCAAGGGATACTTAAGCAGATTGCAAAAGTTAAAGTGTTACCTCTAACAACATCCACAGTTAAATGGCTTCATCCCACAGAATGTTTGTGTACATGCTTCCTCACATGCACTCCAGACTTTTTATTTCAAGGGACTAGTTTTTCTGAATCTAATTATTATGTATTTCAACATTTTTAAGTCCTTCCTCTAAGGAAAAATTCTTAAAAAAAGCATTACTTTAAAAGAGCAATTAATAATAATAGCAAGAACAAACAAACTATCTGGGAATATTCTCTGTATACTGCTACCACAGCATAACTCTTATTTACCTTGCTCTCTTGTCAGACGGAAGGATAGATAAGGATAAAATAAGATGTCTGCAGTCCTATAATCATTGGGACTGTCAAGCTATCTTGGCCTCATTTTTTATTTTCCAATTATTGACTCTTAATTTACATTTTCCCACTTCCTAATATAAATAGTTCTTTTTAAATATGTACTATCAATTGCCACATTTCCTTTGAAGTTTTAAGTGGAACCTTAATTATTCAAAGTACCAACAAATATTTACCACTTAAAAGCCCTTTTCTTTACATATATTTAACATTTCTGATTCCACACTTTTACATTTACTTCTGTGTTTTGTTATTTATAAAGTTAGACCCTAAAAGTACAGATTACATCAAGAAGAGTGTGGCCAGCAGGTAGAGGGAGGTTCTCTTCCCCCTCTACTCTGCCCTGGTGAGGCCTCATCTGGAGTCCTGTGCCCAGTTTTGGCCTCCCCAACTCAAGAGGGACAGAGAACTTCTGGAGAGAGTCCAGTGCAGGGCGATTAAGATGATCGGGAGAATGGAGCATCTTCCTTATGAGGAAAGGCTACTGGAACTGGGGCTGTTTAGCCTAGACAAGGGGAGACTGAGGGATTATATCATTAATATTTATAAGTATATAAATGGTGGATGTCAAGAGGTTGGGATATCCCTTTTTTCTTTTCTATCTAGCAACAGGACAAGGGGTAATAGGATGAAGCTGGAACACAAAAAGTTCCATTGAAACATAAGAAAGAACTATTTTACTGTGAGGGTCACAGAGCACTGGCACAGGCTGCCCAGGTAAGTTGTAGAGTCTCCTTCCTTGGAAGTCTTCAAAGTCCACCTGGATGAGTTCCTGTGTGATCTGATCTAGATGGACCTGCTTTGTCAGGACGGTTGGACTAGATGATCTCTAAAAGGTCCCTTCCAACCCTACCTTTCTGTGATTCTATGATTATTCCAAATTTAACTTAACACGAGACAAAGCAACTTGCCAAGGTAACACCCATAGTTAAGTTTCATTGATGGAAAGAGCCTGTGTCTGCAGGTCTTCACTTCTCATTATCCTTTTTACAGTTAAAAATAATAAAAATTGGAAAATAAAGCATTATATTTTTATCTGGGGGTTTTTTGATCAATTTTCTAGTAAAATATAAGGCCTTAGGGAGACATGTTGCTGTAGATTGGAGAATTATAAGAAACTGATATGTCAGTTGCTTATTCCCACTCCTTGCCACGATGTGACAATGACATAAGATTTACTATTGTTGGGATAAATAGGAAACCTCTGGCCTCTCCACATAGTCTCTCCCAGTGCACCCCACAGAGCCTATCCAAATGCATCACAGCTATAGCCAACCTGACACTGACAAGAATCACATTTGTTGTCCAGTCACAGACCAAGTACCACATGCAGGAACAACATAACTTTCCAACAGGTTTCCATTAGGTTACAAAGGCCTTGCTTCCAAAAGGAATTTGAAAAAGCAAATTCAGAACTTAACCTATGTTTGGCCTTGTCGCTGAGGCCACCAAGAACTGTTGTCACTAAAGACTGTATTTTATTATGTGAAGACAGGGACCAGGGATAAGAGGTGAACCATTCCTTGTCTTCATTCCTAACTGAAGTGGAGATACTGTTTTTTCGCTCATACATTCAGGTATTAATCTTGGCTGACACTAATTGAACCTAATGGAGTCTCCTCTGGTGACTCTGTGATACATACTCAGGTTGAGGTTTTTTGCAGCTGGGCCTCCCAGAGTGATTAGTCTTCCATAGTTCACTCACATGCTGTTGGTGTGACCTAACTTTGAAAGCTGTAAGTATTTCCTGCTACACTGACCATTTGACCACGTATTTTTTCACCAACATAAGCCTAAATTCTCATGTTGCCTATCAGTAACTAATTAAACAGTTAATAACCAGTAAGACTGCTTTTTACTGACAAATTTTGTTATTGAGTTCTGCAGCACTGGCAACATTGTTTATCAAAGGCAGATGTCTCCTATGAAATTTGCTCTTATGTACTCTTTGCCAGATCCCAGCTTTATTGACCTTCAGAATGCAAATTATATCAGCAAATATTTTTTTGCTTTCATTTGCAGCTATTTCAGAGGCTTTGTATTTCACCTCAAAGCATCTGCAGTAGAGCTCCATGATGTGTATTAATGTTACTGCAGTATTAATTTTAAGCTATTTGAGTGTTTCTCAGCAGCAGCTATCGAAGTAGTTTCTGGTATAAAAGTAATGAAACAAATAAGTAAATCTGATTTTTGCTAGCAAGATAATACAAAGCTCTTGGCATGAGTTTAAAAAACATCCTTTGAACCTGACATGCTATAACAGGTTTTTAAATGTGCTCTGTGCAGAACTATTTCCTGACAGAATTCCAAAAATTTAAGAGTCAGTTGGACCCTAGTACAGTGTTTAGCAGCTAACTTGTAAAATCGTAATTACATTTTTTTCTGCTAGAAATTTGACCATTGTCAACTCATGAATAAACACCTGTCAAAGCCTCCATCCTCCCCAGATCTCAGAAATTATGGTAGGCAGCCTTGCAGCTACACATGCATAAGAAAAAAATAAAATTGTGACTTTGGTGTTTGCCAGTAGTCTATCATCACCTCTTCATCCTGCATTAGTATAGTATTTGAGGAAATCCAGTCCAAAGATGAATTAATTTATTAAAGGAAAACCTTTTGAATTAAACTTTTTTTGGCCACAGAAGAACAGAGACTTTTGTTACAGAGCAGAGATAATTTGGTAAAATACAGTTCCTGTTTGTTAGTCTTCTGTGGTCTTTGTAGAGTCACAAAAAATATTCAGATTATCACACTGCTATTCTCAGAAATGTAATTATCTGGCCTCAGTGGTGAGATTGTTCTGTAGTATTCAAAAGACAAGAGCTGTTAATATAAGAAATAGAATAAAATTTCAAAACAAGAGTGGAATCCTTTCTAATCTAAGAATCATTGCTGTGGGGAGGCACAAGCTACAGTTTCTAGCACATCTCAGTACACTACATCTAGTCATCCCAGAGGCTTCATCTAGCCATCCACCACAAAACAGTCTCACTTGAGAGCCCCAATTGTGTTGTAATTTAAAGACATAAAATAAAATACTTCATTCTCAAGACAAGTGTCCACTGTAGTAAACATGAGATGGGTGGATTCTTCAAGCTAAAAACACAGTGCTCTCTTACAACAGAATAAGTATTTCCAACATGAGTGATCTTAGGGGACCCTTGTATTTCTTTCATTAGGCCCTTATGGTGACCAGACCTGATCCACACTTCACAAAACGTCTTAATCTGGTCATTCATCATACAAGCAGGGGAAGGCTGAATCGCTCAACCTTGCAACATTGGAACATTGATAAACACAATGGCAGATTATGCATTGTTCTCAATGCAGATTCAGTCTTTCATCAAAACCTGGCCATAGAGGTCAAAAAAATCTTAATCTTCGTTTTATTGTAAGACTGCTGAGTTGTACACATTAAATAAAACTCTTAAGTGTGGCTTTTTGTTTGAGACTTTGCATGGTAACATATAATATGTCTCTGTTTTTGCACTGGAAGCTCAGGTAAGGAAATGGCCTTTAACGGAAAAACCTCTGTAAGGCTGATAATTAGCTAAATACAACAAAACTTTTTTTCTGTATCAGTAGTAGGCTGTAATGTGAAGTGATTACAGTCTGCAGGTTTTGAAACACAGAGCACACTCATTGCTTCTGCAGAATTTTTTAGGTAAATTCTTACCGGAGATGTCAGGAAATGTTCATCCCGGTTCAACAACCCATAAAAAAGAAAAAGGACATCAGCCATAGAGAGCTTGTTATTTTTGGCTACTGGTATATTCTGAACTATAGAGCTGATCTCTAGAAGCAAGGAAGATGAGTTGTAAGATGAGTTGCCTGTAGGCTAAGAATAGGGGCTAGGTAAGCTTCAGGAAAGGACTCAGGTGAAAATTTCTTATAATTACAAACAATTTTAGTTGAGATTTCTATTTGGCTGAACATGGAACACAACTAAGAATAACTTGACTGCACCATTAATTCTAATTCCCCAAAAAGTTTTTCAGCACTAATTTTAGAAAATACAATTATTTAAATGAAATCATCCATTTCAGTAATACTGAAATTTGAGGAAATGATATGTACTATCAAAAGGAAAAAAATATATTATCTGAGTAAAATGTGCCATATAAAAAGACAGATTCCACACATTGCAAATATACATGCTTCAGCAATCATGTAAGGAGAAAGGCTATAGCTTTCTCTCTCCCTCAAAGAGACTTGAAAACTAGATGAGATTTATTTTGCTCTGTCTCAGGTACAGCAGGGTAAAATAGTGTCCTCACATATACTACTAAAACCTACACAATATTGATGCTTTCAAATCTGAGCTACAAACTAAAGCTAATTTCAATTGTGCATTTAGGCAGCACTTGTCAACTGACCTTTGAAAAGATGCATTAATGGAATTTGGTAATAAAAATGGCATGTAACGTGAAAAGAAGATTTTAAATAAGAGGAAATGTAAACTTGAGAGATATTTATGCCTGAGAAGAGGCTCTCATTATTAATTATTGAAAAGACTAAGTAATATTGATGATATGTATTCATTTCTCTACAAAGAATTCACAGCCCTCTTCTTCACAGCCCTCAAGGAGTGAGATTTTCAAAGACATGCAAGTCATCTGAAGATTTACAGTCAATAAAATTTGTATGAAATGGCCCGTATAAGCATGGGTGTAAACAAGCATGTTTATGACTCTGCATGTCATTCCAGAAAAACAACCCAGGTGTCAGGTAGGTACATTAACATTACACTGTATTTGACCTAATACATCCTGTCAGCACAGGCAAGTTGCTTAGGCACACAACAGCCCATGATGACGCATGTCTCCAGCCACAAGCACAGGCAGAGAAAGAAACTACTTGCAGACATCTGTGTCAGCACATACAATCAGCACTTATGAAAACCTTAGCTAAGGCTTATACAGCTCCCACTTATCTTTCAAAATGCACTCCCACATGGTCCCCCCCTGGGCTCCTGTATGCCCTTTACCCAGCAGTGAAGTTATTCTTTAGGGATGAGCTTACACTTAGCTCTCCCCAGATCTGCCATCAGTAGGCAAAGAGGCCAGTGACAGCTCTAGGTGGGCTGTGGACAATCCAACATTAGACTCACCCAGTATGTTCCATGTTTTGGGTTATACAAGGTTTCCACATGTCCAAAAGAATCTTCAGTACATTGATATCAACACCATAACAATAACAAATTGTAAAAAGGATGTGGCAAGTAACTGAGGTACTTAACATAATTCACAAAAATTAAAAAAAACATATGAATAATTCACTAAAGGGATTTTTTTCTCACAGTGTCTGTCAAGAAACAGATCTAAGACTATGAAACATGGATTGCATTAAAGTTTGACGTTCACCTGTGAATTGCTACTAAAAAGCTTATATACTACACAGCAATGAAAGAGAACTTAGTAGAGGACGCCTAACTTTTCCTGCCCTGCTTAAGAATTATTAATTTTAAAAAAGCTATAAAGAAAGCACTCCTTCCTGTTAAATCAATCTAAACTCAAGATCTGAGATAAAGGCACAAAATGGTACAATGTAAATAGCTCTAGCATAAGATGCTAAGCAGGGAAGCATAAATGTTCTTGGTTGTGATTTTGTGGCCTCTCACAGATATCATTTGATCAAACAGAATAGTTTCTCTGATTATGATTATTGTTCTGAGATAATATGGTATGACGACTGGCTTGAGAGTTGGGCAAAGAAGAACCTCATGAGGTTCAATGAGGACAAGTGCAGTGTCCTGCATCTGGGGAGGAACAATCCCATACACCAGTACAGGCTGGGGATTGATCTGCTGGAGAACAGCTCTACAGAGAGAGACCTGAGAATGCTGATTGCTAAGAAATTGAACATGAACCAGCAATGTGCCCTCGTGGCCAAGAAGGCCAATGGCATTCTGGGATGCATCAAGAAGAGTGTGGGCAGCAGGTCGAGGGACGTTCTGTTCTCCCTCTCCTCTGCCCTGGTGAGGCCTCATCTGAAGTACAGTGTCCAGTTCTGGGCTCTCCAGATAAAGAGCAACAGGGAACTGCTGGAGAGAGTCCAGTGCAGGGCCACCAAGATGATCAGGGCACTGGAGCACCTTTCTTATGAGGAAAGACTGCGAGAACTGGGGCTGTTTAGTCTGGAGAGGACTGAGGGGAGATGTCATTAATATTCATAAGTATATAAATGGTGAATGTCAGGAGGTTGGGATATCCCTTTTTTCTGTCACATCCAGTGACAGGAACACAAAAAGTTCCATTTAAATATAAGAAAAAACTATTCTACTGTATGGGGGATGGAGCACTGGAACAGGCTGCCCAGGGGGCCTGTTGAGTCTCCTTCCTTGGAGGTTTTCAAAACCTTCCTGGATGTGTTCCTATGTGACCTGATCTAGTTGGACCTGCTTTGGCAGGGAGGTTGAACTAGATGGACTAAAGGTCCCTTCCAACCCCCACCATTCTATGAGTCTATGATTCTCTGACAAGTCCAGATGTTTGAAACTGTTGCAGCAATTCACAGACTGGGAGTAATAGATTACAGTAAAGGACATATTTAATTCAATTTATAGTGGATTTGGCACTGTCAGAGGTAAGGAATTTCTAGCTGAGTATAATACAGAAACCATTACATGCTCTAGGGAACTTTGGAATTGAACTAGTACAAGGCAGAGGACATTGTTGTAAGGCTGGAATTCTTACTAGCTGTTAATCAGCAATCCCTGTACTGCATTGCTATTGCATGTTGTATTACTCTAGATTTGCCTAGTCTTGAAATAATTAGTAGAAAAATTCTTTACCAAAAATTCACCAATGTGTGTGGACTCAAGCTCTTCCATCCCATTTTGAATTTCAGAAATCCACTTAGTATGAACATTTGAGAGCATGACATGGACACAAAACCAATCACATTATATGTTGCCCTAAAAACAACTTTTGTAACTATATTGGGCATCTGTTTCATATTCAGCCACCTTTTAAGTCAAGTTAATCTGTGAAAAACTTCCATCCATGTAACCACTGATCTAAGTACATTTTAAATACCTGTGCACTGTGGGACCAAAGGACAACAACTTATATTTCTTTTTTTATTCAGGCTGCAGAGCCATAAACATGAGCCATTTGTTTTCTCCTAATTAAGGTGAGTTTTCAATGCTGCTGCTAGGACATACAATTATTTATATATATACATCTGTATACGTGTGTATATATATATATTGATGTCTATCTCAAGGTCTGTGAGAAATAATTGTTTATTGAAGTGCACAAGCCACATGCATGCCAGGAGACATGAGAATGGAGTTTTATTTTTATAAATTATGATCCTGCCAACAATTATATTCAGGACTGGCACTATTTTAGCTTCTTTATACCCAATAGATGAAAGGCTCAGTTCCATCATACAGCTGCTTTGGTTAGCAGTGCTATTTTACAGACTTGCTTGAATTATTCTTCCATCAGGAGAGATGAGTATTATTATAGAGTGAAACCAGACCTTTTCCATTACCTTTCAAACTGAAAAAAACCCATCTCATTGGACAACATGTCCCCATCCTGGTCTCCTTCCTGTGTGTACGAAAAGGTGTTTCATCCTATAATTTGCCCTTCACATATACTAGTTATAAAACTCAAGAAAGTATACTGCAGAATATCAAGTCCAGTTTATTGTCCTGCTAAGCTTCTTAGCTATAAACAGACCTGATGACATTTTTAAAGCATTGGTGCTTAAGGCCTTAATGCAGATCATTCAGAAAAGTGCTGATATTTACCCAGTTCAGAATCAAACTATCCTATTTTCTTCAGGATTGAGCAAGTCAGACCCCATCACAGACCTGTGCCTTACTGTTCCTTCAGTACCTTGTAAAAGATTTGACATCATAGACTATTTTAGTATTAGATAAAGTACTCTATAATATTTGGATTTATCTCAGAGGATTCATTCTCTATCAACCTTTTATTTGTAAAACAGCACAAATATTAAAATAATGAGTAGCCACTATCAAAACAGCCCATCTTAAGTTTAGTTTCTATTTCAACATTTGAATCAGTACATTAAAATATGCCTTAAAAATGAAGACTGATTCCCTGAAATACTCTCCCTGTTTGACAATGTACCCTTAATTACTTCATTTCTCACCAACGCAGTTGTGCAATAAAATC
The DNA here is from genome assembly GCF_028858725.1 of Colius striatus. Taxonomy (NCBI): domain Eukaryota; kingdom Metazoa; phylum Chordata; class Aves; order Coliiformes; family Coliidae; genus Colius; species Colius striatus. Next base: position 11,998,198 of record NC_084764.1, on the reverse strand, counting down.
TGTGGGAAAACAGACCTGACTTGTTTAGCTTAATTCTGAGAAGTGACGTGACAACACAGAAGTTGTTGTAAGCTCAGGATACATCATATCCACAGCTCCATTAGGCAATTTCTCTTTTTATTAACCAGAAAATAGATACATTTATTATAGTGTATTTTTAATAAATTCATATTGTTTATCAATTTATTATTCTCCCTGTTATTATTTTTTTACCATCTCTCCTGGAATCCATGCTTAAAAATGCCTGGCATTTCTACTTTTAAATAATCTAGATTTTCAAAGATAATTATTCATGCTTCAAAGGTTATTTTTATTATTGACTTGAATATACTGCACTAATTTTCATTAGGCCAATGTAATGTGATGACATTTATTTTATCCAGGTATTCTTCTGCTACTTACTTCTGTATTCAGCATTATTGGTTTGTTTCTTTTTTAAAAAGACCTATATCATAAATTTCTTAAATTACACACAGTGCCAAAAAATGGAAACAGAGAAAACATTCACCACTTTTTTAGTACCAACTGCAGTTTGCACTCCTGCCCTTGTAAACAAGCATTCTTTTTTCTTCCTCTTATAATGAATTTCTAGAACTTTGTTACATACTTTGCTGTTCCTTATCTTTACTTTCTAAAAATACTTTACTATTATACGGTTATGACAATTGTGTTTGTCGGGTGACAGTCCTTCACTCCAATCATGAGCATGCCTTCCCAAAGATCTTTAGGTTGTCATCTTCTCATGCTTTCTGAAGGCTAATTTCTCAAGCAGGTTTTTCAGAGACATATTTTCTTATAGCTTCTTTACTTTGTAATAATAAACTATTTCACTGCATAATCATTTTCACTCAGATTATCATCAATGCATTTGCAAAGGAGCAATTCCACTACTGGTGTCATCTGCAGTACTATGGAGCCCATAAAGTTCACCACTAAGCTCTGTGAGATAATTCAATAGGGAATAAAGTACATTGTCTCATCTTGAAGTTATACAAACTGTATCAACATACACTGCAATATATTTCTATAAGCAGTTCATATATCTTTCTTGGGCATGAGTTGGGCAAAGTGAGGATGTGAGGATGGGTTGGCACATCCCTTTTTTTTACTATATCTAGTTACAGGACAAGGGGTAATGGCATGAAGCTAGAACACAAAAAGTTCCATTGAAACATAAGAAAAAACTATTTTACTGTGAGATGGATGGAGCACTGGCACAGGCTGCCCAGGGAGGGTGTGGAGTCTCCTTCCTTGAAGGTCTTCAAGACCCACCTGGACATGTTCCTTTGTGATCTGATTTAAGTGGACCTGCTTTGGCAGGGGTATTAAACTAGATGATGTCTAAAAGTCCCTTCCAACCCCTAACATTCTGTGATTCTCTGATTCTTACCAAATCATGAGGCTTGGTATTCCTCAGAAATTCACTGTGTTAAACATAATGAACAAGATGAAGCTCAGCCTTCCCTCTGATATCTTGACTTCTAACTCAATACAACTTTGTGAAGAGTTTTCCTTCCCTTCTCATCTTTCCTACTGTTACTGAAAAGTGTGAATGAAAAGGGAATTTTAAAAGTAGAGAGACTCTATAGCTAATGAAGCACTAATTTTTACTGAAATGTATGACCAGGAGCTCAGTCTCTTCTTGTGTTACACATTTAGGATGGCTATTTCATCACCTTCCTATCTGTAAGGAATAACGTACACCAGCTGTCAGAGAAAATCAGAAGTCAAATCCAAGTCCTAATGGCCACATTTCCACATGGCTTACTAGTTCTGCCCTATCGAGAGCCACTTTCTGACTGACAGTTCAAGGATTTCTTGCAGCAAAAGATTTTCTCTTTCCTCTATTCTTACCCGCTCTCACCCTGCATATCTTGCATTGCCTTTAGCAGCACTTCTGAAACACAGGCTGAACAAAGCTGTGAAAATAACACAACATCCCACTCACTGCCCCCATTTTGCCCTAGGCTTCAGGTTTCTTCAAATTTCTTTTCTGATTAGCAAGCTAATTCCAACTGGAAAGGTAACTATGCCCTTGATTAACCCTTTCTGGGCTAATTAGATAGAGTATATGCATTGATGTGAGCATGTAAATAGATACCTACCTATCTCAGCTTGTGTATATGTAAAGAGAGGAAACTTATGTGCCTTTTGTACTGCAAAACTCCCTCTTGAACACCAAAGTACTGTGCATTCTGAAATCAGCCTTAACACACAGCATTGACTGATGCTAACTGTTTAGAGGGAGCCTTGTTTTACTGTCCTCTGCTCTTTGTACAGCTATGTGAGGAGGATTACTTTATCTTACTTTGTGAGCCTGTTCCTTTTGCAAAGCTCTAAGTAAGTGTTGTCACTCTGGTGCTTTAACATGTATCTGCTGTTCCTTTCCACTCCTTTAGCATGAAACATACCAGAGTTTCATATTTCAGACAGGAATTGGATAATACAATAGAATCAAACCAGACCACAATACTCTCTTAAAATGTGGCTAAATTGGCACTGTTATGGACCAAATTATTGCTGACAGGCTACTGTTAAACCAGTTTCTCTAAATCCCTGAAATCATAGTCTCTGTGACTGTAGATATGCTTCCCTGGAGTGTAGATGTCTTTCATTGCTTTTTTGTCTGTAAATACAAATTAAATATTCATGAGTAATGATTTTATTTGTCTCTCAACTGAGCAACATAAGATGTAGTCATTGGCCTTTACAGTTGTCTTCCTTTGAATTGCAAAATGTATGAAATTCACCTTGTTCAGAATATCCATCTCTTCTTCCAGATCTGCACATCATTACAAAATTTCATTAAGATTTTTTTAGACTTGAATAGACTTCTAGTTACAAACATTCTGACTAATATCCTTAACAAGCACCCTTTCAGGCACCAATGATAGCCAGAGAAATTATAGCATTTTGATCACACTGCTATGTTTCAGAAAGGAAGAAGTTTTCTGAAGGTGGTGGTGCAAGGAGATGGAAAAGTGAGAGAAACAACTAAGCAACCATGCGGACCCCAAGGTCAGTGAGTGAAGACAGGAGGAGGTGTGCTGGAACAGAGACTCCCCTGCATCCTGGTAAAGCAGAGATTCGTTGGCAGTTCATAAAAGACCCTGTGCCACAGGCAGTGACTATGCCCAGAGGAGGCCATGTCCCATGTGAGGGACCCTGTATCGGCAGAAACCGTAGCTGCTGGGAAGAACCCACACCAGAGAAGTTCGTTAAGGACTATGTCCCAGGGGAGGGACTCTGTATCAGAGCAGGGGAAGAATGGAAGGAGTCATCCTCATCTGAGAAGAGAGAAGTGGCAGAGACCATCTGTGAGACACTGACCACATCCTCCATGCCCTACTCTCCTGTGTCATTGAGTGGGGAGGAGGTAGAGGTATAGAGCAGGGAGCAGTGAGCTGAGCCCAGAAAGAAAGGAGAGGTGGAGGAGTGAGATCTTAAAGTGATGGTTGTATTTTTCTCATCATCCTTCTCTGTTTTTGCTTTTGCCTGTTCAGTTTCTTGTAGGTAGCAGAATAAACTTTTCTTACTTTCCTCTCTAAGTCGAGTACTGGAGTCTGTTTTGCACAGAATCATAATTGGCAGTGAGCTCTCCCTGCCCTTGTCTCAATCCACAAGATCTTTGGTTATCTTTTTTCCTCTCATCTTTCTGGGGCCTCCACCATCCTAACGAAGGTAGGGGTGGATAGGAGGCAGTGATCAAGAGACTGTTGTGGTGCTTTGTTGCTGTCTGGACAAAACTATGACATAAGGCTACCACATGTGCAGAATCTGGTAGACTTGATGGGACCATGCACAGAGACAAGCTCATGGAAAGGCAAAGATTGAGAAGGACAGGTAGCAAACAAGAGCAGGAGGAGTCTCACTCTTGGTTCAAGGGGGTCCAGTAAGAATGTGAAGATGTGACTCAGTCAAGATCAAGAGGAAGAAGGATCTCATGGTCTGTTACAAATTACTTGATCAACAGAGAACATAAAGCTTTCTACTAATAACTAGAAGTCTTCCAATCACAGGCTCTCATTTAGTGATTCCATCCCTAAAGCCAACTACTGGGAGAGCAATAGCATTTTTTTTTATTAAATTCACTGCAACTTCACAACCTAAATGCTAGAGGGAACAAGCTAGAGGGTGATACTTCAGTTATTCTGTTGCTCAAAACAGCAGAGTTGGTGACAAATGCAGTGACAATCACAAAGAGGCTGAGAGAATTCTAAATGCAACTTATGCCTACTTGAAGGTAGTTACAAAATTGATGGAGATGAACTTTTCACAAGTTGCAGCTGGTAAATCTTAATAGAACAAGCAAAAATATCTCCCATAACACTCTCATCAGAAATATCAAGCAGAGTGAGTTGGATGAAGAGCTGGCTGAATCACAAAACCCAGAGGGACTTGAGTTGGAATTGAGTTGGAGGTCTGTGGCCAGAGGAGTTCCACAGGGATTGGTCTGGGGCCAGTCTTGTTCAATATCTTCATCAACGACCTGGATGAGGGGACTGTTTGCTGATGACACCAAACTAGGAGGACTGGCTGACTCACCAGAAGGCTGTGCTGCCATTCATGGGGATCTCAACTGGTTGGAGAGTTTGGCAGAGAGGACACGAGGTTCAACAAGGACAAGCGCAGAGTCCTGCACCTTGGGAGGAACAACCCCATGCACCAGTACAGGCTGGGGATTGACCTGCTGGAGAGCAGCTCTGCAGAGCAGGACCCAGGACTCCAGGCTGATAGTAAACTGTACATTAGCCAGCAATGTGTCCTCATGGCCAAGAAGGCCAATGTCATTCTGAGATACATCAAGAAGAGTGTGGTCAGCAGGTCAAAGGAGGTTCTGCTCTCTCTCTTCTGCCCTGGTGAGGCCTCATCAGGAGTCCTGTGTCTAGTTCTGGGCTTCCTAACTCAAGAGTGACAGAGAACTTCTGGAGGGCCACCAGCGCAAGGCCATCAAGATGATCAAGGGACTGGAGCATCTTCCTTATGAGGAAAGGCTGCAACAGGACAAGGTGTAACAGGACAAGGGGTAATAGGAGGAAGGTGGAACACAAAAAGTTCCATTGAAACATAAGAAAAAACTATTTTACTGTAAGGGTGAGAGAGCCCTGGCACAAGCTGCCCATGGAGGTTGTAGTCTCCTTTTCTGAAGGTCTTCAACCCACCTGGATGCATTCCTGTGTGACCTTGTCATGGTTTAGCAAGGAGCCGCTTTTGCTTGGTAACAGGGGGAGGGGGCTGCAGTGAAAACCCAGTAAAGAGTTGTTGGACTTTCACTTGGCTCTTGGGTTCAGACCCACCTCCAGCCTGGGAAGAGGTGTAAGAGTCTTAGAAGACAGAGGCGACCACACGGATCTCACAGTCAGAGAAGGAGGAAGGAAGGAGGAACAGCAGACCAGAGACCCCTCTGCAAGCCATGGCGAGAACACAGGCTGTGCCCTTGCAACCCATGGTAGGACTGGGAGCCCCCAGCAGCTCTGTGTAAGTGCATCCAGACAGGCAAGAGACTGTGAGGAGGCGGCCATGACGCAGGCCGTGCTGGAGCCTGCAGGCCACAGAGCAGACCGACACGAAAGGCAGAGAGGAGCTGCAGCCTTTGGGATGAATGCATATCGTAGCAGCCCATGCAGGGCTACTGGGTGTGTGAAGTACCCCGCAGAGGAGCAGGTAGGACCGGCACAGAGCCCGCCTGCACTGAGGAGAGGCAAACAGCATAAACCATCGAGAATAGACTGACTGAAACCCCCATTCCCTGTCCCTCTGAGCCGTTCAGTGGAGGAGGAGATAAGGACACCAGAATCAGTGCTCTGAACCCAGGAAGAGAGGAGGGATGGGGAGAAAGTGGTCTTAAAGGGCTGGTTGTACTCTTCATCATTGTACTACTCTGTGTTGTTTTGTGTTGCTTATGTTTTGGGGTTTTATGGTTATTCTTTAGTTGGATTAAATTATTTTGTTTTCTTTCCCAAGCTGAGCAGCCTGGTCTGTTTTGTCCTGGACCATAAGCAGTGGTCTTTTGTCCCCTGATGGGCCTAAACCAGGACAGACCTGATCCAGGTAGATCTGCTTTGGCAGGCAGGGTGGACTAGATGATCTCTAAAGGTCCCTTGCAACCCCTACCATTCTATGATTCTATGAAACTATGATTTAGGTAATTCAGACTGGATAGCAGAAACAATGTTTTCACCTGGAAGGTAACACATTGCAGGAACAATTAAGCAGAGAGGTGATTAAATCCTCTATCTCAGAGATTTTCAAGACTTTAGTAGATGAAGCCACGGCTCATCTGAACGCAGTAGGATGCTGGAGCATAGACCTCCGATGGTCCTCTCTAGCCAACATTTCTGCAGTTCTATAACTGTATGAATCTTGTGTAGCTTTGCAGATTTCTTCTGGAATTGTTATTTAAAAGCTTTTCCCTTTGTCCTTCAGCATATTCTATCTAAACCAGGTTATTAAACATATTTGAACACCCAATTTTTCAGTCAAGGAAATAAGAGCTGATTAATTAATTTCTGCTAACTGTCTCACTACTGTTTCCTTGGATAAGAATAAAAATTATTTTACCTCTTTTTTTCCTTTTTTGTTTTTTTTTTTCAGAGAGTAACTACATCATAACAAAGTGAATTACACTACTAACATATTTTTTCATGTATTAAAACCCAAACATTTTGCCTCTGAGCTATATCAGGTCTACATTAGTGATCAATGTGGAGTCCTATCTCTTTTTGCTGTTCAATTAGAGACTTCTTCTGCACATATGTGTTACAGTGCTTTTTCCTAGGGAAGCTGGGATGATTCATATACTTGGCAAAAACAGCAATGTGTTCAGAAAATATGATAGAATAATACATGTTGTTTATAATGTGGAGAAAGGACAAGTCTGAAGCCTTTTTTCTGCCTTTATCATACATCAAGGACATAATAATGCAGAATAATCCTTATTAGTAATCTTAAGAAAGCCAAGGAGATGACATTCACAGTAAGCCAGTTGTACAGCCCTGAAAAGAATGCAATCTCATAGGTGAATTTCCAAAATTTACATATGTGTATATGTAACCTCATGCTACTGCTAGAGACCAAGGATCTATCTTTTGAAGCAGAGACATTCATGAGGTTGAAGTAACAGTCTTTCATGCAATTTGACTCCCAAAGAGCATGCTAAACTCTGTCTAGGACAGACTGTATAAAGAAAGTGTAAGTGGTGTATATTCTGTAATGGAAGCAGTAGCTTTGAGAAAGTCTTTGGTTTATCTGGTGGCTTAACTAACTGATGCTTCTGGTGTGGTATGTCCACTAAGCAGCAAATTCCAGCTCTCTGAGGCTGATTTGTTGCATCAGATGTGTAACAGGAGCAACTGCTTATATGTTGTTTTGCATAAACACTACATATTGAAGATTGACAGATTGTTCAAAAATAAGGAAATAGATAAAAAGTGGGTTTTCTTGAATGACACTGTTTAGAATCATCACCAAAGTGCACCTCAAATACACATTTGTGTAAAAATCAGGAAAGCACTGAAAGTGGATAAATCTAGCCTTTTAAATCACTTTCACGAGAAAACTCCAGTCTTATTAATCAAATTATAAAGTGTACACTTCACCTTAAAAATATGAGAATAATCAAGGAGTATCACAAAACAAATAGAGAAGCAGCTTTCAACTAAAGATTATTATTTTCATGTGTTCCATATATCTTCTGCATCACAATTTAGGATCAATACTTAGATAGTAAAATCTCACTAATAATTTTCTGCCTTAACCTTTATTTCACAAGAAATGCAACAGGATTGGGTGATGTTCAGAGAATCACTAACAAACAGTTAACCTGCAGAAATTATTCATATAGACAAACTTCTTATAGTGGACTATGATTTTTCTGCCATATATTAATTAGTCGCCATTTTCCTGACACTAAATGTGTGGTTCCTATCAAAACTGATAATAACTGCAGATGTTCAGGCTCTTTAAAACTCAGGTTATCTTATCTTAGATATTTCTGTTTACCTCCACTATAGTAATTAAGGGTTAGAGCCTCAAGGGCTAGATTCAGGCACCAACATGAAAGTGATGGAACATTAGTGTCTAAATATTTTTGCAGTTTTTATTCTAAAGGTAACCCCATGTGTTTCAAGAACATCTGTGCTTCCAGTAGTCTTCCTGCTTTCAACCTATCATCTTTAATAGGCCATTCAAACATTCCTGGGAGGGAAAAAGAATAGAAAGAATTAATTTTTTGGAGGCTGATACAACCCAATATTTTAATACTTCATTATTAGTAAAAGAAAATATCTCAGAACTTGGAAATTCTCTTGGGAAATTCTGATATGTTTACCTTAGGTTTTGGATGCAAATGGGTCTTGTCATTCATTAATACTTGCTGTCATATTTAATTTGAGCACATTTGAAATCACTTACCCCATCAACACCACTTACTGGCTTTGATTTGAGCAGACACAAGTACACTTAATTTAAGATGGTAAATGCATTTCACCTAACTGCTTGCTGCTGCTACATAAGGGCTTTTAGGTTGCTGTGTACAATGCTGCAGGGGCAGATGCATCTCATAGTTGCACGAACACATGCTGCATTGACTTGTATTAATAAGTAGGGAAATATTTCCTTTGCCTCTCCTAGTGAGTCTGTATTTGCTTGACAGCACCTCCTCAGAATTTATTTCTCTCTCTTTGATAGTCCCACTTTCTTGACTATGCTACTCCAGACTGTCTCATTCATTCACTGATTCCACCACAGCAACAGTCAAGTGTTTCTCCTTTTTAAGGTCTGTGTGCACAACTTAAATTTCCATCTAGGAGAGACAGATGAAGACAATGAAGAGTTATGAACTAAACAGCAAGAAATCAATTAGTCAGTTCTTATTCCTTGGCTGAGAAATGGGGTGATCAGATATGTTTAATAACATGGTTTGGGTAGAATGTGCTGAAGGAATTTCTTTACTGAAAGGGTTGCCAGGCATTGGCATGGCCTGCCCTGGGAGGTGGTAGAGTCACCATCCCTGGAGGTTTTAAGAGATAGGTGGATGTTGCACTTAGGAAAATGGTCTAGTGGTTGATAGGGCTGGGACAAAGGCTGGACTCAATGATCTTAAAGGTCTCTTCCAGCTGAAATGATTCTATGATTCTATATTGTGGTGGATTTGACCTTGGTTGGATGCCATGTACGCACCAAAGCTGCTCTATCACTTCCCCTGTTCAGCTAGAGAAAGGAAGAAAAAACACAAAGATTCATGGGTCAAGATAAGGGCAGGGAGATCACTCAGCAATTACCATCGCAGACAAAACAGAGTCAACTCAGGGAAACTAATTTATCACCAATCAAATCAGGATAATAAATAAATAAAATCAACTCTTAAAACCAACATTTTTCCCCCTACTCATAGTAAACTCAAGATTTCTGTAATTTACAACTCTGATTTTAAGTTGATTGAATTTCATTGGGCCCACAGAGGGCATTTCTACAGTCATAAGCCCTTTGTGTTTGCCAGTCAGATGGCTGAAATTATTTCACAGAATTGCATTCAGTATATATTATTTTGAGATAGGTTCTTTTGGAAAAGTTGAGAAGACCTAACTGAAAACAGCTTTCTAAAATATCTCTCATGCTCCATTTTCACATTTTCTTATCTCTTGAACAAAGGTCAAGAGGAAATTCATTGTTGATGTCAAAGGTGCAGAGGCTTTCCCCACTCCCTGCATCTCACCGATCATCCCTTACATACTGATCTTTACATCAAGTCTAACAGATTAATTTAGTCTTCCGTTAGGTCTGCTAACTGTACTGTCTCATTTTTGTGGAAAAACTTCAGCAGCTACAGCTGCCACACTTTTGTATGTTTGGTTTTAAGCATCCAACTTGATTAATATTTCCTGGAACTTCTCTTAAGAGTCAGAACTTCTTAAATATTTGTGTAGTTAAAAGTGCTATCACTCATTACTACAAAAGTTTTTGTTATTTGCCAAATAATTCAGAACTTTGAGCAAGCTGGGAAAAATTTATGCAAAGACGGGAAATGATTAATAAAATATCACTGAGAATAATTAAAACATATTTCCAATATTCTGCAAAAAATGTTTGATCATTCTTATATTTTGGGGGGTTTTATGAGTCATGACATTTCCTATCCAGAAGATGACCTTTAAGCAATCTTTTCTTGGATGGGTACAATCACAGACGAGAATTTCATAACAGATAAGTATATTATACTGACTTTCCACTGATCATTATTCTAAGTCAATGAGCTAAATAAGATGGCGTACCATAAATTTTCCTTAATTGAGCAACCACTAAGCTGTGTATTACTTTTGTGATATTAGAGTATTTAATCAACAGCTAGATTCTATTAGATATAATTATTATCACAAAAAAATCTTATCTCACTACCTGCAATGTCAGAAAGTATCATCCACAGAAAATTTGTGGAGCACTTGTATATCACATAAAGCAAGTTGTAGCTGTGAGGATGGGTGTGATTAAAGGACTCGGTGCAGAATGGATGTTATGCTGGGAATCACAGAATCATAGAATGGTAGGGGTTGGAAGGGACCTTTAGTTCAACCCCCCTGGGGTTTGGATATGGATTCTCCCACAAAGAGAAGAACTGGTTGACACGTGGATCTAGCCTTGCCATAAGACTGGAAAAGAAAATAGGCCTACGCTCCTGGATTAGAGAACTAAAAAGTATGCTCATAACTATACATTTAGATATTATTTAGAACACAATTACAAGGATGAATATCCACAACGTCAACTCAATCTATGTACGGCCCATCAAGCCTACTACATGCTACCTTCCACATACCTCTGTCTGGAGAAGGGACAAATAATGATGTGATTCCAGCTCAGTTGTTCTGCCTTGAACTAAGAATTTTTTTCAGGATTGAAGTTTCCAAACCTGTCTACCAAAAAAAAGTTTGCAATCAAAGTGAAGTGTTCAACAATCTATCTTCAACCTGCCTCCTGGCTTGTATTTGAAAGTCAAGAGTAGAAGAGACTCCATCTCATGATATTTTTAATGTATTTCATTTTTCACCTACAAATGGGAAGTAAAAAAAATGCATGCAAGACAAGTCCATATCAAGAGAAAAATTCACTGTTTGAGATCCCAGCTAAATTCTGTTGGTTTTATTTTCTCTCATTTTGTCATCACTAGCTGAGACAGATTAAAATGAGCAGGCATGAATTATAAGTTTCTGAAATATGGCAAGTACAAAAAAAAGCAAATTTTACTATCTCCTAGTGACGCATACTTTGCAAATAATCTTGCAGTACCTCAACTGACATGTTAGTTAAAGAATTTATGATCAAAAAGAGCTCAAAACAACACATCACACATTATTTGATGCCTATTTCCAGTAATGCTAAGAGATAATCATAACATTACCATGTGTGTCTCAGTGTAATGAATTTTGGCTTGAACTAGGACATAACTTCAGTTAGAGGCACACAAAAAGATGAAAATAAATCATGAGCAGCTGACAGAAACTGCTGCCAACCTACTTCACGTATACTCTGAAAAAGATCTGTGATAAAATAACAGCTACTATAGCAAACAAAAGGAGATAGATCTACTACCTGCTATAAAAAGAGGCATGCAAGCCTTAAAGTGTAAATCAACAACATACTACTTAGAGTTTCCCTCCCAAGGAAAATTTGGCATAAGGAATAAAAAGACATTCCTATACAGGGCTGGGTTTTAACAGCAGACCTCAAAATACACGACACCATTTACATAAATTCAATGTTATCACACCAGTAAAAGCTGGGCTCAAAGGATGACATACATGACAGGAGAACATTCATAACCTAGGGAGATAGCTATAGACTGACTTCCTATGCCAAGCAAGAATGTTTAAAAAGTTGTTTCTTTTTTACCTTTTGTCCTGTATGGCAAACTATGATTTATACTGGCCATCTGGAAACAAGAGCAGGGAATAAACTCTGAGGCAAATAATAAAATTTCCTTGCATCTGAGTGTCCTGAAAATTTGTCTAAGAATGCCAAAATTCTTAACTGAAATGAAGCATTTTCAGTTAATTCTGGTCTGTGGCTAAATACAAACTGACAAATAAATACAAACACAAGCTATCTCCAACACAGACACAACTAACTTTTCACTGTGAAAGATAAAGACTGTAGCTTTGTTAATTCTCACAAGCATATGTATGTGTAAACACACACACATAGATAGAACTCCGAAAAAACTAGAGGACAACAACATATTTAATCTGTTATCGCAGACCATGCTAGTTCATTCCTAACCCATTCATGACTAACAGAAGAAAAACAAACAAGCGAAATCCTGGCTTGATTACACAACCAGCATTTCAAACAGAGCTCTATAATAAGATGGCTTCGAAGGTCAAGCACATAAACTACATTTTCAGAGGAGGATCTTATGTAAATTAGTTTTGAAAATATTAATTCACCTTACAGATTGCTATCTTTTCATGAAATACACAACCAGTATCTGGGAAATAAAAATATGAGTTCAGCTCCTTTTACATGATTACATTTGAATCTTTCTTATGAAGAAAAGCACAAATATAGAAACATTTTTTAGCTTTGTTTAATTCAGTGGTGACACAATAAGAGTGTGGTCATGTTAAAGCAGCTAAATTTTCTGTCTTCCCTAGGTCACAGGTTGGAAAATCTAAGCCAGAAGTCCAGTCTGAAAATGACAAATCTACAGGGAAAAGTAAGTATATGAGAAGTGGTCCTAACACTATCATCCATTGCTCAAAAAAATCTGGACCACAGCTGAGGAAAATGGGTCGGTCTCACTTCAGATTATGGCAGGCTTATTCTCATATGAAAGATGTTCCATTCCCCTGATCATCTTGGTGGCCTTGCACTGGACTCTCTACAAAAGTTCCCTGTCCCTCTTGAGCTGGGGAACCCAGAACTGGACACAGTACTCCAGATGAGGCCTCACCAGGGCAGAGTAGAGGGGCAGTAGAACCTCCCTTGACCTGCTGGCCACACTCTTCTTGGCCACAAGGGTATATTGCTGGCTCATGTTTAGTTTATTAAGAATCAGGACTCCCAGGTCTCTCTCTGCAGAGCTGCTCTAGGAAGGCTAGAGCCCTTCTAGAATTAAATTTAGCCAGGGAAGTTAAGGACAGTAATAAGACATTTTTCAAGTAACTCAGCAGCAGAAGAATGACGAGGGGCAATGTGGGTCCACTGCTAAACACAGTGGGTGCCCTAGTGACCAATGATGCAGAGAAGGCTGAAGTACTGAATGCCTTCTTTGCTTCAGTCTTTACAACCAAGGCTGGCCCTTGGGAAGCCCAGTCCAGCAAGAATAACAGGATGGCCAGGACAGCAGAGGACTTGCCCAGGGTGGAAGAGGAAGAGCTTAACGACTTGTTGGCCAAGTTTAAGGCTCATAAGTTTATGGGTCCTGATGGGATGCATCCAAGAGTACTGAGGGAGCTGGCTAATATGATTGCTAAGCTGCTCTCCATCATTTTTGATCATGGAGGACAGGCAAGGTGCCTGAGGACTGGAGAAAGGCCAATGTCACTCCAGTCTTCAAAAAGGGCAGGAAGGACAACCCAGGAAACTACAGGCCACTAAGCCTCACCTGCATCCCTGGAAAGGTGATGGAACAACTCATCCTGCATGTTATCACTAAACATATGAAGGAAAAGATGGTTATCAGGATGAGTCAACACGGATTCACCAAGGGTAAATCCTGTTTGACCAACCTGATATCCTTCTATGAGTGCATAACTGGCTGGCTAGATGAGGGGAGAGCAGCGGATGTCATCTACCTTGACTTCAGCAAGGCTTTTGACACTGTCTCCCGTAACATCCTCATTAGAAAGCTCAGACAGTGTGGCTTGGATGAGTGGACAGTGAGGTGGATTGAGAGCTGGCTGAATGACAGAGGCCAGAGGGTGGTGATCAATGGAACAGAATTGAGTTGGAGGCATGTGGCCAGTGGAGTTCCACAAGGATCAATTCTGAGGCCAATCTTGTTCAACATCTTCATTGACAACCTGGATGAGAGGACAGGGCAAGTTCGCTGATGACACCAACCTGGGAGGACTGGCTGATTCCCCAGAAGGCTGTGCTGCCATTCAGCGGCATCTCGACTGGCTTGAGAGTTGGGCAGAGAGGAAGCTTCTGAGGTTCAATGAGGACAACTGCAGAGTCCTGCACCTGGGAAGGAACAACCCTATGCACCAGTACAGGCTGGGGGTCAAACTGCTGGAGAGCAGCTCTTCAGAGAGCTGGGAGTCCTGATTGATAATAAGCTAAACATGAGCCAGTAATGTTTTGCTTTATACTTCATTGTAATGGGAATTTATGGATTTATAAAAATAATAGACAACAATTTGATAAAGTTTATAGCTAGAGTTAGATCTAAGTCTCAATCTGGATCTAAATTCACAAGTTCGTCAAAATGAGAGAAGCTACTGTTCTTGTGAAATGGATTTCACAGTCCCCTTTAGGCCTTCCAAGCTTCCTCAATGTCTAAGTGCTGCAATACAAAAAATATTTTCATACTTTATCACATATGAATTTGCATTAAGGAAAAAAAGGCTCATATAATAACTTTTCACCAAAGACTCTTCTGCCATTCTGGCAATTTTAAAGAAAAAAAAAATCGCCTGAAAACTTAGGAAACAAATAGAAAAAAAAAAAAAGTACTGGAAATTTCCTTACATTATATTATTTTAAAGACAAGTCCTATATTTGGTATGGCAGAATCTTCACTACAAAACCCCAGAAATGAATGAATAATCCCACCCACAAGTTTTCCCACTAGTCTGCTTTGTAGAGGTGCTGGTGAAGAATAGCTGTGTCAGCACCCAGAACTAAAAGTCGGGGTATCAAATTCTGCACATGGTTTTATCACATATAGCTGTGTAACACCTGCTATAAAATACAAAGTCTTCTGGTTTTTCTTGCCTGCAAAGAGAGGATTATAATATTTTACTTGCAAAGAGTGATTCACCACAATTAAATTCAACTATAGTGAATGGTACGATCGGTCTTCAGAGCCAGAGTGGACTGTCCCCGGCAGTCAGCAGAGCAGCAGAACAGGTGCTGAGGGGTTTGTTTCTCTCGTGCCGGGCTACATGTGGCGAGTGGCACCGATCTCTCCACTGATCCGGTGGCCCTTGTGAGGGAGGCAGGGCATAGTAAGGGCAAAACCGCAGCCACAGCAGGGGATTTAAACACTTTTGACCTGGGCAAAATGTGTTTTTCAAAGAAATATGCCAACCCAGACAGAGGTCCCTCGTAAACGTGTAGGTGTCCAGGTCTCTGGCAGCAGGGAGTGCTGGGGCCTGGCACTCTTAGCAAATGACATAAAAGACAACACCTGTGTTCAATGTGACCAGGTGAATGATCTGCTTAACCTAGTGGTTGAACTCAAGGAGGAGCTGGAAAGACTCAGGAGCACCAGGGAGTGCGAGAGAGAGAGAGACTGATAGACTGAGAATCTAGAATCTCTGAGGTGTAAGCAACAAGCTGAGCCTTCACAAGTAGAGAATTCCCTACAGTCTTCAGTTCTCTTCTTCTAAGAGATGGAGGGGAATGGATACAGGTCCCTTCTTGGGACCTTCTCTGTTCAAAGATCACTTTCAAAACCCAAGATCAGAGCATCCCAGCAGGTAGGAAATCGAGAAAGGGAGCCAGGAGACCCGCATGGTTAAACAGGGAACTGTTGGGCAAACTCAAGTGGAAGAAAAGAGCCTGTAGATTATGGAAAGAAGGGATGGCCGCTTGAGACAAATACAAAACTGTTGTCAGAGGATGTAGGGTGGCAACTAGGAAAGCTAAAGCCTCATTGGAGTTGTGTCTTGCAAGGGTGGTCAAGGACAACAAGAAGGACTTCTTCAAATACATTGCAAATAAAACTATTGCTAGAGGCAATGTAGAACCACTGTTGAAAGAGTTGGGAAGGCAGAGTTACTGAACACCTTCTTTGCCTCTGTCTGTACTGCTGGAAACTGTCCTCAGGAGCCCCAGACTCCAGAAGAAGTCAGGTTTAAGGAGGATTTTTGGTTGGTTGATGAGGTCTGAGTTAAGGATCAGTTGAGCAATCTGGATGTACTTAAATCCATGGACCCTCATGGGATGCACCTGCGGGTACTGAGGAGCTGGTGGAAGTTATTGCTAGACCACTCTCCATCATCTTCACTAAGTCATGGAGAACAGGAGAGGTGCCTGAGGACTACAGGAAAGCAAATGTCACTCCGGTCTTCAAAAAGAGCAAGATGGATGACCCAGGTAGCTACAGACTGGTCAGCCTCACCTCCATTCCTGTAAAGGTGATGGAAAGGCTTATCCTGAGTGCTATCTCCAGGCATGTAAAGCATAAGAAGTTAATTAGGAGCAGTCAACATGGTTTTATCAAGGAGAAGGCACATTTGACCAACTTGACAGCCTTTTATGAAGGTGTAACCAGGTGAATAGATGGTGGTAGTGCAGTGGATGTGGTTTATCTTGATTTCAGTAAAGCATTTTACACTGTCTCCCACATCATCCTCATGGCAAAACTGAGAATGTATGGGCAGGATGATCATGTAGTGAGGTGGATTGTTAACTGGTTGAAGGGAAGAAGGCAGAGAGTGGTGATCAATGGGGCAGGGTCTAGTTGGAGGCCTGTATCTAGTGGAGTCCCTCAGGGGTCTGTGCTGGGACGAGTACTGTTCAATATATTCATTAATGACCTTGATGAGGGAACAGAGGGCACTGTCAGCAAGTCCAGCGAGACCTGGACAGGCTGGAGGGTTGGGCAGAGAGAAATCTAATGAAATTCAACAAGGGCAAGTGTAGAGTCTTGCACCTGGAAAAGAATAACCCCATGTACCAGTACAGGTTGGGGAATGAACTCTTAGAGAGTAGTGTAGGGGAAAGGGACCTGGGGGTCCTGTTGGACAGCAGGATAAGCATGACCCAGCCATGTACCCTCATGGCCAGGAAGGCCAACAGCATCCTGGGGTGTATTAGAAGGGGTGTAGGCAGTAGGTCAAGAGAGGTTCTCTTCCCCCTCAGCTCTCATGAGACTCAGCTCAAGAAGGACAGGGAGCTGCTGGAGAGAGTTCAGCGCAGGGCCACAAAGATGACTAAGGGTGTGGAGCATCTCCCTTATGATGAAAGGCTGAGGGAGCTGGGGCTGTTTAGCTTGGAGAAGAAGAGACTGAGGGGTGATCTCGTTAATGTTTAGAAATATGTATAGGGCAGCTGTCAGGGGGATGGAGCCAGGCTGTTATCAATGACGTCCAATGATAGGACAAGGGGCAATGGGTATAAGCTGGAACATAAGGGGTTCCAAAGAAATATAAGGAAGAATTTCTTCACTGTGAGTGAGGAAATTCTCTGGAATTCACTGAAACAGGCTGCCCAGGTAGATTGTGGAGTCTCCTTCTCTGGGGACATTCAAAACCCACCTGGATGAGTTCCTGTGTGACCTACTCTAGGTGGTCCTGCTCTGGCAGCAAAGTTGGACTAGATTTTTTTAGGTCCCTTCCAGCCCTTGAGATTCTGTGATTCTGTGCTGTAAAGGATTAATGCCCTACTATTCCTTTTAATGAGTAGAAAAAAATACAATGAGATGACAACACTGAAAGACAATCTAATGTTTATTACATGCAACTGCTACCCTTGTAATGTGTGAGGAATGTACATGAATATCAACAGATCTATAAAAGTTCAGCAGGCTGGATCTTTCTTCTTGATCAATATTTTTAGACATGATTTTTACTGTATGCAACCTACTTTGATTGGAAAGTAAAAGCCAATTGCTGCTGGGAAATAAATTCAAGATTAAAATCTCTATTGTCAATTCTGCTAGGAAGAGAGATGGAGCTTCTGGGCAGAAATTCCTGAAGAGCATTGCATGTATTGTTCAGTAGTGCTCCACCTCTGTCCACTTCGGGAAGTGCCTGAAGGAGCTATTTCGTGTAAGAGAGACTTCAAACACTAAAATTCTGACTCCACTAAATCATTCCTCAGCTTAAAACACTTTTTTTCCCCTTTGCCATTGACTTCTTCTTTTTCAGGTCTGTAAAATTCACATAAAATAAGTTGCTTACATGGTAAAATATCATAAGCTCAGTCGATTATTATTACTATGAACTTTACTGCTTGGCTCATTGCATCCTTCCTTGTTCTTCCCATGAGCATTCCTCGCAAAAATTTTAACTAACATTAAAAATATACTTAATGGCTTTTGTAAAAGATATATTCCATCTGACAAGATTTAGCCTGGTTGAGTTTACCTACTAACTGAAGCACTTAAACCTCCTGTTCTGAGCAGTCTGTGAACATACAATGCCTCATTATTTGGTTCTTTATAGGTGATAATGAAATTGGCATTCAGTTCCCACTCCTGAATGGTTTCCACGAGTCTTTGAAAAATTTGTTTTCTACTGCTGGTATTATATAACCATCTCAGTTTCAGCATGTAGAAAGGCACGTTCTTGTCAAACATCTTATCTCCAGGATTATATTAATAACTGAACATGAGTCATGCTGGGGATATGACATTTTTATGTTTATACACGATATACAGTCAGGACTTACTCTAAAAATCAAAGTTAAATCTGTTAGCTAAATGTATTGTCAATGACTGGGCAGGCCTTTGTTTCCTGGTGGAAGTGGCCCTGCTGCACTTCTGTCCATATACAAGCTAACATTAAACTGGAAACCAAAGAAAGGATCAAAAGCAGGTTGCATTACTTGATAGAAATCTTGCCTTATCCAGCTAAGCTTTAAATTAAAATTTTAAAACTGCATTATCAGTGCTTAACAAGCCAGGCTGCAAAGCACTGAGTTTCTGACTCCAGTCCAGCAAAATAACTGAATCACGTGCTTAGCCTTAAGGACACAAGAAGTCCCATAGATATCAGTGGAGTTAAGTGATTTAAAGCCTGCCTCCATCAGTAGCAGCATTCAGTATTTTGCAAATTCAGTCACCAGAGGAACTTCACAAGCACTGGGTGAGGGATACAATGACCTTGAGTGTAAGAATAACAACAAATAACTACAACATACTCCTCTTTGTATGAGATGTCAGTGGTATGAAAATAAGATTGTATTTTTTAAATGTAGCTTAGTCAGAATTGGAATGTTCTATTATAGAAAAAGAAAAGTCGTGTCCCAGTAAGCCAAAGCAAAAGAAACAAATGTTCTCACAAACAAAAAATACAGATGTATACTTCACTGCAAAATGTCAGAGATCATCACAAATTTACACTGTTCTCATCAAGTTAACAGATAGAAGCTCTGTGTGTGGTCTCAGTGTGCTGAACTGCAACAATTGCAGTGTTCTAGGCAACCACACTGCTATATTTTTTTTTCTCTTTTTACTTGCATTTATAAGCTAGAAGTACTAAGAAATGCAAAGCAGCTCCTATGAACATATTCACCCCACATATAAAACTTTGCCAGGTATTTCTATGGGTGATGAAATCAGTTAAATCTTCAGCAACTTATTTTAACCTATTATGTTTGACACAATATCTTACAGGGAAAAGAGAATATAATGAGGCTCTTTTAATCAAGAAATACCTGGAACCATCAACAGTTTGTTCATCATCAAACCTTGAAAGTACCCTATTCTTTCACAGCCTTTTGTAGTTTCTACTTTATTTTAATATGATACTATGAAAAGAATCTCATCTATAAAATCATACTCTTTATGCTTGTCCTGGTTTTGGCTAGGATAGAGTTAACTTTGATGAGGAAGTAGGAAGGGGCACAGCATGGGCAGCTGACCTGGGCTGGCCAACAGGTATTCGATACCATACTGACATCATGCCCAGTACCTAGAAGCAGGGAGCTAGTCGGGGGCGGGGCTTCGGGAGCTTAGGCGGGGCTGCCGGTGGGAGGGGGAGTCGCGTCGGGTCCTGGGTGGTGAGCAGCCGCGGCACGCGCCATTCCTTTTGTATATTCCCCTCGTGTACTGTTAAAACTGTTCCTTTTTTCCCCCTGAACCTGTTTATTCTTATTGTTGTTCTATTAAACCGCTCTTATTTCAACCTACGCGGGTTTTTCCCCTTTTTCTCTGGTTCCCCTTCCCACTCCACCGGGAGGGGAGGAGCGAGCGAGCACCCTCGTGGCTCTTTGTTCCCGGCTGGGCAAAACCACGACATATTTGGCGCCCAACGTGGGGCCCGCGGGGTTGAAATAAGACACAGTAGGCTGAAACAATTGTCACAATGTTGATGGATTTGCTTAACTGCTGTTGGCCCATAATTTGTCATATGCACTATGTATTCTCTCTGATAGTGTTTATGTCCTTTGGAAAAGGGACAAAAGCACTCGTTCTGATGTACTGGTTGTTATTGGCTTATGGCATGGTTGTGTCACTGGGTATGGAGCTAGGCCAATACTTGTACATGACTGGGTTGGCATTTCTGCAACTTGGACATTTATTTTCAGAAGGTAGTGACACTAGTGACACTCAGTTCATGGGAAAAATGGAGGGACGTAATTTTTCCATTTTTTCCATCCTCCCTTACTCATTCAAGTTAACTGCAATAGCTTTTGACAATTCTGAACGCACTTGGGACGCACTTCAGGAACAACCTCATAGATGCCTGGGCCAAAGAGCATGGCATTGAATGGGTTTATCACATCCTCTATCATGCACCAGCCTCAGGAAAAGTTGAACGACACAATGGACTATTGAAGACCACACTGAGAGCGATGGGGGGTGGAACATTCAAACATTGGGACACAAATTTAGAAAAGGCCACCTGGCTAGTCAACTCCAGAGGATCTGTGAACAGAGCTGGCCCTGCCCAATCGGAACTTTTACATACTGTAGAAGGGGATAAAGTCCCTGTAGTGCACGTAAAAGATCTGTTAGGGAAAGCAGTATGGGTGAGTCCTACCTTGGGTAAAGGTAAACCCATTCGTGGGATTGTTTTTGCTCAGGGACCTGGGTACACTTGGTGGGTGATGTGTAAGGATGGGACAACCCAGTGTGTACCTCAAGGAAAATTGATTTTGGGTGAGAATAGCCTGTGAATTCGTTGAATCAAATTGTATTATGTTAGTTGTTAAATAACATTGTTGTTGTATGTCGTCATTACCATAGTTGTTCTATGCCATATCACTGACACTACAGTAAGGACCACCCAGATCACCGAAAGATGGACATGGACAAGCAAGATACAGAATAGCAGAATGTGAATTGGTGCCCAGTGACGTCCTCAAGATCAGTGCTTTCAACTTACAGATAAGACACACCTAAAAGACCAACTGCGAAATCCTGATACTGCATGCAGTGACCTATCCCACACACACACCCCATCTGCCCTGCTGTGAAAGATTTATGATGAATAAGACCTGACGTTATGAACTAAACGGCCAAATGGACTTAATAGGAATGTTAGGGGGGTGGCCTATAAACTGAGGGAATGATATACTTCTCTGTGTGTGCCCCTATTTTTTCAGGGAGAGGAAATGTGCCCAGATGTTGTATATTGTGAAACTAGGCATGATGTAGATGGTATAGAATAAGGGGTGGAATGTCCTGGTTTTGGCTAGGATAGAGTTAACTTTGATGAGGAAGTAGGAAGGGGCACAGCATGGGCAGCTGACCTGGGCTGGCCAACAGGTATTCGATACCATACTGACATCATGCCCAGTACCTAGAAGCAGGGAGCTAGTCGGGGGCGGGGCTTCGGGAGCTTAGGCGGGGCTGCCGGTGGGAGGGGGAGTCGCGTCGGGTCCTGGGTGGTGAGCAGCCGCGGCACGCGCCATTCCTTTTGTATATTCCCCTCGTGTACTGTTAAAACTGTTCCTTTTTTCCCCCTGAACCTGTTTATTCTTATTGTTGTTCTATTAAACCGCTCTTATTTCAACCTACGCGGGTTTTTCCCCTTTTTCTCTGGTTCCCCTTCCCACTCCACCGGGAGGGGAGGAGCGAGCGAGCACCCTCGTGGCTCTTTGTTCCCGGCTGGGCAAAACCACGACAATGCTTAAAACAAAATGTTAAGCCTTTAGGACAAATAGTGCATCTCAGAATATCCCAGACAGACACCTATCTCTTGTTCAGACTGCCTGAAAACATTTGCACATCCCTTCTTGGCTTGAAATGTACCTGCTTGACTGTAGTCTTGTGTTATTGGCATTCCTGAAATATTCTGGCCTGCTCAAGGGATATTACTCCCACCTGAGATCTCCAGAAAACCAGTGATTAGTTCATCTGACACCTAAGTCCAAGACTTGAACTAAAGACATGTTGAATGACAAGATTAGGCTCCTTGCAGGTACACAGTCATGGTGGCGACTGACACACTGTTAACTAGCTGGATGGGAAAGCATTCACATGGGATGTGAAAAATTTGGAATAAAATCACTCATGTCTGAACTCAGTATCTTAACTCTAAATTCATGTCTGAGTTCAGTCTGAGAGTTGTGCCTGAATCAAGGACTCTTACCTTTCAGGCATCTTTTCAGGAATCACTCAAGCCAAGTCTCTTTCATTCTGGCACTTCTGCCAAAGCTCTTCTGATCTGTAAAGTAAAATAATTAGAATTTAGACAGGCTGGAGAGCAGAACTTGAGTCAGTTCTCTTGCAGACAAGTCTCTAACTGGGCTGAAGAGCCATTCCCTACCTACATTCAATGAACATTTTAAGTATCAAATCAAACACCTTCAACAGCACACATCGGTGGTGGGGTGTGTGTGTTGGGTGGCAGGTCCCTAATTGCCACACAGCAAGACAAGGGATGCCCTTGAGGGGCTGCAGTGCATGGGCAACTTACATGATGGCAAGGGTACTAATTAAAAGAGCAGCAGCAGAGGACCAGCAAGAAGGTCAGAGTTGCATACCAAAATCTACACACCAAACATGAGCATTCTTCATCACTCCTTTCCTTACTAGAGGAATTAGCACAGATTGAGAGTAATCCTCAATGAAAATGAGAGAAGTTGAGGCTAAGAAGTGGGGAGGATAAGTGTTTGGCAGATATTGAACCCGACAATAGGGAAGGAAAGGTGTTTCTTTGTTTAATTATCTATGTTTTTTTCTTCTTAGTAAACAAAACACTGATCAGAAGTTTCTGTTACTGGGAAATAACCACAAATCTCCCAAGTCTGTTTTGCCCATGGTGACAATCTGAGCTAAAAATCCCAGTTCTTCCATAATTGTAGACTCACTTCCAACCTTTCTGTAGGAAGCACTATCTCACAAAACGTGAACACCAAACTAACCATCATTAGCACAGAAATGCTGATGCACTCATTCCTGTCCATATTTGTGAGTTGAGAAGTATTAGACTCAACATACTGCTATAACAGATATCTGTGAGAGGTGTAGGCTCAGTGTGGTGTTTCACTCCAGGTTTTCCACACCATTGAAAACAGGATAAAAGTGGTAGGATACCAGAAATGTCTGTAAAGTAGGCAGGGCCACAATATTTGAACTTGTCCATCTCATGGATTCATGCATCTATATCAAAATTTCTCTTCCAGAAAAGACCCTAATATTGAGAGATTTTAGCTTTTTTTGACCTATAAAACTAATCAGGCTTCTTGATGAGATTTTCTATTTATGATTCTCTCAGCCCATTTTAACCTTTATTAGGGTCTTTATTTTTTTCTATAAAATAGGGATCAGTTATGCTTACTAATTCAGTAATGACAATCATGGCTTGATCTGTTTTATGCTGCAGTCAGTACTTCTAAAAAAAAAATCCAACCACAACAACTTAGTGTATCAAAATAAAAAATTAATTTAAATAAACATTGATAGGAAAGCTTGAAGTCATTAAGGCCAAAACAGAGCCCACCCCTGAGGTTTTGGCTCCAGAAAGTGACTAACTCCTTTTATGCAAATAAACAGACATCTATCTGTTCTTGCATCTACACCTCCAAAAAATCTGCAAGCAGCACAGCTTAACAACTCCTGTGACACGTAGCATGAAAATATGAAATGCAACATACTATTCCACTTCTTGCAGCAATTTCAACTGCAGAGTTTAGAAGCCCAACTATATTATGATAAACAAACCAGCTGAAATATGTAATACCAAAACCATACAAGTCTGATCTGTGCAGACACTAGGCAGGCACACAGCTCCTCTTAACACACATTGAAAATTCTTGGCACCCCAAGGCAAACACTATGCAATGAAAAAATATCAGTATGAGCAATCATCCAAGTCTTGTCTGAGATTCCCTTCTTTGTCCCATGATCAGTCTTCCCTGCTTTTTGTGCTTATCCAAGTGCATACAGTTATTTATGTAGGTCTGAGACAAGGAAGAAAACAAAACTCTTTCTCACTGAGAATATTTTCAAGTAGTTTTTCTGAAGTTTAATGCAAACGCTGCATCAGCCCCCTTTGAAAAAACACTTGTTATGTGCATATGCTGTCCACATGCTTTTGGGGATCTTTGATGACTTCTAAGGAACAGTCGTATCCCACTTTGTTAGTAGCCACATTTCATATCTAGAATTTGAGCTGTCATTTTAATGAATAAAATAGCCAGGAAGGAAAATTCCCTAGTTGGAATTTGATAAGAGAAAACAGACAAAATAACAGTCCTCAGAAGAAAATTTTCTTTTATATAAAAATTCTGTTTAATCTGGGGAGTGGTTTTAGCAATGTATCTCCTTTTCAAAAATCCAGTGCTCTGAAAGGTTCTGAAAACTGAAATAATGCCAGAAATGCTTTTACATTTAAATTTTAATTATGGATATTATTGCTGTCTTCTTATGCCAGATAAAACTTTTGGTAGTTAGCAGGAGTTCTGTACATCTAAAGTCATCTCTACAAAAGAGTACACAACTAATTCAAGATACACTGCCAAAATCTGAAATACCATTTAAAACATTTACATAATTGGAACTGTAAAGAAAATTTTAGCTATCTAAAATAGAATTTATATAAATGGCAGGATGTTTCAAAAGATGATGCTAGCATCCTGTGTTGAAAATTTTAGCCAATCTCCTTATGGCAATAATTAGTCGGCAATTCCAGTCCTCTTACTGCCTTGATCCCCTTAGGCAGGTGGATCAGATGACCTGTTGTGGCCCCATCCAAACTAATTAGGATTCAATCATTTTGTCCTCCCTGATGAAAATTTGGATCAGAGAAAAGTTTCACTACATGTTTACAGTATATTTGCATGTAATTTATCATTATAACAGAAACATAGTAGACAGTTTGGAAAACTAAACACACAGTTACTTTTGCAGTAAATGCAGATTACAAATGTGCTGCATATAGTGCTGAAGAGTACTCTTGTCTTGGTTTTGCTTGTATATAACTTTTTAACATTAATTACATTATGTTCTCTATCAAGTATATATTTTTTCCTTGGCAATTCCTCTATATATAATATTAACATATTATATATATTCTATATACCCTACAAACAAATACGGAAGATTTAAATAGTCTTGTATGTCTGAAACTGACTCTTTCCTAGCAAATGTTTGGGGATAGTACTTCTCTGTAAAACAATATAGCCAACATTTCTATCTTGTAACTTCCTGACAGCAGTTTTTCTCCAATATCAAATCATGAGTGTTTAAAGTGCATAACATACACACAGCTACAGTGAAACTAACGTGGCAATTTTTAACCATGTTCGATTTTTACCTTCAATAATAAATTTTTCTTGCCACATCTTCAAACCTCCACCTAGTGAAATATAACCTATTTCTTCTACAATAAGAAAGTTACCATCATCATGAAAAGTAGAGGAAATTACATAATATCCCAGGAATAGTTTCATGTTGACAAGAGAGTAGATTTAGCTCAAACACAGAACACGGACTTGACTACGTAAAGATGCTTCATAACTAGAATACTTCCCTAAGAAACATTTAAGGTTGCAACACCCAGAAAGTCCCAGAAATCCCGGGACATGTCTTGCTAACATTATACAATGACTAAGTTTTCTAAAAATAGTCTCAAGAGAATAGAGGTCAAAAGTAACAGAAAGAAGACACAAATATATTATGTGGTTTGCCGTTCTTCATCAACCAGGTCTTTGGCAGATACATGCCCTGTTCCTTTTATTTCACTGTATCAGGACAAGTTACAGCTGCATCACTTTCTCATGGCCTTCTGATATGCTGTCCAAGCTGAAGTCTTTGCACTACATGGCCTCTCAAGAAATTCTATTCACCAAATGTACTCACTCTAGCCCCCTTTCAGCGTTTTTCCTGGTTCTTCTGCCAGAAAACCAATGTTTTTCCATGACCCAGCAGCAGCTGCATTTAGAAGGAGATCAGTTCAAACCTAGAACTGTTTACAAGGACAAATAATGATCTTTAAACAAACTCTTGTACCCTCTTAACCTTCTCCCAAAAATCTACATTGCATTTCTTCTCTGCGAGGCCAACTTAACAAAACACGACCAAGTCATGTCAATGATATTATAAGCCAAGAACACGACAAGAATGTTTCAAAAAATAGAAATGCAATGACATTTTCAAAATGCTTAAATGTTTATTTTAATCTGGTTACTGACCAAATTTCCCAGGGAAGTCTAAGACCGAAGTGACATGAGGAGTAAAAAGTCATTTCTTTCTAGTGACATTGGTGATTGTCTGAAAATTCCTGGCATTTGATGAGAATTGCACTGAGGATTACTTAAAGAAAGGTCTGAAAGTAGCCATGACTGGAAGACTAGGCCTGAAGTAGTGTAATGTGTCTAAGAGGAAACAGAATCACTTCTGCAGTTTATCAGACACATAAGGATGTTGTTTCTAAGGATCATCCAGCTTTTTGTAGATTGAGCAAAACAATAGATCACCCACATCACATTTCAGTCCCTGTGATTATTTTGTATAACAGTTATGTCAAGTACAAAGAGTTCACAATCTCAGGTGAGACTTCAAGATCTAAGATACAAAGATACAAGTGACACACACATAAGATATGAAAAAGACACTATTAACTGCCCAAGTAAAAATTAAATTATCATACTGCAGTAACCATTTAATGAATTAAATGACTACAACAAACTTCTCTATGCCTTTTTAGGATTGTCAAAGTTTGAATTATTTTTTGAAATTACTATTCTCCATCATTTAATACTTCTTTCATTCTCCCAGATTTAGGCAAATATTAACTCTTTTGGCCTAAAATTTGAATGCTTGCTTCTGGATGATTAAATTATTACCTTCTAAGAAACTCTGACAACTGCAAAACTTAATTTGAATAAGACCAGTGTAATCTCTGAAAAACGTTAATAAGAGAGAACTGTAATAATCACAACATTTTCACTGAGGATTCAGTCTGCACTGGGCACGCTCATTCCCCTTTTAGTAGAATTACTGCACAGTCCAGTATACTTATTTCAAGTTTTAATTAATGTGCTACATTTCCCAAACTTGCTGACAGTTACCACTAGGGAATGAGGACAAGCAAACTAAAGGCAACTACTTAAATACAGCCAACCCTAAAGCTGATGAAACTTCATATTCCCTTATCCTCCCAGATTTAAATCTATTTTCCCAGTTTTTAACAAACTTCTCTAGGATTAAATGAAATGTGCTAAGTTTCAGAATGCCAAGATTCCTCTTTCAGCAGGATATTGTGGATGCAAGGATGGAGGTGGTGATATAGTGTTAAAGTTCAAATTTATAACAGCGTTGTGGTACAGCTTCAGTTACTGAGCAATTACTGTCATTCCTTAGTAACCCACTTTCGTCTGCATGTTATGCCATTAACATTCTGGAATATTAATTAGTGGCTTTGAGGTCACCTCCAGCACCCCAACTGTGTAAGGATTCCTCAAAATTTGGAAAGAAGAAACATAAACTTTGTAAGATGCTAGGAACAGCTGCAAAAATAGATCTGTTTTGATGCAATCACATCTGCCAAAAAAACCAAAAACACCTCCACAAAAAACGGTACTATATTGTTTGCACACAAAATATCTCTCAGTAAAATGGAGTTAGAGAAATGTCCTCTCTTGAACTCACCTATGTGATCTTCAAAACAAGTATTAGATGAAGCAAGCATAGAAAGGCACAAACTCAAATTTTCCACTCTGAGGACATAGTCCTAATATCCCTCAGGCAGACCAAGAGCTGCAGCATGAAAAGGGAGGGATGGAAGGTATCTGTAAATAATCCTTTGTGCTAGCACTGGAGGAGCAATTCCAACAGCTGCTTCAACCTTCTGAGCCTTAGTGGACATGTATTTTTCTTCCTAAAAAAAAAGGCTTGGTATGCTCCCAAAAACTTCACAAAGATGCCTCTCCAACTAGTTGTAAGTTGCCACCTTAGTTTATGATATCTTCAGAGACCAGAATTACTCTAAGCAAGTTTTCCAGTAGCTTCTGACTCCCACAAGTTGATGCTCTCCAGACACTATGTCTCCACTAATTCTGCTGTTCATCCAAAAAGTGGAGTTCTGCCTTTGGTATCTCTACTTGCTCCCCTTAGTTCTGATCCATAGGAAAGATTAATGTGTGATTTCTTTTTTTTTTTTTAAGTTTATAGGGTTTTGGTTTGTTTTTTTGTTTTGGTTTGTTTGGTTGGTTTTTTTAATGTGTCTGAACAAATACCTGCTAAATGAACCAGAATAATAGAAGTACAGAGGAAAGTTCTTAACTCTTATTGCGTGGAAATGCTACTTTCCACCACAGTAACACAATTTTAGGATAACTAATGAATGAGCTGAGCTGAGCTGTGCTGTGATAAACAAATCATTAGGATAATCATTAGGATAAAAAGATTGAGAATAAATTCTGCCATTGATGTGTCTGACTCTGATTTTGAAGAGGTCTAAAAATACTAAATAAACACTGTAAGTATTTATTTCTTTACCCTGAGAATTACTTTAAGCAACAAGGGAAAAATACCTAACTATTCCCAGACACTTAATTAAAAGAAAGTGTTTTGAAAAGATAGTTCATCTGTAATTTTCTGAATTACAGATACTGCTTATCACCACCTACCAGTGTTTTCCAGTTGTATACACAATGGTATACACAGATTCAAGGGCAATAAGAGTGGTTTGTACCACACTATAGTGAGCTGGAGCCAACTCCAGCCAGTTTGGAGTTTTTTAAATCTTTTTGGCATCTTATATACCACTCTAACATCTACGCTCTATGACAAACTGTGTTGTCAATGTTACTTTTGATCTTGAAATGAAATCAATGTTGAGATACGTAGCACAGACTCACAGGAAAAGCACACGTAAAGGCATCATATAGATACTATTTACCCATTCTTGAATCATTTAGGTAACAAAAGTAAGATTCTGTTTTTTCTTCCTGATCTTTAATTAAAAATAATTTAACAGCTCATTCTGTATAATCTGGAAGAATAAATTCAACTAGGATACTTTAAGTTTGAACTAACCTTTTCAGATTATTAATAAACTGAATTTATTAATTTAAATATGCATGATGAAGATGATTTTATCACTTTATAGAAATGAATATTATTCTACCTGCAGCTATTTGAGCAACTGTGCAGGAGACTGCCAAAATATACATGGATGTTAGAAAATAAATAAATAAATAAATCCATTCTCAAAGAAAATTTTGCTTGTAACCACTCTATTTACACAGCCACAGTTTATCTGATTTAATTCAGTGGGATCTGAAAAT
Organism: Colius striatus; assembly: GCF_028858725.1. Classification (NCBI taxonomy): domain Eukaryota; kingdom Metazoa; phylum Chordata; class Aves; order Coliiformes; family Coliidae; genus Colius; species Colius striatus. Next base: position 11,968,627 of record NC_084764.1, on the reverse strand, counting down.
GATTACATTCTAGAGTAATCTCAGATACTGAGTTACAAATTAGATATTCTTCTGATAGGATTAACCACTTTAATGACAGTTATGTAAAGCAGTGTGTTTTGCTATGGAATTGTAAAACTAAGTTCTCTTTTTTTCAGAAAATCATAGGAACACAGCATAAAAATTACAAGAGTACAGCATATAATTACAATTCTGCAGAATTAAAAAATATTAATTTGGTTTAAAAAACAACCAGAGTCTTGGACAATTCATTAATTGTAGTAACCACTGGCACCTGTATAACAAGAAATGACTGGAACTATGTACATTGCTTTTAAGTTTAAAAAGGAAGAAGCATTTCTCAGTAGGAAGCTATAGAGGAGAGATTTATGACTAATTTAATCTGTTAAAAAGCTGAAATCATCTCCAGGTGAGAGGATAAGTTGGCTTGGAATGAAAGGAATAATAGTTTTGAGCTCTTCTACCTACTGCTGAACACTTGCGTAGCAGTGATAAAATTGTACTGGGGTTATCTCACAGCAAACCACTTTTGATTCAGTAAAATGTGTATAGACATGCTTTATTTTTAGCACGGACTTAAACCACTCTATTTCGATGAAAGCATTTGCATATACCCTTATCAGACTGAAAGACAATGCTCTGAAGAATACAGACTCTGGTTCCTATTAAGATTGATTTTTAAATGACATGAAGGATATCCTCTACTGCTACAAACTACATTTCCAACTCCTCCTTGCCTTCTACATCTTACATTTTAAAAATCTTTTAAAAATGAAAGGTTTCATTGATGAGCTACCAGCCTGCATCAAGAGCTTGGAAGAAACGGCTTTCTTAACCACTGATCTGACAAACTTTGGCAGGAGGATACAGCATCATATTTTTCAACTACATTTTTTTTCCCCTTTTTTCAATAAAGTATTTGAAATATTGAAAATTCTCCTGAGTACAAAAAAAAATATCCTGAAACACAGATTATAAAAGAACACAATGAAAGAATCTGTTGGGCATTTTAGATTGCAGCTAGGAGCTAAGCTTAGATGCAAGGCATAAAGCTTCCTAAAATAAAGAATTTTAGGGAAGCTGACTCAAGGGGCAAGAACGTTTAGAACTTACATTAGAATTAGGATGTACTGCTTAGTAGGAGGTTGAAAAGAGTTGGAGGAAGACTAGGATTCTCTGTATAACGTTCTGTATCATCAACAGAATTATTTAGTATGTAACAGATCCACAAAGGGGTTTTATCATCATTGCCACAAACCTTCCCATGACCTTGCAGAACTCACAGCTGTGAACAAGGCGATTCATTTCCCATTTCAAGGTGTTGCAGAGTTAAGCAGATAAACAGGAGTCCTACAAAAGCAGTACATCATTTGGAAGACATTTTAAAAATCAAGGATGTTCTTCCTTAAGCTAAAATCCTTCTCCAGGACAGAAGCTTTTTTTATGAAAGCGGTTTTCCAAGATTTTTCTTGGAATTGCAAGGTTGGGCTTTTCTCAGAATTAAAATAGATGCTAACGGTTTCTCACAAACCACAGCTAGAAGAGGCAGCAGAGTAACATAGGAGATTTTTTTTTTAAATGTTTGCTCTTTGGGTGTCAAAATTTGATTTTCCTACAGAACATGATGCATAAATTGCAAAATTACGGCGATTCTCACAGTCTTGAGTAAATTGACTGGTTTGTAGGGAGAAAGATTAAACCAAGTACACTCCAAAGAACAGGGCAGTGGAAAAGATGGCCCCAATTATATCATATTTACAGCCATTTTTTTAAAGCAGAATCATATCATTTGAGAAAACCAATGTGGTAGATAGCTTGTCTGAATTTGGAATGGAAATCTACTGTATATTAAAAGGTCTTCATTAATAGCACACATTAGAAAAGGTTCTTTTTAAAAGTCTTCTCATCAATTAACTACTGTCAATTGCTTCTTACATCAGGCTAATTCTGGATCAGGAACAAGAATGTATCTTTGTTACAATCAGTCTCCTCTGTCAGTATATCAGATATAATTTTTAAAACATGTAACCTTCAGATACCTAATTAAGAGTCTCTTAGTAGTAACTCTCCCAAGTTAAGGCCTTAAAAATTATAGCTAGACAGGACACAGAATTGCACTGAGAAATAGTCAAAGACTCTCTTTCCTCCCTATGTTAGTTTGTGCAACTTCTGCTTTATGTGATTAATCATTCAACTGGGAGTCTGGAAACTTGCAGAAAAAAAATATATAAATCACAAAACAGATGAAAAGGCTAAAACTGTGTTATCTTTAAGATGACACATCATGCATAACTAGCTTGAGTGGCTGGAGTAATTACATCCCACCACTCAACTACACATTTCCTGCAGTACTTCCTTCTATCAGCGTCAATGGAATTTGACAGAGATCAGAATCAGGTCACCTTCAGCTATGCCAAGCCTGGACAGCTTGAGCAAGAAGTGACAAATTAATGAAGGAAACTTCAAGAAATCACACATATCACTTCTTAATCAGAAAAACAAACATTCTCTTCACTCTCATAATTTCTTCAAAGACTGAGTGTACAATGATTCAGTAAATGATATATCAGGTAGAAAAAAAATGGAATATGCACCAGCATGCTGGAGAGAATTGTGACTGTGGGGACACCAGACACATATGTTTTGACAGCATTTTTCCTTTAGTACCTCATCCTTACCATCTTTGCTAATGTCAGCAGTACCTTTATGGGATCTACATTTGGTCAGTATTCTGTAACTCAGAGATGCCTGAAAACATGTCTACATCACAATAAGACAAATTACCATTATGGAGAAAGAGAATGAACTTCATTCACTGGGTTATTTAATCCTTGATACCTCCCCCAAACTCACAACTGCATTTTTATTTAAGATAGTAACACTTGGCATAGCTCAGAACTAAGTCAGTAGTGAGCTGGTAAGAACTATACAAGAGGATCCAGCTATAATCCTGCAAAAATCACTCTGACTACATCTTTTGATTGTAGAGGTTAAACCTTACATCTGTGTTCCTTCTCCCACCTCTTGCAAGATCTTGTGGCTTCCTTGTGGCTAGAAGCAGAATGAATAACCTTTAGACTAAACAGATATGCATCAGACTACCCAAAAATATGAGCAAGCCCTGCTAGAAATTCTTTTGAGCATTTCATTATCTCAGTCACCCCAAATTAAAGGCCCTAGAACTAGATATTATTTACAGCAGGTATTGTCACTATCAAAAAATTTGCATATTGCACAAGGAAAGGGATATAGTTCAACTGTGGAGCAAGTATGATCCAACACTGCTGTTTAAGGCATCTTATTTGAAGTAGAAAGTAAAATTCCACAGTAATCCTTTGTCATGGAAATAATTATCCCAGAGTTCCTATCTCCTCCCATCTCTTTAAGCAGCTGTTCCTATAGCCTCTCCTGTGGTTATTCATTTCATGGGGCAGCAAAGATGGATCTAGAGTAATTAACTGTTTTTCACTGGGAAACACAGAAAGGATTAGTAGTTTACAATGGTAGGCAAAAAATAATGTGATCATTTTTATACAAGATACACAAGATTAGTAACTATACTATGATATTAAATGGCTCCCACAAATAACTTATGCAGTTTACATATAACTGCAATAACATTGCAGTTTACAACACTGGATAAGGTTCTATATAAATAAATGCTATGCTTATAGTCATTTCAGTGAAATATAGGGAAATACAAAACATTGCATATCATTAAGTTTAAAAAACATTATATTTTTCATTGATTCCCTGAAATAAATTAAATTACAGGTAATTCCACCGGTTTCCGGCAGTTATCTAACACAAAAGAATTATAGAGATGAAATACAGCAAAATTGATGGCCTTCCATATATTTTTGTTTGATTGAATATGTAGGCAACAGTAAAAACACAAAAATATTAAGATCAGAGAGATGGTAAATGTAAATAGCTATTCATATCCAGATTCTTCCACTCAGCTGCTTGCACAGAACAGAAAAATGGCAACATCTCAGACACCAGGCTGGTTTGGACAGGGTTTAGAAGGTTACTTAGCCTACTGTCTCATTTTTTTGGATTGTAGTAATACCTGATTAGATGCACGCTACAAACTCCACGAATTTCAGCAACAGAAAGTATCACCAGCTAGAGCTTTTGTCAGTGACCTCATGTTGCTATTTTCCTCCCTTTTTCCTGATAATGAAAATATCTGAAATCAGGTTATATCTGACCGCATGATGGAGACTGTTTCAGATACCAAACTGTCTCTGAAGTGAAATAAGTCAAAACAATGTATGCTTATTTCCACAAGGCAATTGATGCTCCTTTTACCAAAGGAGGTCAATATTTCCTTGAAGTTTTCAAACAACAAGAAATGTTTTGTGCTTTGGTGTATGAATTTAAAAAGCAGACAAGGTTTTATCCCATTCACACTAGAGATTGTTTTATTCCTATTTTCAGGCATCTGAGTCACGCAAAACACGATGTGAAAAGAATCTGTAGTGACTGAAATAAACTCTGGGTATAGGTCAAATTTGGGCTGGTGAATTTGTTTCATGAGCTAAGGTCTAAAGTAGACGTATGTTAGAAATGAGTCACTACTGAAGTGAGCAGTTCAGCTTCTACGTGTGATTCATTCCAAAAGAAGCTGGATGCCTGATTATGCCAAGGTCTCCTTTGAGAAAATAATGTATTTTGTGATTTATATTGTTTCTCTATGTAAGCATTGGGAAATAGTTTAATCTCAAACAGATCAGTTTTCCAGCCTTTAATAAATTAATAAAACATCAGCAGGCAACAACATTAAATTCAGAAAGCTGTCCACCACAGCACTTAACTTGAAACAGGAACATAAGATTATCAAGTACTCACATGATTTGAGCAATATTGCTTCTTTTAAAGTGTATGTGAGTTATAGCTGTTGGAAGCATCTGTTTACTCAAATACAGTGTTCGGTAACCTTAGCAATAGTTTATTTATTTAATGTCTCACAGGTCAACCCCTCAAGCTTGTCAAAATGAGGGCAGTTTCTTAAAAAGTAGTAGAGTCCAAAAAAGAAAAAGAAAAATCTATATTGTTGGGTCTTAAACAGTGCTACATATGTCTGATAATAAAGAACCTGGGTTTCTAAAATGCTGTTAAACTGGGAGATTTCAGCAGCCCTTAACAAAAATACAAAACAAAACAAAACGCCCTTGGAAACAAAATTAATTAGTCTGGTTGCTTAACTGATTGATCTAGGAAGTTCTAGCCAAACAGTCATGTCTTACTGGTTCTTCCAAATTTTAAGGGGTTTTAATCTTTTTTGAATTACTCCATAAAATGTCAAAACACAGCATTATGCTGGCTGTCTCATCAACAGAAGTGTGTTTTAGGAACCACTAAATTTAAAACTGTTGTCTGGCACTTTGCCCTTGACCTGTATCACTGAGAAAGCCAAGCATGCACACATGACTGAGAGGTC